>NC_081170.1:26194269-26561152 GCF_012432095.1 Onychostoma macrolepis | reverse complement strand
TGAAGAGAAAGCAAGGCCACAGATGCTGAAAAGCTTCTTTCTCAGTGAGAGAAAGTTGCTTAATGCAATTTTAAGAGCAAAGCTCAAGTACATGGAAGATGGTTCTTTCTCATGAAATGAAATGTAATTTGCAATGCAGAAGACAGATTTTCATGATTAAGAGACTTTTTGTAGAGAAAGTTATGTTAGAGCTTGAATGCTCAGAATCACTTATTTGGAGCTTCTGAGAACACTAAATTCTGTGTTAGTGCAACTAAGCAAATGAAGAGAATCTAAGGCCACAGATGCTGAAAAGCTTCTTTCTCAGTGAGAGAAAGTTGCTTAATGCAATTTTAAGAGCAAAGCTCAAGCACATGAAAGATGTTTATTTCTTATGAAATGACATGTAATTTGCAATGTAGAAGACAGATTTTCATATTCTTTAGCTTTTTTGCAGATCAAGTTCTGTTAGAGCTCTAATGCTCAGAATCACTAGTTTAGAGCTTCTAAGAACACTAATGCTGTGTTCAGTGCAACTAAGCAAATGAACAGAAAGCAAGGCCACAGATGCTGAAAAGCTTCTTTCTCAGTGAGAGAAAGTTGCTTAATGCAATTTTAAGAGCAAAGCTCAAGTACATGAAAGATGGTTCTTTCTCATGAAATGAAATGTAATTTGCAATGCAGAAGACAGATTTTCATGATTAAGAGATTTTTTGTAGAGAAAGTTATGTTAGAGCTTGAATGCTCAGAATCACTTATTTGGAGCTTCTGAGAACACTAAATGCTGTGTTAGTGCAACTAAGCAAATGAAGAGAATCTAAGGCCAAAGATGCTGAAAAGCTTCTTTCTCAGTGAGAGAAAGTTGCTTAATGCAATTTTAAGAGCAAAGCTCATGTACATGAAAGATGTTTCTTTGTCATGAAGTGAAATGTAACTTGCAATGTAGAAGACAGATTTTCATGATTAGAGATTTTTGCAGAGAAAGTTATGTTAGAGCTTGAATGCTCAGAATCACTTGTTTGGAGCTTCTGAGAACACTAATGCTGTGTTAGTGCAACTAAGCAAATGAAGAGAAAGCAAGGCCACAGATGCTGAAAAGCTTCTTTCTCAGTGAGAGAAAGTTGCTTAATGAAATTTTAAGAGCAAAGCTCAAGTACATGAAAGATGTTTATTTCTTATGAAATGACATGTAATTTGCAATGCAGAAGACAGATTTTCATATTTTTTAGCTTTTTGCAGATCAAGTTATGTTAGAGCTTCTAAGAACACTAATGCTGTGTTAGTGCAACTAAGCAAATGATAGAATCTAAGGCCACAGATGCTGAAAAGCTTCTTTCTCAGTGAGAGAAAGTTGCTTAATGCAATTTTAAGAGCAAAGCTCATGTACATGAAAGATGTTTCTTTTTCATGAAATGAAATGTAACTTGCAATACAGAAGACAGATTTTCCTGAGTTAGAGATTTTTGGCCGAGAAACTTATGTTAGAGCTTGAATGCTCAGAATCACTAGTTTAGAGCTTCTAAGAACACTAATGCTGTGTTCAGTGCAACTAAGCAAATGAAGAGAATCCAAGGCCACAGATGCTGAAAAGCTTCTTTCTCAGTGAGAGAAAGTTGCTCAATGCAATTTTAAGAGTTAAGCTCAAGTACATGAAAGATGTTTCTTTCTTATGAAATGAAATGTAATTTGCAATGCAGAAGACAGATTTTCATGATTTAGAGATTTTTTGCCAAGAAACTTATGTTAGCGCTTCTATGCACAGAATCACTTGTTTGGAGCTTCTGAGAACACTAAATGCTGTCTTAGTGCAACTAAGCAAATGAAGAGAAAGCAAGGCCACAGAGGCTGAAAAGCTTCTTTCTCAGTGAGAGAAAGTTGCTTAAGGCAATTTTAAGAGCAAAGCTCAAGTACATGGAAGATGTTTCTTTCTCATTAAATGAAATGTAATTTGCAATGCAGAAGACAGATTTTCATATTTTTTAGCTTTTTTGCAGATCAAGTTCTGTTAGAGCTCTAATGCTCAGAATCACTAGTTTAGAGCTTCTAAGAACACTAATGCTGTGTTCAGTGCAACTAAGCAAATGAAGAGAAAGCAAGGCCACAGATGCTGAAAAGCTTCTTTCTCAGTGAGAGAAAGTTGCTTAAGGCAATTTTAAGAGCAAAGCTCAAGTACATGAAAGATGTTTTTTTCTCATGAAATGAAATGTAATTTGCAATGCAGAAGACAGATTTTCATGATTAGAGATTTTTGCAGAAAGTTATGTTAGAGCTTGAATGCTCAGAATCACTAGTTTGGAGCTTCTAAGAACACTAATGCTGTGTTCAGTGCAACTAAGCAAATGAACAGAAAGCAAGGCCACAGATGCTGAAAAGCTTCTTTCTCAGTGAGAGAAAGTTGCTCAATGCAATTTTAAGAGCAAAGCTCAAGTACATGAAAGATGTTTCTCATGAAATGACATGTAATTTGCAATGCAGAAGACAGATTTTCATGATTTAGAGATTTTTGCCAAGAAAGTTATGTTAGAGCTTCTATGCACAGAATCACTTGTTTGGAGCTTCTGAGAACACTAATGCTGTGTTAGTGCAACTAAGCAAATGAAGAGAACAAGGCCACAGATGCTGAAAAGCTTCTTTCTCAGTGAGAGAAAGTTGCTTAATGCAATTTTAAGAGCAAAGCTCAAGTACATGAAAGATGTTTCTTTTCATGAAATGAAATGTAATTTGCAATGTAGAAGACAGATTTTCATGATTTAGAGATTTTTTGCAGAGAAAGTTATGTTAGAGCTTGAATGCTCAGAATCACTAGTTTAGAGCTTCTAAGAACACTAATGCTGTGTTCAGTGCAACTAAGCAAATGAAGAGAACAAGGCCACAGATGTTGAAAAGCTTCTTTCTCAGTGAGAGAAAGTTGCTCAATGCAATTTTAAGAGCTAAGCTCAAGTACATGAAAGATGTTTCTCATGAAATGACATGTAATTTGCAATGTAGAAGACAGATTTTCATGATTTAGAGATTTTTTGCAGAGAAAGTTATGTTAGAGCTTCTATGCACAGAATCACTTGTTTGGAGCTTCTGAGAACACTAAATGCTGTGTTAGTGCAACTAAGCAAATGAAGAGAGAACAAGGCCACAGATGCTGAAAAGCTTCTTTCTCAGTGAGAGAAAGTTGCTTAATTAAATTTTAAGAGCAAAGCTCAAGCACATGAAAGATGTTTATTTCTTATGAAATGACATGTAATTTGCAATGCAGAAGACAGATTTTCATATTTTTTAGCTTTTTTGCAGATCAAGTTCTGTTAGAGCTCTAATGCTCAGAATCACTAGTTTAGAGCTTCTAAGAACACTAATGCTGTGTTCAGTGCAACTAAGCAAATGAACAGAAAGCAAGGCCACAGATGCTGAAAAGCTTCTTTCTCAGTGAGAGAAAGTTGCTTAATGCAATTTTAAGAGCAAAGCTCAAGTACATGAAAGATGTTTCTTTCTCATGAAATGAAATGTAATTTGCAATGCAGAAGACAGATTTTCATGATTTAGAGATTTTTTGCAGAGAAAGTTATGTTAGAGCTTGAATGCTCAGAATCACTTGTTTGGAGCTTCTGAGAACACTAAATGCTGTGTTAGTGCAACTAAGCAAATGAAGAGAGAACAAGGCCACAGATGCTGAAAAGCTTCTTTCTCAGTGAGAGAAAGTTGCTTAATGCAATTTTAAGAGCAAAGCTCAAGTACATGGAAGATGTTTCTTTTTCATAAAATGAAATGTAATTTGCAATGCAGTAGACAGATTTTCATGATTTAGAGATTTTTGCAGAGAAAGTTATGTTAGAGCTTGAATGCTCAGAATCACTTGTTTGGAGCTTCTGAGAACACTAATGCTGTGTTAGTGCAACTAAGCAAATGAAGAGAAAGCAAGGCCACAGATGTTGAAAAGCTTCTTTCTCAGTGAGAGAAAGTTGTTTAATGCAATTTTAAGAGCAAAGCTCAAGTACATGAAAGATGTTTCTTTCTCATGAAATGAAATGTAATTTGCAATGCAGAAGACAGATTTTCATGTTTTTGAGCTTTTTGCAGATCAAGTTCTGTTAGAGCTCTAATGCTCAGAATCACTAGTTTAGAGCTTCTAAGAACACTAATGCTGTGTTCAGTGCAACTAAGCAAATGAACAGAAAGCAAGGCCACAGATGCTGAAAAGCTTCTTTCTCAGTGAGAGACAGTTGCTTAATGCAATTTTAAGAGCAAAGCTCAAACACATGAAAGATGTTTTTCTCATGAAATGAAATGTAATTTGCAATGCAGAAGACAGATTTTCATGATTTAGAGATTTTTGCAGAGAAAGTTATGTTAGAGCTTGAATGCTCAGAATCACTTATTTGGAGCTTCTGAGAACACTAATGCTGTGTTCAGTGCAACTAAACAAATGAAAAGAAAGCAAGGCCACAGATGCTTAAAAGCTTCTTTCTCAGTGAGAGAAAGTTGCTTAATGCAATTTTAAGAGCAAAGCTCAAGTACATGAAAGATGTTTCTTTCTCATGAAATGAAATGTAATTTGCAATGCAGAAGACAGATTTTCATGATTAAGAGATTTTTTGCAGAGAAAGTTTTGTTAGAGCTTGAATGCTCAGAATCACTAGTTTGGAGCTTCTAAGAACACTAATGCTGTGTTCAGTGCAACTAAGCAAATGAACAGAAAGCAAGGCCACAGATGCTGAAAAGCTTCTTTCTCAGTGAGAGAAAGTTGCTCAATGCAATTTTAAGAGCAAAGCTCAAGTACATGAAAGATGTTTCTCATGAAATGAAATGTAATTTGCAATGCAGAAGACAGATTTTCATGATTTAGAGATTTTTGCAGAGAAAGTTATGTTAGAGCTTCTATGCTCAGAATCACTTGTTTGGAGCTTCTGAGAACACTAATGCTGTGTTAGTGCAACTAAGCAAATGAAGAGAACAAGGCCACAGATGCTGAAAAGCTTCTTTCTCAGTGAGAGAAAGTTGCTTAATGCAATTTTAAGAGCAAAGCTCAAGTACATGAAAGATGTTTCTTTCTCATGAAATGACATGTAATTTGCAATGCAGAAGACAGATTTTCATGATTTAGAGATTTTTTGCAGAGAAAGTTATGTTAGCTTGAATGCTCAAAATCACTAGTTTAGAGCTTCTAAGAACACTAATGCTGTGTTCAGTGCAACTAAGCAAATGATAGAATCTAAGGCCACAGATGCTGAAAAGCTTCTTTCTCAGTGAGAGAAAGTTGCTTAATGCAATTTTAAGAGCTAAGCTCAAGTACATGAAAGATGTGTCTTTCTCATGAAATGACATGTAATTTGCAATGCAGAAGACAGATTTTCATGATTTAGAGATTTTTTGCAGAGAAAGTTATGTTAGAGCTTCTATGCACAGAATCACTTGTTTGGAGCTTCTGAGAACACTAATGCTGTGTTTAGTGCAACTAAGTAAATGAAGAGAAACAGATGCTGAAAAGCTTCTTTCTCAGTGAGAGAAAGTTGCTTAATGCAATTTTAAGAGCTAAGCTCAAGTACATGAAAGATGTTTCTTTCTCATGAAATGAAATGTAATTTGCAATGCAGTAGACAGATTTTCATGTTTTTGAGCTTTTTTGCAGATCAAGTTCTGTTAGAGCTCTAATGCTCAGAATCACTAGTTTAGAGCTTCTAAGAACACTAATGCTGTGTTCAGTGCAACTAAGCAAATGAACAGAAAGCAAGGCCACAGATGCTGAAAAGCTTCTTTCTCAGTGAGAGAAAGTTGCTTAATGCAATTTTAAGAGCAAAGCTCATGTACATGAAAGATGTTTCTTTTTCATGAAATGAAATGTAACTTGCAATGCAGAAGACAGATTTTCCTGAGTTAGAGATTTTTGGCCGAGAAACTTATGTTAGAGCTTGAATGCTCAGAATCACTAGTTTAGAGCTTCTAAGAACACTAATGCTGTGTTCAGTGCAACTAAGCAAATGAAGAGAATCCAAGGCCACAGATGCTGAAAAGCTTCTTTCTCAGTGAGAGAAAGTTGCTCAATGCAATTTTAAGAGTTAAGCTCAAGTACATGAAAGATGTTTCTTTCATGAAATGAAATGTAATTTGCAATGCAGAAGACAGATTTTCATGATTTTTAGAGATTTTTGCAGAGAAAGTTATGTTAGAGCTTCTATGCACAGAATCACTTGTTTGGAGCTTCTGAGAACACTAATGCTGTGTTCAGTGCAACTAAGCAAATGAACAGAAAGCAAGGCCACAGATGCTGAAAAGCTTCTTTCTCAGTGAGAGAAAGTTGCTTAATGCAATTTTAAGAGCAAAGCTCAAGTACATGAAAGATGTTTCTTTCTCATGAAATGAAATGTAATTTGCAATGCAGAAGACAGATTTTCATGATTAAGAGATTTTTGCAGAGAAAGTTATGTTAGAGCTTGAATGCTCAGAATCACTTGTTTGGAGCTTCTGAGAACACTAATGCTGTGTTAGTGCAACTAAGCAAATGAAGAGAACAAGGCCACAGATGCTGAAAAGCTTCTTTCTCAGTGAGAGAAAGTTGCTTAATGCAATTTTAAGAGCAAAGCTCAAGTACATGAAAGATGTTTCTTTTCATGAAATGAAATGTAATTTGCAATGTAGAAGACAGATTTTCATGATTAAGAGATTTTTGCAGAGAAAGTTATGTTAGAGCTTGAATGCTCAGAATCACTTGTTTGGAGCTTCTGAGAACACTAATGCTGTGTTAGTGCAACTAAGCAAATGAAGAGAAAGCAAGGCCACAGATGTTGAAAAGCTTCTTTCTCAGTGAGAGAAAGTTGTTTAATGCAATTTTAAGAGCAAAGCTCAAGTACATGAAAGATGTTTCTTCTCATGAAATGAAATGTAATTTGCAATGCAGAAGACAGATTTTCATGTTTTTGAGCTTTTTGCAGATCAAGTTCTGTTAGAGCTCTAATGCTCAGAATCACTAGTTTAGAGCTTCTAAGAACACTAATGCTGTGTTCAGTGCAACTAAGCAAATGAAGAGAACAAGGCCACAGATGCTGAAAAGCTTCTTTCTCAGTGAGAGAAAGTTGCTTAATGCAATTTTAAGAGCAAAGCTCAAGTACATGAAAGATGTTTCTTTTCATGAAATGAAATGTAATTTGCAATGCAGAAGACAGATTTTCATGATTAGAGATTTTTGCAGAGAAAGTTATGTTAGAGCTTGAATGCTCAGAATCACTAGTTTGGAGCTTCTAAGAACACTAATGCTGTGTTCAGTGCAACTAAGCAAATGAAGAGAAGCAAGGCCACAGATGCTGAAAAGCTTCTTTCTCAGTGAGAGAAAGTTGCTTAATGCAATTTTAAGAGCAAAGCTCAAGTACATGAAAGATGGTTCTTTCTCATGAAATGAAATGTAATTTGCAATGCAGAAGACAGATTTTCCTGAGTTAGAGATTTTTGGCCGAGAAACTTATGTTAGAGCTTGAATGCTCAGAATCACTAGTTTAGAGCTTCTAAGAACACTAATGCTGTGTTCAGTGCAACTAAGCAAATGAACAGAAAGCAAGTCCACAGATGCTGAAAAGCTTCTTTCTCAGTGAGAGAAAGTTGCTTAATGCAATTTTAAGAGCAAAGCTCATGTACATGAAAGATGTTTCTTTTTCATGAAATGAAATGTAACTTGCAATGGAGAAGACAGATTTTCATGATTAAGAGATTTTTTGCAGAGAAAGTTATGTTAGAGCTCTAATGCTCAGAATCACTAGTTTAGAGCTTCTAAGAATACTAATGCTGTGTTCAGTGCAACTAAGCAAATGAACAGAAAGCAAGGCCACAGATGCTGAAAAGCTTCTTTCTCAGTGAGAGAAAGTTGCTTAATGCAATTTTAAGAGCAAAGCTCAAGTACATGGAAGATGGTTCTTTCTCATGAAATGAAATGTAATTTGCAATGCAGAAGACAGATTTTCATGATTAAGAGACTTTTTGTAGAGAAAGTTATGTTAGAGCTTGAATGCTCAGAATCACTAGTTTAGAGCTTCTAAGAACACTAATGCTGTGTTCAATGCAACTAAGCAAATGAAGAGAATCTAAGGACACAGATGCTGAAAAGCTTCTTTCTCAGTGAGAGAAAGTTGCTCAATGCAATTTTAAGAGCAAAGCTCAAGTACATGAAAGATGTTTCTCATGAAATGAAATGTAATTTGCAATGCAGAAGACAGATTTTCATGATTTAGAGATTTTTGCAGAGAAAGTTATGTTAGAGCTTCTATGCACAGAATCACTTGTTTAGAGCTTCTAATGCACAGAATCACTTGTTTAGAGCTTCTAATGCTCAGAATCACTTGTTTGAGCTTCTGAGAACACTAATGCTGTGTTCAGTGCAACTAAGCAAATGAAGAGAAACAAGGCCACAGATGCTGAAAAGCTTCTTTCTCAGTGAGAGAAAGTTGCTTAATGCAATTTTAAGAGCAAAGCTCAAGTACATGAAAGATGTTTCTTTTCATGAAATGAAATGTAACTTGCAATGGAGAAGACAGATTTTCATGATTAAGAGATTTTTTGCAGAGAAAGTTATGTTAGAGCTTGAATGCTCAGAATCACTAGTTTAGAGCTTCTAAGAACACTAATGCTGTGTTCAGTGCAACTAAGCAAATGAAGAAAGCAAGGCCACAGATGCTGAAAAGCTTCTTTCTCAGTGAGAGAAAGTTGCTCAATGCAATTTTAAGAGCAAAGCTCAAGTACATGAAAGATGTTTTTCTCATGAAATGACATGTAATTTGCAATGCAGAAGACAGATTTTCATGATTTAGAGATTTTTTGCAGAGAAAGTTATGTTAGAGCTTCTATGCACAGAATCACTTGTTTGGAGCTTCTGAGAACACTAATGCTGTGTTTAGTGCAACTAAGCAAATGAAGAGAAAGCAAGGCCACAGATGCTGAAAAGCTTCTTTCTCAGTGAGAGAAAGTTGCTTAATGCAATTTTAAGAGCAAAGCTCAAGTACATGAAAGATGTTTCTTTCTCATGAAATGACATGTAATTTGCAATGCAGAAGACAGATTTTCATGTTTTTGAGCTTTTTTGCAGATCAAGTTATGTTAGAGCTTGAATGCTCAGAATCACTAGTTTAGAGCTTCTAAGAACACTAATGCTGTGTTCAGTGCAACTAAGCAAATGAACAGAAAGCAAGGCCACAGATGCTGAAAAGCTTCTTTCTCAGTGAGAGAAAGTTGCTTAATGCAGTTTTAAGAGCAAAGCTCAAGTACATGAAAGATGTTTCTTTTCATGAAATGAAATGTAATTTGCAATGCAGAAGACAGATTTTCATGATTTAGAGATTTTTGCAGAGAAAGTTATGTTAGAGCTTGAATGCTCAGAATCACTAGTTTAGAGCTTCTAATGCACAGAATCACTAGTTTAGAGCTTCTAATGCTCAGAATCACTTGTTTAGAGCTTCTAATGCACAGAATCACTTGTTTAGAGCTTCTAATGCACAGAATCACTTGTTTAGAGCTTCTGAGAACACTAATGCTGTGTTAGTGCAACTAAGCAAATGAAGAGAAAGCAAGGCCACAGATGCTGAAAAGCTTCTTTCTCAGTGAGAGAAAGTTGTTAATGCAATTTTAAGAGCAAGCTCAAGTACATGAAAGATGTTTCTTTTCATGAAATGAAATGTAATTTGCAATGCAGAAGACAGATTTTCATGATTTAGAGATTTTTGCAGATCAAGTTATGTTAGAGCTTCTATGCTCAGAATCACTTGTTTGGAGCTTCTGAGAACACTAATGCTGTGTTAGTGCAACTAAGCAAATGAAGAGAAAGCAAGGCCACAGATGTTGAAAAGCTTCTTTCTCAGTGAGAGAAAGTTGTTTAATGCAATTTTAAGAGCAAAGCTCAAGTACATGAAAGATGTTTCTCATGAAATGAAATGTAATTTGCAATGCAGAAGACAGATTTTCATGATTAAGAGATTTTTGCAGAGAAAGTTATGTTAGAGCTTGAATGCTCAGAATCACTTATTTGGAGCTTCTGAGAACACTAATGCTGTGTTCAGTGCAACTAAGCAAATGAAAAGAAAGCAAGGCCACAGATGCTGAAAAGCTTCTTTCTCAGTGAGAGAAAGTTGCTTAATGCAATTTTAAGAGCAAAGCTCAAGTACATGAAAGATGTTTTTCTCATGAAATGAAATGTAATTTGCAATGCAGAAGACAGATTTTCATGATTAAGAGATTTTTGCAGAGAAACTTATGTTAGAGCTTGAATGCTCAGAATCACTAGTTTAGAGCTTCTAAGAACACTAATGCTGTGTTCAGTGCAACTAAGCAAATGAACAGAAAGCAAGGCCACAGATGCTGAAAAGCTTCTTTCTCAGTGAGAGAAAGTTGCTTAATGCAATTTTAAGAGCAAAGCTCATGTACATGAAAGATGTTTCTTTTTCATGAAATGAAATGTAACTTGCAATGGAGAAGACAGATTTTCATGATTAAGAGATTTTTTGCAGAGAAAGTTATGTTAGAGCTCTAATGCTCAGAATCACTAGTTTAGAGCTTCTAAGAATACTAATGCTGTGTTCAGTGCAACTAAGCAAATGAAGAAAGCAAGGCCACAGATGTTGAAAAGCTTCTTTCTCAGTGAGAGAAAGTTGCTCAATGCAATTTTAAGAGCAAAGCTCAAGTACATGAAAGATGTTTTTCTCATGAAATGACATGTAATTTGCAATGTAGAAGACAGATTTTCATGATTTAGAGATTTTTTGCAGAGAAAGTTATGTTAGAGCTTCTATGCACAGAATCACTTGTTTGGAGCTTCTGAGAACACTAAATGCTGTGTTAGTGCAACTAAGCAAATGAAGAGAAAGCAAGGCCACAGATGTTAAAAAGCTTCTTTCTCAGTGAGAGAAAGTTGTTTAATGCAATTTTAAGAGCAAAGCTCAAGTACATGAAAGATGTTTCTTTCTCATGAAATGAAATGTAATTTGCAATGCAGAAGACAGATTTTCATGTTTTTGAGCTTTTTGCAGATCAAGTTCTGTTAGAGCTCTAATGCTCAGAATCACTAGTTTAGAGCTTCTAAGAACACTAATGCTGTGTTCAGTGCAACTAAGCAAATGAACAGAAAGCAAGGCCACAGATGCTGAAAAGCTTCTTTCTCAGTGAGAGAAAGTTGCTTAATGCAATTTTAAGAGCAAAGCTCAAGTACATGAAAGATGTTTCTTTCTCATGAAATGAAATGTAATTTGCAATGCAGAAGACAGATTTTCATGATTAAGAGATTTTTGCAGAAAGTTATGTTAGAGCTTGAATGCTCAGAATCACTTGTTTAGAGCTTCTAATGCACAGAATCACTAGTTTGGAGCTTCTAAGAACACTAATGCTGTGTTCAGTGCAACTAAGCAAATGAAGAGAACAAGGCCACAGATGCTGAAAAGCTTCTTTCTCAGTGAGAGAAAGTTGCTTAATGCAATTTTAAGAGCAAAGCTCAAGTACATGAAAGATGTTTCTTTTCATGAAATGAAATGTAATTTGCAATGTAGAAGACAGATTTTCATGATTAAGAGATTTTTGCAGAAAGTTATGTTAGAGCTTGAATGCTCAGAATCACTTGTTTGGAGCTTCTGAGAACACTAATGCTGTGTTAGTGCAACTAAGCAAATGAAGAGAAAGCAAGGCCACAGATGTTGAAAAGCTTCTTTCTCAGTGAGAGAAAGTTGTTTAATGCAATTTTAAGAGCAAAGCTCAAGTACATGAAAGATGTTTCTTTCTCATTAAATGAAATGTAATTTGCAATGCAGAAGACAGATTTTCATATTTTTTAGCTTTTTTGCAGATCAAGTTCTGTTAGAGCTCTAATGCTCAGAATCACTAGTTTAGAGCTTCTAAGAACACTAATGCTGTGTTCAGTGCAACTAAGCAAATGAACAGAAAGCAAGGCCACAGATGCTGAAAAGCTTCTTTCTCAGTGAGAGAAAGTTGCTTAATGCAATTTTAAGAGCAAAGCTCAAGTACATGAAAGATGTTTCTTTCTCATGAAATGAAATGTAATTTGCAATGCAGAAGACAGATTTTCATGATTAAGAGATTTTTTGTAGAGAAAGTTATGTTAGAGCTTGAATGCTCAGAATCACTTATTTGGAGCTTCTGAGAACACTAATGCTGTGTTCAGTGCAACTAAACAAATGAAAAGAAAGCAAGGCCACAGATGCTTAAAAGCTTCTTTCTCAGTGAGAGAAAGTTGCTTAATGCAAATTTAAGAGCAAAGCTCAAGTACATGAAAGATGTTTTTCTCATGAAATGAAATGTAATTTGCAATGCAGAAGACAGATTTTCATGATTAAGAGATTTTTTGCAGAGAAAGTTATGTTAGAGCTTGAATGCTCAGAATCACTAGTTTAGAGCTTCTAAGAACACTAATGCTGTGTTCAGTGCAACTAAGCAAATGAACAGAAAGCAAGGCCACAGATGCTGAAAAGCTTCTTTCTCAGTGAGAGAAAGTTGCTTAATGCAATTTTAAGAGCAAAGCTCAAGTACATGAAAGATGTTTCTTTCTCATGAAATGAAATGTAATTTGCAATGCAGAAGACAGATTTTCATGATTTAGAGATTTTTTGCAGAGAAAGTTATGTTAGAGCTTCTATGCACAGAATCACTTGTTTGGAGCTTCTGAGAACACTAAATGCTGTGTTAGTGCAACTAAGCAAATGAAGAGAGAACAAGGCCACAGATGCTGAAAAGCTTCTTTCTCAGTGAGAGAAAGTTGCTTAATGCAATTTTAAGATCAAAGCTCATGTACATGAAAGATGTTTCTTTTCATGAAATGAAATGTAATTTGCAATGCAGAAGACAGATTTTCATGATTAGAGATTTTTGCAGAGAAAGTTATGTTAGAGCTTGAATGCTCAGAATCACTTGTTTGAGCTTCTGAGAACACTAATGCTGTGTTTAGTGCATCTAAGCAAATGATAGAATCTAAGGCCACAGATGCTGAAAAGCTTCTTTCTCAGTGAGAGAAAGTTGCTTAAGGCAATTTTAAGAGCAAAGCTCAAGTACATGAAAGATGTTTCTTTCTCATGAAATGAAATGTAATTTGCAATGTAGAAGACAGATTTTCATGATTTAGAGATTTTTTGCCGAGAAACTTATGTTAGAGCTTCTATGCACAGAATCACTTGTTTGGAGCTTCTGAGAACACTAAATGCTGTGTTAGTTCAACTAAGCAAATGAAGAGAGAACAAGGCCACAGATGCTGAAAAGCTTCTTTCTCAGTGAGAGAAAGTTGCTTAATGCAATTTTAAGAGCAAAGCTCAAGTACATGGAAGATGTTTCTTTTTCATAAAATGAAATGTAATTTGCAATGCAGTAGACAGATTTTCATATTTTTTAGCTTTTTTGCAGATCAAGTTCTGTTAGAGCTCTAATGCTCAGAATCACTAGTTTAGAGCTTCTAAGAACACTAATGCTGTGTTCAGTGCAACTAAGCAAATGAACAGAAAGCAAGGCCACAGATGCTGAAAAGCTTCTTTCTCAGTGAGAGAAAGTTGCTTAATGCAATTTTAAGAGCAAAGCTCAAGTACATGAAAGATGTTTCTTTCTCATGAAATGAAATGTAATTTGCAATGCAGAAGACAGATTTTCATGATTAAGAGATTTTTGTAGAAAGTTATGTTAGAGCTTGAATGCTCAGAATCACTTATTTGGAGCTTCTGAGAACACTAAATGCTGTGTTAGTTCAACTAAGCAAATGAAGAGAGAACAAGGCCACAGATGCTGAAAAGCTTCTTTCTCAGTGAGAGAAAGTTGCTTAATGCAATTTTAAGAGCAAAGCTCAAGTACATGGAAGATGTTTCTTTTTCATAAAATGAAATGTAATTTGCAATGCAGAAGACAGATTTTCATGATTAGAGATTTTTGCAGAGAAAGTTATGTTAGAGCTTGAATGCTCAGAATCACTTGTTTGGAGCTTCTGAGAACACTAAATGCTGTGTTAGTGCAACTAAGCAAATGAAGAGAAAGCAAGGCCACAGATGTTGAAAAGCTTCTTTCTCAGTGAGAGAAATTTGTTTTAGGCAATTTTAAGAGCAAAGCTCAAGTACATGGAAGATGTTTCTTTTTCATAAAATGAAATGTAATTTGCAATGCAGTAGACAGATTTTCATATTTTTTAGCTTTTTTGCAGATCAAGTTCTGTTAGAGCTCTAATGCTCAGAATCACTAGTTTAGAGCTTCTAAGAACACTAATGCTGTGTTCAGTGCAACTAAGCAAATGAACAGAAAGCAAGGCCACAGATGCTGAAAAGCTTCTTTCTCAGTGAGAGAAAGTTGCTCAATGCAATTTTAAGAGCAAAGCTCAAGTACATGAAAGATGTTTCTTTCTCATGAAATGAAATGTAATTTGCAATGCAGAAGACAGATTTTCATGATTTAGAGATTTTTTGCCAAGAAACTTATGTTAGAGCTTCTATGCACAGAATCACTTGTTTGGAGCTTCTGAGAACACTAAATGCTGTGTTAGTGCAACTAAGCAAATGAAGAGAGAACAAGGCCACAGATGCTGAAAAGCTTCTTTCTCAGTGAGAGAAAGTTGCTTAATGCAATTTTAAGAGCAAAGCTCAAGTACATGAAAGATGTTTCTTTTTCATGAAATGAAATGTAACTTGCAATGCAGAAGACAGATTTTCATGATTAAGAGATGTTTTGCAGAGAAAGTTATGTTAGAGCTTGAATGCTCAGAATCACTAGTTTAGAGCTTCTAAGAACACTAATGCTGTGTTCAGTGCAACTAAGCAAATGAACAGAAAGCAAGGCCACAGATGCTGAAAAGCTTCTTTCTCAGTGAGAGAAAGTTGCTTAATGCAATTTTAAGAGCAAAGCTCAAGTACATGAAAGATGTTTCTTTCTCATGAAATGAAATGTAATTTGCAATGCAGAAGACAGATTTTCATGATTTAGAGATTTTTTGCCAAGAAACTTATGTTAGAGCTTCTATGCACAGAATCACTTGTTTGGAGCTTCTGAGAACACTAAATGCTGTCTTAGTGCAACTAAGCAAATGAAGAGAAAGCAAGGCCACAGATGTTGAAAAGCTTCTTTCTCAGTGAGAGAAATTAGTTTTAGGCAATTTTAAGAGCAATGCTCAAGTACATGGAAGATGTTTTTTTCTCATAAAATGAAATGTAATTTGCAATGCAGAAGACAGATTTTCCTGAGTTAGAGCTTTTTTGCAGATCAAGATCTGTTAGAGCTCTAATGCTCAGAATCACTAGTTTAGAGCTTCTAAGAACACTAATGCTGTGTTCAGTGCAACTAAGCAAATGAAGAGAATCTAAGGCCACAGATGCTGAAAAGCTTCTTTCTCAGTGAGAGAAAGTTGCTTAATGCAATTTTAAGAGCAAAGCTCAAGTACATGAAAGATGGTTCTTTCTCATGAAATGAAATGTAATTTGCAATGCAGAAGACAGATTTTCATGAGTTAGAGCTTTTTTGCAGATCAAGTTATGTTAGAGCTCTAATGCTCAGAATCACTAGTTTAGAGCTTCTAAGAACACTAATGCTGTGTTCAGTGCAACTAAGCAAATGAACAGAAAGCAAGGCCACAGATGCTGAAAAGCTTCTTTCTCAGTGAGAGAAAGTTGCTTAATGCAATTTTAAGAGCAAAGCTCAAGTACATGAAAGATGGTTCTTTCTCATGAAATGAAATGTAATTTGCAATGCAGAAGACAGATTTTCATGATTAAGAGATTTTTTGTAGAGAAAGTTATGTTAGAGCTTGAATGCTCAGAATCACTTGTTTGCTATATGCTATAGTATAGATCGCAATTTAGATATGTTTTTGAGATGGAAAAAATGCAGTTTTACAGATGCTAGAAACATGGCTTTCAAATGAAAGATTGCTATCAAACAGCACACCTAGGTTCCTAACTGATGAAGAAGAATTGATAGAGCAGCCGTCAAGTGTTAGGTAGTGTTCTAGGTTATTACATGTGGGGTTTTTAGGTCCGATAATTAACACCTCTGTTTTTTTCAGAATTTAGCAGTAAGAAATTACTCGTCATCCAGTTTTTTATATCGACTATGCATTCTGTTAGATTCTCAATTTGTTGTGTTTCACCGGGCCGCAAAGAAATATAGAGCTGAGTATCATCAGCATAACAGTGAAAGCTAACACCATGTCTCCTGATAATATCTCCCATAAGAAGTGAGTATAAGGGTTTTTTTATGAATCTTTGCAAATCGCCTTTCCTAATAGTGTGCTAGTTAGCCTGTTTCGCGGCTGAAGTTTACAGTCTGCTCGTCACCCCACGGAAGAGAGGGGCGGGGTCAGCAGAGCTCATTAGCATTTAAAGCAACATGGACTAGAATGGCTTGCTGAAAACAGCGCTGATTTTGGCAGGGTAAAAAAGGTGTTTTTTACACTACCACTGAGAAATTTTAACCAAAGTATGTTATAGACTTTTCATTAAGACCCTAAAGAATCATATCAACTTATGGAAAATGGGCATCCGATGACCCCTTTAATGTTAAAACAGTACAACAGCAGATAAAATAGTACAACCCTCTGTAATGCAGCTCTGAAATGAATTGTATTCTGATCCTAAAATGTTTTACTGTACTTAAATGGAACAATACATGATTTCTTACCAAGAGTTGCTAAACCTTCTTGGTAAGGCTTCAGTCTGTTCCTGTCTGTTGTGCTGCTGAGAGGTTTGCGATTGCAGCTCCGTGTAGCTTCGCTTTTTATTGAATACCTTACTTTCACTCCCTGTTGTTTAAAGTGATAATATATAACTTAATTCCCACCATATTTCTGGTGTTATCTTTCAGACTAATCTAACTAATTTGATCGTTTGCTTTTAAAACCGCGATTGCAACGCGTTAGCCAGTTAGCTTGTCACTCGCGGTTCCATTCGCGTTTCTATTCGCGCCTACTATTGTTTTCTTTTCTTTTTTTGTCGCTCCGTTTTCATATCTCTCTCGCCCCGTTTTCACAAGTTCATCAAACAACAGTGGTAAGTTCTAAACCTTCAAATTGGCTGTTATTGTCACAGTATGGGCCGGACACAAGGTGAGTCATAACACAATGTTTATTTTGACAGAGATGAAATGATATGGAAGTGAAACGGAGGCTGGCGCTGACACACACACTGAACACTTTTCCAGGAACGAGGAGAGGGGTAATTGCAGGGTGCACGGATCCGGGGTTTGACGATCTAGGAGGATGAGAGGAACACAAGGAGCAGAAACAGAAGGTAAGGCTTTCGAGGTAAGTAATTCGTAAAGGATATTGTTCTTTGTCTTTAGCAGGTTGCTTGGGGAAGAGTCCACGTCTTGCTGACGAGATCGGACGGTGTATGTGTCTGGTGATGGGGTTTTTATCTTCAGTGACGGTGATGAGCGGATGAGGTGCAGGTGGACGTGATTAGTATTCAGGTGAGGTGGAACGTTGTGATTGGTGGAGAGTTGGGCCTGGCCGATCCGTGACAGTTATTAAGCCTCTCATTAAAAAAACACAACTTGAACCCAATGATCTAGTTAATTACAGACCGATCTCAAATCTCCCTTTTCTGTCAATGTGATATCCTCACAATTACACCTGTATATTCCTTCTTAGAGAAAAATGGTATCTGTGAAGAATTCCAGTCAGGATTTAGACCGTATCATAGTACTGAGACTGCTCTCATTAGAGCTACAAATGACCTGCTTCTATCATCTGATTGTGGTTGTATCTCTTTATTAGTTCTACTGGATCTTAGCACTGCGTTCGACACTATCGACCACAACATTCTTTTGAATAGACTAGAAAACTTTGTTGGCATTAGTGGAAGCGCCTTAGCATGATTCAAATCGTACTTATCTGACCGCCATCAGTTCGTAGCAGTGAATGAAGAGGTATCATATCGATCACAAGTGCAGTATGGAGTACCTCAAGGCTCAGTACTAGGGCCGTTACTTTTCACGCTTTACATGTTACCCTTGGGAGATATTATCAGGAGACATGGTGTTAGCTTTCACTGTTATGCTGATGATACTCAGCTCTATATTTCTTCGCGGCCTGGTGAAACACACCAAATTGAGAAACTAACGGAATGCATAGTCGATATAAAAAACTGGATGACGAGTAATTTTTTACTGCTAAATTCTGAAAAAACAGAGGTGTTAATTATCTAACACTTGACGGCTGCTCTGTCAATTCTTCTTCATCAGTCAGGAACCTAGGTGTGCTGTTTGATAGCAATCTTTCATTTGAAAGCCATGTTTCTAGCATCTGTAAAACTGCATTTTTTTCATCTCAAAAGCATATCTAAATTGCGACCAATGCTCTCAACGTCAAATGCAGAAATGTTAATTCATGCGTTTATGACCTCAAGGTTAGGCTATTGTAATGCTTTATTGGGTGGTTGTTCTGCACGCTTGATCAACAAACTACAGTTAGTCCAAAATGCAGCAGCTAGAGTCCTTACTAGAACCAGGAAATATGACCATATTAGCCCGGTTCTGTCAACACTATACTGGCTCCCTATCAAACATTGGATAGATTTTAAAATCTTGTTAATTACTTATAAAGCCCTGAATGGTTTAACTCCTCAGTACTTGAGCGAGCTCTTATCACATTATAGTCCTCCATGTCCAATGCGTTCTCAAAACTCTGGCCATTTGATAATACCTAGAATATCAAAATCGACTGCGGGCGGCAGATCCTATTCCTATTTAGCACCCAAACTCTGGAACAATCTACCTAACACTGTTCGGGAGGCAGGCACACTCTGTCAGTTTAAATCTAGATTAAAGACCCATCTCTTTAGCCTGGCTTACACATAACACACTAATACGCTTCTATTATTCAAATCCGTTAAAGGATTGTTAGGCTGCATTAATTAGATCAACCGGAACTGGGAACACTCCCCATAACACACGATGTACTCGTTACATCGTAAGTAGAATGGCATCTACGCTAATATTTGTCTGTTTCTTTCCTATTCTGTTTCTCAGTCTGTATCCGGTCAGATGGTGGATCAGCACCAAGAGATGATGTCTACAGCCCTGATCGTCAGCGGAGACCAGGACACCCAGATGACCCCCAGAGACATATCCCCAGTGAAAACCTCGATTGAATACAATAAAACTAAAAAAAATATAACAAAATAACTAAAATGTAATAAAATACCTAACTACATAATACTACTATTCTTAGAAATTGCAACAAAATTAAAATAGAAATATAAACTTTTGAACTGCGGGTTTCGTCTGGTCAGAGGAGAACTGGCCCCCCGACTGAGCCTGGTTTCTCCCAAGGTTTTTTTTTTCTCCATTCTGTCACAGAGGGAGTTTTGGTTCCTTGCCGCTGTCGTCTCTGGCTTGCTCAGTTGGGGACACTTAATTTCTAACGATTATCGCCAATTTGATTGCACAGATACTATTTAAACTAAACTGAGCTAGACAATGACATGTCTGAATTCAATAATGAAATGCCTTTAACTGAAAATTGAGAATTTAATCTTATCATTATACATTACTGACACTCTGTCCTCCAATTTGATACTGTTAAGTGCTTTGACACAATCTGTATTGTTAAAAGCGCTATATAAATAAAGGTGACTATCTGAGATATCATCACTTTGCTGCAGAATTTCAACACCATTAACATCAATTCCATGTGACAGTATTAAATCTAGAGTATGATTTCGACAATGAGTAGGTCCTGAGACATTTTGCCTAACCCCCATAGAGTTCAGAATGTCTATGAATGCCGATCCTAATGCATCTTTTTTCATTATCAACGTGGATATTAAAATCACCAACGATTAAGACTTTAGCTGCAGCCAGCACTAACTCTGATAGAAAATCTGCAAATTCTTTAATAAAGTCTGTATGGTGCCCTGGTGGCCTGTATACAGTAGCTAGTACAAACATCACAGGGGATTTATCATTAACACTTGTTTCTCTAGATAATGTTATACGAAGCACCATTACTTCAAAGGAGTTATACTTAAAGCCTGCCCTCTGAGAAATACTGAGAATATTGCTATAAATTGTAGCAACACCTCCCCCTTTGGCTTTTGAACGAGGTTCATTTTTATAACAGTAATCTTGGGGTGGGGGGGTAGACTCGTTTAAAATAATGTATTCATCTGGTTTTAGCCAGGTTTCTGTCAAACAGAGCACATCTAGGTTATGATCAGTGATCATGTCATTTACAAAAAGCGCTTTCATAGAAAGTGACCTATATTCAGTAAGCCAAGCTTTATCATTTGTTTCTCTGTATTATATACATTTTTTATTTGTTGAACATCAATTAAATTGTTACTCTTAAATTGCTTTGGACATTTTTTGTATTTTCTAATTCAGGGAACAGACACAGTCTCTATAGTGTGATATCTAGGTGAAAGAGTTTCTATGTGCTGAAGATTAACTGACTTCTGTGACATGAGGCGGCTAGCAGACGGTTGGTTTAGCCAGTCTGTCTGCTTCCTGACCTGGGCCCCAGTTAGTCAAGTACGAACTCTAAGACTATGTGCCATATTTCTACAGAGAATGGGAGGGATGAAGACCATCTCTTTTCAACAGGTCAGGTCTGCCCCAAAAACTCATCCAATTGTCTATAAAACCTATGTGATTCTGCGGACACCACTTAGACATTCAGCCATTGAGTGACGACAGTCTGCTATGAATCTCATCACCCCGGTGTCACGATCAGCACACTCAAAGGGAATCGAGGAGACGAGGAGTAACTCAAAAACCAGTCTTTTAATGAAATCCAAAAATGGTAACACACAGCAGGGAAGAGACACACAGAAACAAGACATCGATGTTAATACCGGACACGAGACTCAGGGAAACAGGGCTTATAAACTAAACGTAAACAAGATGATAAATCAAACACAGGTGGGACATAATTAACTGATAATGAAACAATAAAGACAGGAACAGGAACCAAACCAAATATGGGCATACAAGAGATAAAACAAAGTCAAGGGGAGCACGAGACAGAAAACCACAAGACAAGACAGGACACAGGTCTGGCACCCGATAAGCAGGGAGGGGGAACAGAGCATATTACAGTGTCTGACATCGTATTTGCAAGTTCACACACCTCTTTAACATTATTTTTAGTGATCTCCGACTGGCGAAGTCGAACATCATTAGCGCCGACGTGAATAACAATCTTATTGAATTTACATTTAGCATTAGTGAGCACTTTTAAATTTGCCAAGATGTCAGGCCCTCTGGCTCCCGGTAAACATTGGACTATGGTGGCTGGTGTCTCTATTTTCACGCTCCGTACAATAGAATCGCCAATAACTAGGGCACTTTCATCAGGTTTCTCAGTGGGTGCATCACTGAGTGGGGAGAACCTGTTTGATGTTTTGATCAGAACGGAAGAGCGGTGTTTTGACCCGCAATTATGCCGCCTCACAGTCACCCAGTTGCCCTGCTGCACTCGCGCTTTTAAAAAGCGAACGATCAAATTAGTTAGATTAGTTTGATAGATAATACCAGAAATATGGTGGGAATTAAGTTATATTTTATCACTTTAAACAACAGAGAGTGAAAGTAAGATAGAGATTCAACAGAAAAGCGAAGCTACACGGAGCTACAATCGCAAACCTCTCAGCAGCACCCACATTCTTCAAAGTATCTTCTTTTATGTTCAACAGAAGAATTAAATTATTACAGGTTTGGAACAATTTGTGGGTGTGTAAACGATGACAACATTTTTGGGTGAACTATCCCTTTAAGTCAGACAGCCCACAGTAAGCAAATGCTTCTGTGCAAATTGCGCGTTCATCATTAGTTACTGGACAGGCCCATTGATAACTTTCCCATTCATCCCTACATCTGGAGAGTCTTGCGTTCAAAGGGCAGATGTGAGCTCTAGATGATTTAAACCGTGCAGGTTTAGCACATGCTGCTGTCGTGTGAAAAGGCTTTGACGGCGCGCGTTCTGGAGACTCCGTCGCTATGGAAACAAAGACACCAAAATGTAATCACGCAAATTATGTGAACACCACGTTGAGTTCTGGGAAACTGCTTTATTTATCCGCCATGCTTGCAGGATAGCGCTGCCTTTCCGCTATTGAGTTTAGGGCAGCATTTGATTTTTTTGTCATGATTGTGAAAAATGTCACCATTGTATGTCATTCATGCTGCATCGAGAATTGCAATAGTAACTCAGATCATCATTCTGAGATAAAACTGGACAATGCAGTTTTTTTTTCGCCTTTTTTCTTTGTGTAAAAACACCAAAGGAAGCAGGTCGCAGAGAAGACGCCAAATAGTAAATCTGGTAATGTCACTGATTAAACCCACTGCCTATCACTCAATAAAATAATCATATTTCTGTGTGTTTTTGAAAGATTTTGTTAGTTTAATAATTAACGTTACCTTCTTTGCGAGTATGACTCTCACTAGGCTTGTGAATTAGCAGAACTTGAACAGGGGATAATATAGTCTATATACTATCTATATATATTATAGATAGTATAGACATTAGTTATGTGGTGACTGCATCCATTTCAGATGTATAATAACTGTTTTTCCCAAAGACTTAAGTTATAGTAGCTGAAAAGTATTTAAAGTGAAACAGATGTATTGTTATAGATCAGGGGTGCATCCTGTTCCTGGAGATCTACCTGCCTTCAGAGTTCAGCTCCAAACCTGATTAAACAAACCTGTCTGTAATTATCAAGTGCTCCTTCAGATCCTAATTATTTGGTTCAGGTGTGTTTGATCAGGACCAGGGTTGGGCACCTCTGTTGTAGATTAATAGTGTGGACTAAAAGAGGGCTGCCCGTGCAGGGCCAGCACTAAGGGGCCAACGTTTTGCCAATGAGCAAAATCTCAGAGGCCCTGTACTGGCAGCCCGCTGGGGGCCCTTAGGCTAGTCCTGAGTGGGCCCATAAAGGCCCAGTGCAGGCTTGTTTGCAGGGGTAACCAGTACATGATCAGTGGAGCAGTGTCGTGTGTAAATAAGATCCAGTCGGTTGCCTGATTTGTGAGTAGCTTAGTTAACACTCTCTTGAGATCAAAAGAGGCAAGCAGAGTGTGGAAGTCTGCAGCCTGAGGTTTATCTAGGTGGATGTTGAAGTCTCCAAGCATAACTAGGGGAGTACCATCCTCAGGAAAGGTTGAGAGCCGCACATCTAATTCATCCAAGAAGTTACCTTGTGGTCCTGGGGGTCTAATTTCCAACTAGTGAGGTTTATTTGGAAATTAAAGTGATTTCTATATTTCATCCATTCAAAAGAATCCAAAAGCGATCCCAGTTCTGCACATAAACCTAGTACGATATATTTGTGTCTATGGTTAGCTGTGCAATGTCGTCTTTTGTGATTGGTCATAATACCTGCAGACTGCAGCCAGTGGAAATGCTTCTCTATCGCTGCGCGTCCTGTTCCTCACAGCACAGATCGTGAAAGCAGATTAAAGTTTTTGTCATTCATTATAACAAACAAAGTGTAGACACAATGTAAATAATAGTGTGCAGTGTAGAGAGCTTAATTAAAATGGACTGTTTGTGAGATCGCGATGAACTAAGATGAGTGACAGCTTTTAATGATTATAAAGGGAGTTAGCAAATGTGAAATTGAACTTACAACAGCTTTATGCATTTTTGATTTTATTCAGAAGTTATATTAAGTGACTTACATTTTAGGTACACTGTTGTCTGATTATGCTCTATTTTGTCAACGAAAATAGTTCCAAACAAAGTCACAGCTGAGCCTCTGCACATCTCCAAGCAAACAGCGGTGTTTCGTTTATGGATGAATCTGCGTTTTTGAACAAATCTAGTGAGTTAATGATTCAATGACCCATTCATAAAAAGATGCCGCGTCCCAATGTGCCTACTTATACTATACTTATACCCTTAAAGTATGTACTCTTTTGGTGAAGAAAAAATACACACTTTTGAGTGTGTAGTAGAAGAGTAGGCAAGCTTCGGGACAAACTTACGGAACGCTCTGTCGCATCTGTTACACGCACCCTGTCACTGTAAACTGGCCTGTCAATCATCTTGTCACAGTTAACATCCTCCATATTTAATTGCATTTAACTTCCTACCGTATTGGAGAGAAAAGAAGTAGTTCATTGATCTGCAAGTGGGGGATCTTTCATGCTGAGAACTCTGCTCATATTTTCTGCATAATGATGCATTTAAAAGTTAACAACCAAATTGATGCTTATAAAAGTTCACATTGCTGTTGCAAATGAAATATAACATGGATAACAATAAATACATATTTTTTACCAGGTTAAATGTTGATTACTAGTAACTGAAACCCCTTTTTGTAAACCTCTCTACCTAATGGTCAATTGCATGCATTCGCCACGTTTGTAGTTTTTCTAAAGCGTTTTATTCGTGTTTGTAGTTCTGGACCGAATCCTTCGCCAAAGCGCAATGGATTGTGGACAATTTTAGCCATTAGAGTGTGCACGGATCCACACTTCAAAAATTGACCTGAAATAGTAGACCATCCGTGGACTTTTGGCATACTCTTTTCAACATACTATGCTTTGGGACACACTTATTGTAATCTCACATACTATTTAGGATGGATAGTATGAACATTGGGACACAGGGAGAGTCACTTGCTTCGTTCCTAAATGAATCAGCCGTTTGAACGAATCGATTGAATGAATGATACAGTGACAAAGACAGTGACTTGCTGCCACCTACTGGTGGTTTCAGTTTCACTGAGTTTTACTGAGTCTACAAAACAAAAAAAAACAACAACAACAGACACATACTCAATATCTCAAAGTCCAGTCAAAGGGAGGGAGAGAGGGAAGGACAAGAAAAACACAAAAGTCACTCCTTTATACAGTCACATATATCAAAGAGAAAGCACTGCCAAGCATCAATGGTAGAAGGCTTGGCCCCATTGATTCATGCTGTTGTACATTCACAAGTCACTATTTGCAGGAGGCTACGGCTCCAATATGTTTTTCCACACATGTGCAGTGTAAACCAGTTTTGTATTATTGTCTTCTTCGAAGCTGTAAAACCAGCAAACAACATTCTCTTTTGTATTGAACTTATACAGAGACCAGAATCATCATTAAGAAGACACAAACTTGGATTAACAGACCAATCAATATGCAGTAAGGATGATAAAACCAGGTTTACATGTGTCCATAGACTGATGACGACAGGACATTCCCAAAACATATGCAGAAAAGTACCTGATGATGTAGTATTACATATATGGCAGTTGAGATTTGGTTGTAGTTTTATTTTAAATCTTTTGTAAGGAGTTATGTATGCTCTATGAATGACTTTGAAGTGAATAAGACGATGAGCCAGATTTTTAGATGTTAAACTGAGATTAGACCACACTCTCTCCCAGTCAACAGATAAATTAAGGTCAGATAATTCCCTATTCCAAATAGTTTTAATAGAAAGAGGTTTTGTAATGCAATCAATAATCTTATTATATATTAAAGAAACAGATGGCTGACCAAACTGGATTGCACCATCTGCCTGCATAGGATGAGAGGAAATGGGAGAAGACCAAGGAATGCCATACGCCTTGAGAGCAGAACGCAATTGAAGAAAGACAAAATATGTGGATGCTGGTAGATAAAATTTGGTTCTTAATGTCTGAAATGAACATAGGCCCTGGTTATCATATATATCACCGCACGTGTTTAAACCTAAAGAGGACCAAGAGGGTTGGACAAATGTACGATTTCTGCATACAAAATTAAAATTGTGCCATAAAGGTGTACTGTTATAAAATTTGAAGGTTCCTCCTATCCGACGTTCAACAGTTTTCCAGATTTTAATAGAGTTGGCCACAACCGGACCGAATTTATAATTATCACCTTATTTTCCTGTGCCAGTAAATAAAATACCTTGGAGTCTATTTGGTTTAACCTTGTCAGCTTCAATCACTCTCCAAGAAACTGTAGATTGAGGATCAACCCAATTATGAAGAGCCTTAAGCTGGAACGACCAATAATACAGTTCAAAATTTGGTACAGCCAGTCCTCCTGCGCTATTAGGATGTTGTAATGTTGTAAGTTTAATTCTGGGGCATTTATCATTCCAGATAAATTTAGAAATTATGGAGTTGATCTCCTTAAAGTAACCTGGAGGGGGAGAAAGTGGTAGCATAGAGAAAAAAAAATTAAATCGAGGTAACAAATTCATCTTAACAGTGGAGATTCTTCCTTGGAGAGAGACTTTAAGATTCTTCCATCTTTGAATGTCATTTTTGACCTTAACTAAAATATTATTAAAATTGTCTCTGGCAATCTTATGAATGTTTTTATATATGGTAATGCCCAAATAGATGAAAGATTCCTTAATAGGGATAAATGAGGGAATAGAAGAATTAACTTTAGCATTGTTAATTGGCATTAAAGTAGATTTATTTTATATCCTGATAAGCTACTAAAATTATCAAATTCCTTAATTATACTAGAGACTGAAACATCAAAGTGGTCTAAATATAGAATAATATCATCAGCGTATAACGAAATACTATGATTATGATCATGAATCTTAATCGATACTTCAGATTTCCTGATGGCTTGTGCTAAGGGTTCAAGAGATAGACAAAATAATAAGGGGGAAAGCGGACATCCCTGCCTTATTCCCCGCTGCAAAGGGAACGGGGGGGAAATAATATTACCAGTTATGACTGATGCTGCAGGTGAGTGGTATAATGTCTTGATCATAGAAATGAAGTGTTCACCGAAGCCAAAACATTGCAGAACTGCCCACATATAATTCCACTCTAGCCTGTCAAAGGCTTTTTCTGCATCAAGAAAAGACCGCACAAGGGGTCGGGTGGGAGTCTGCAAAGTCAAGAATATGAAGGAGTCGGCGCATATTGTCAGATGCATTGTGCCCCTTGATGAAACCAGTTTGGTCCTCCTTGATCAGACTATGAATTACCTTCTCCATACGAGAAGCAAAAACTTTAGCATAGATTTTTAGATCACATGGGATAAGTGAAATCGGTCTGTAGCTGGAACAATCTAATGGGTCTTTCCCTTTTTTAAGAAGTAATTAAATCAGTGATGTTTTTTGATCTCTATGAAATACCCCATGTTCAACTGCAAAATTAAATGAATTAAGCATAAGTGTCCCTACCCAATCCCAAATTTCTAAATATAATTCAGGGGGGAGACCATCTAGACCTGGCGATTTGCCCTTTTGAAGGCTTTTTAGAGAGACGTGAAGCTCCTCCAAACTTAATGGGGCCTCCAAAGATTCTTTATCCATCTGTGAGATCCGAGGCAGTTCCAATTTATCTAAATACTGCTTACAAATTGGTTCATCAAAATCTGTTTCGGCTTTATACAGATTCATGTAAAAACCTTTAAATATGTCATTAATTGCCACAGGTTTCATGGTGACCTGATCATCCGATGATTTTATTGCGCTAATATATGCCTTGGACTCGCATTCTTTCAACCTAAGGGCCAATAAATGACTAGGTCTCTCTGATTCAAAATAATATTTTTGCCTAGTTCTATGTAAAATAAATTCCACCTTTGAGTGTGAAAGTAAATCATATTCTTCTTTTAATGAGGACAACTGTGTAGCCTGTTGCTCAGTAAAATGTTGTTTTTGTAGGTCTGTTTGCCACTGTTTGAACCATGCCTGTTATGACAACGTCTCTGTCTAATAAAAGCCTGAAAATGGATCCGGACGTCTCATTCGCCCCGTTACACAATCACTAATTTTCACTAATCAATTTTTGTTTAAATTAAACACAAGGGGTCATTAATTATGCCTACATTATAACATATGCAAATTCACACACAACATATCTTTAATTTGGCCAGAATTGCAGGTGCCTGTCTGCGCAAAGGAAGGGGCCCAATCAACCAAACATGCCCCCCCATCCCCACCTGCTTTTGTGTATATTATTTTTAAAAAGTATATGACATGTTTATGCTTTGATTTAAATAAAATGAATAAAAATGTTTCAGTAGTTGATTGATGTTTATTATTTTGTGTATATTATTTTTTTTAAAAGCATATTACTTGTTTATGGTTAAATAAAATGAATAAAAATGTTTCTTCAAAGATGTTTTGTGTGTGTGTGTGTGTGTGTGTGTGTGTGGTATGTGATTTGATTGATATGATTTATCATATTTAATTGATCTGATTAAAAGACACTTCAAATGTAAAAAAAATTATTAAAACAAATACACGTAATATATACAAAATATATACAGGAAAGATATTATTTATTGAGAAGGGTAACATTTTTTTTTTTATAAAAATGTATTAAAACAAATACACGTAATATATACAAAATATATACAGGAAAGATATTATTTATTGAGGAGGGTAAATTTTTTTTTAATAAAAATGTATTAAAACAAATACACGTAATATATACAAAATATATACAGGAAAGATATTATTTATTGAGGAGGATACAGGACAAATTAAAGAGTGGGCCCATGTAATATATACAAAATATATACAGGAAAGATATTATTTATTGAGGTGGTGGAGTTTGGCCTTTATTTTGCTGGCGCTGTTCTGCCAACCACTCATCTAAAGATTTGCCATTTGAGGTACGCGAGCAAAATGTGGCATTACCATATCGGCTATGGCCGAACTCCTTCGTTTTGGGCTGCCCACATTTGCTGCACGTGTTAAAAGTAACCCCTCGCACATACTTCCTCTTATGGACTCTGCTTTCCGTCTCCAGGGCCCGCCGGCGCCTGTTCCTCTGGGTGTAACGGGACACAGGAGCATCAGACGCAGGAGCAGGAGGAGTTGGACCTGCACCGGATGTCGAAGCATCAGAAGAGGGAATCACCATTGACACAGTCATGTCCGGGTTAAGGACTAGTGTGCCTAACAATGACCCAGGTGCTGAAATGGGCCGCACAACTCCTGATGCAGTGGGGGCAGGTGCGATGGGCAGCAGCGGGCCGTCGACCTGGTCGCAGAATTGGAGCCTGTCCTTCTCGATTTGGCGGATGTTTTGGGCCTGATGTCGATGGCGCTTCATCCAATTTTTCCCTCGGTGGAGGAAGCTGTGTATCGGCCACAGCAATTGGGTCAGGTGGAGTCAGTCCCTGAGCGAGGACACTCATTTCCTGATTCTTCTGCCGCCGCTGAAACCTGAAAATAATTGACTTGTATTATATATATGTTTAGACGTATTCAGTTAATTTTAAGCAAATATTGTGCCTTGCTTACCACTGAATGAGTGTCTTCTGGTTTAGCTCAAACAGCTGGATCATTGTTTCATCCATCAGCCTGCGACTGTTAAGCACCAGCTCTCGGATGTGGTGGTAATCCGAGAGGATTTTAGACCACCTGGGGGTGCAAACTCCAGCCTTCTTGGTCGGTGACTTGTGTAAAGCACAAAGCTTGATTCAAATGGCCTCGACCAAGCGGCTGGTGCTGGGCCACTGTGCTGGACCCCCAGGATGTCCAATCAGACAACGTTTCACACTCTCCACACCCGGTGTGACTCCGGACCGCTTCGGTGCTTTAAAGCGCCCATGTGTGAGCTGAGGCTGATGTCGAGTTGACCCGCTGTTTGTCAGTATCAGGGAGAGCTGTCCACAGCTGGATGGCCTCTGTCACCTGCAGGTCAGTGAGGTAAGGAGCCTCACAAAGACCCACCAGGTAACCAGCCAGATCCTGGACCTTGTCCCACCCAGCGATGTCATCGGGTCCAACGACTCCTCCCTAGTGAATGCAGATTAATGTTAATATACACTACCAGTCAAAGGTTTTTGGATAGTAAGATTTTTTATGCTTTTTAAATAAGTCTCTTCTGCTCAATCTTGATCCAAAATACAGCAAAAGCAGTAATATTGTGCAATATTTTTACTATTTAAAATAACTGCTTTCTATTTAAATATTTATTTCTGTGATGCGCAGCTGTATTTTCAGCATCATTACTCTAGTCTTCAGCGTCACATGATCTTCAGAAATCATTCTAATTTGCTGCTCAAGAAACATTTCTGATTATTATTATTATCAATACTTAAAGCAGTTTACATGTACACAGTGTACATTTTTTTTCAAGATTATTTGATTAATAGAAAGATCCAAGATCAGCATTTATCTGAAATAAAAAGCTTTGTAACATTATACACTATAAGATTTAAAAGCTTGGAGTCAGTATATTTAAATCATTATATTAAAATAAATTATGAAATTATAGAAATTAATACTTTTATTTAGCATGGATGCATTAAATTGATCAAAAGTGGTGATAAAGACATTTATAATGTCAAAAAATATTTCTATTTCAGATAAATGCTGTTCTTTTGAACTTTCTATTCATCAACGAAACCTAAAAAAAAAAAATACACTAATAATAAATGTTTTTTGAGCAGCAAATCAGAATATTAGAATGATTTCTGAAGAATCGTGTGACTTTTGCTGTATTTCGGATCAAAGAAATGCAGTCTTGGTGAGCAGAAGAGAATTCTTTAAAAAACATTGTTGTGTATGTGGAATAAAATGAGATAGAAATTAAATAAAGCCCTTAGAGTGTCTTACCCGAGCCTCGTCGGAGAGACTGCTTTCAGTGTCGGGTGGCTGTGACAGCACTGAAGGGGCAAGATGCTGTCCTTCTCCACCAGATGATGTGGACGGCTCAGCCAGTGATGCTGGGGACTGAGGCAGAGGCAAAGACGAGTGGCGGTTTTCATCCTCATCCAGCACTGGAACTGTGATGTCCTCCATCATCTCTTCCTCAAACCCCTCATCTTGCAGGTCCTGGTCATCAACCCCCTCCACCAGCCTGTCTTCCTCCTCTGGGTTCTGGAGCACTGGAGTCAGTGTTTTGCCAGTCTGGCTGTAAAGTGTTCTTAATATTTTGTCTAGTACATTAACCCATTTAATCCCAGTAGTCACAATAGTGACCATAAAAAAGGTTTTCATTTATAAAGCTCTAAAAATCTTACTGACTGGTGTTTTAGTGCATTTCCTGCAAATATGGGAAAAATAAAGGGTCTCAATTAAATATGTGCAGTTTCACATGATTACTGCAAATTGTCACATGACCAGAGCAGTTTATTTACTGTTTGCAGCTTGAGAAGATGATGGATGATGCATCAAAGATCGAAAACAAAAGGCTAGTAAAGTGTGTTAACATAAAGATATGACAAAGATTTTTGGTGCACATTATCTTTAAGGTGTCTAGTGTTACGTTCCGTGTTTATTTATATAGTATTGTTGGATTCTATGTGCTGCTGTGTGCTATCTTTCTCTCTTTCTCTCTCTCCTTCTGTGTGTTACTGCTGCTCAACCAGGTGCGGAGGAGAGGAAGGTGATCGCTCTCACCTGCTGCTCGTTACTGTGCAAGCTCAAAAGCTGTTCAACTTGCCTACCACACTGAAGCGTGACTTCCAGAGTGCAGTGCACGGCACTGGCACTGGCACTGGCACTGGCACTGGCACTGGCACTGGCACTGGCACTGGCACTGGCACTGCACTGGCACTGCACTGGCACTGCACTGCACTGCACGCCTGCCTGCCTGCCTTGTGTTGGTTTGTAAGCGTTTGATAGGGTGTAAAACTTTCCCAAGTTACGGCTTATTGAAGCCACCCGACTATGTAAGTGGCGTTGTTAATGCGCTACGTGTCTCTCTGTGTTGGAAGCCGTAGGGAGGTGAGTGCTATTTTGTTTCTGTGACTTTTTCTCTTGTTTTTGCTTAGTTAGGGAGTTAGTGTACATTTCTGTTGTTAACTTTCTTTTTGTCAGTTTAGACAGTTTTACTACTTCAGTCAGAGGGTCCTTTTGTTTGTTTTGGCCTTTCCCCTTCCTGAAGTCTATTTTGCTTCCTATTTTACTTTGTAATTTGGCAATTCTGTAAATAAAACACTTGGTTTTTGGAGTTTGACGTGTTTGTTGTGCCTGGCAGGGGACTGGTACTCCCTCACCCCAACCAATTTTTATGTTTCCTTTCCTCTGTTACTCCCTTACCCTAGACCCTTACATCTGGGACGTAACACTAGTGTTACTATATGAATTCACAATTATTCAGTTTTGTTGAGTGTGGTTATAGAATGCCTGTATATGCTCCAGGAGGGCGATAGCGCTCATTCCAGGGCTTCCCAAAGACTGTTCGGCTAAGCTGGTCCACAGCCTCTCTCATGGCACTGCCAAATGACCGGATGGAGGACGCTCCTTTTATGGCATCTACCATCCGGTCATCATTCCAACGCATCAAGCCCTCAAGGAGATAGAAAGAATAGAAAATGATTATACATAGTGCAGTCAGTTCGAACGTAGCGCAGTGCTCATTCAGTAAATGCACAGCTAAACAGATGAGGTTTGAGTCTGGATTTAAAAGTGGCTAATGTTTTAGCACATCTGATCTCTTCTGGAAGCTGGTTCCAGCTGCGGGAGGCATAATAGCTAAAAGCGGACTCCCCTTGTTTTCTGTGAACCCTTGGTATTTCTAACTGACTCGATCCTAATGATCTGAGTGGTCTGTTAGGTTTATATTCGGTGAGCATATCTGCAATGTATTAATAGAGTAATGTATTTACATTAAAAAATTATTGTCATTATGCCAGAGTTACTAGTGACTTTGTCAATGCTTATGACATCAGAACTGTATATTACTGTAGAGTGTGACATTTATTAATGTGACATTACTTTAAAGTAATGGAAGAAGTTACAGGGCTTATAGTTTTTATAGAAAAATTAGTAAACCATATGTATGTAATACCTGGAATGAAATGGTTGAGGTGGAGGTGGAATGACTCCAAGGAGGTAGAGCCACGGGCACACCTGTAGCAGCACAGCTCCACACCGCCTTTCTTCAGTGTCCCCGTCTTCATGTAGAGAGGAAAGTTCTCTGAGTCTTGGATACACTGAATGTGCTTCCGCTGTTCCTTCCATATCTGCTGGATCCGTTCGTGGTCCAGCAGAGGAACTCCCAGAGTGTCCTTTCCGTCTGCACTGTCAAACTGATCGATCAGTGATCCAATTGTTTTGGTGGTCTCCTCCAGCCCCCTGGTCCTCCTCCGGCAGTGCAGTGCCAACTCCCTCCGGGTAATGCGAGCACTGACCGCCCTTCCTGAGATGTGGCCAGTCTTCTTTGCCGCCAGCTCACCCTCCTTTGCACGGTGAAGGACAGCCACATCTTCTGGATCCCACTGAAAGATGCACGTGGACAGACGTGCCATGAAGATGCCATAGAGCGGATTAGCCTCTGTCGTGACACCTGCAGCAAATCGCTGCATGAAGTGCCAGATGTCGAGGCGCACTACGAGCTCATCCCACTCCGAAAACATAGTCTTCACCCAAGACTGGCTGTGCTGACTGCAGCAATCTCTGTCCACGTACATCACTTTTGAGGCTTCCTCTCCTGCCTCCCGGTAGCGTTTCATCAGGCCAGCTGCCATGGGGTCCAGTCCATGTTCCTCGGCGGCTGTCAGCACAGTGACAAGGACTTGGCCGTGTTCGTTTCCCACATTTGTGCATCAGGCAGCTGTTCCTGAAGCAGCACCGGCAAGTTTCTTTGTGACCTATTGGGAAAAATAAAAGGGTCAAAATTATGTATGCGCGCACATCCATATCTTGCAAATTTCTGGATATAAACAGGGCTGAATAAATACCTTTTTTGTGGAGTCCATCTTGAGAACACAGCCAAAGACAGATGTAATTTTGGCCTTGACCTCGTGCAGTCGCCCCAGAACATCCCTGGCATACACAGCTAACAGCCACTTAGGTTTAGGTAGGGCAGGTAAAAGGGGAGGCTCAGCAAACACAGGGAGGCTGCACAAGGGAGGACCTTGTGAATGGTTCGCAAGCAGTCAGGTACTGCAGGACACGCTGTGTCCATGCCTCACTGTGCTGTTCCATCAGCTTCTTGTAAAGTTGCCACTGTTGCCTGTTGCCCAGTGTCCTCTCCCTCATCATCCTCAGCACCCGGTTGTCACATGAGTATCTAAGGAAACAACAGTATAATCATGCAAATGCTTTTGGTTGGTAAAAAAATAACACAAATAAAAGTGCCTAATGATGAATGATTGTAATTATGAATTACCTGTATGTCAGCAAAGCTGGAAACTGACTGCGGTGGCCCATATCCAGCTGTCTCAAGATGTCCTCGGACCAGGTGGGATACTTCTTCTTGCAGCGTTTGCACTCCAGATACTCAGTGGCAAGGTCATACCACCTGTCGATGTCCAAGACCTTGCGTACGGTACGGTAAAGTCCCGCCGCAGTAAGTCTGTGCTTACCACAGTCTGGGCGAACACAGGCAAGAGGAAACAACCACATCTTCAGAGGCATCCATAAGAATAGGGGCCGACAGAAGAAGAGGTCGGGTGAGGCGGGTGGCTGAGTGTGAATTAAAGGGGGCTGAGGAGGATACCACCAAAGCTTCAGCTGGGACACTAGTTCTGGCTTGCCGGTTCGCAGGTTGGCCTTAAATAATGTGTTCCGGATCCAATCATGCTGGAAAGGTGGAAGATGATCTTTCCAGTGACTTGGAAGCTCAGCTGGTGGCTGATGATGTGGAGGATCTGCTGTTTTGGCTGCTTCTGCTGATGGAGATGGACCGGCACAGGCCTCTGATTGAACAGTAACAAAAACAATATAAGGATGACTGTTGCATTTGATAGTAATATGCCAGAAATGCAGCCCACAAACAGCCTGCGAAGCAGTAATTTTGGACAATTATTAATAATTAGTGAAGAAAATGGTACTAGTGTTAAGAAGCAAAGAACACAGTGTGCACTTTATAGAGGATCAGATGGAATGGAGTAAGGAAAATGAGGTTTGATGAATTCAGTATAAAGTAATGATGCCCACAGACATGAAGCATGCACACAGATACAGTAAGGAAAAACTGTCCCTCTAATCATTAGAACAATGAATCTCCACCATCCCGTCTGCTCAGGAGGAGCTAAAGAGTGAGTGAGTAGAGCAAGCCGTGTGAAAAAGTTAAGCGGTGATTGTTTAACAACGGGTAAGTTCAGAAACGCAAATAAATACACTGACACCTTTGGACATCCTTAAGGTTTTGAAGAAGTGCACTCAAAGAATGCATCCCGCTTGAGATGTCACATAGTTCTGTATTGTAAACAAAAAATATTAAAAGTGTTGATTTTTTTTTTTTTTCAGAAATAATGCTTTTCAATATGTTTTCACAAAACATTCTTTTAATATGTGCATTTGTGTCATATGCCACACCTGTATTTAACTGTGCTTCACATTGTGATGCAGCAAACACCAGCTCCTCATCATCATCTTCAGCAGTGGGATCGGAAGTGCCTGGAGCACAAATGTTAAAACTATTACCGTTAACAATACACAGAGACGAACATATGTAAGATGGTGCTTACTTACTAGTAGCAAAAAGCTGCCTTTGGGCTGGTGTGGAGCTTCGGGCTGGGAGTTCTGTTGCTGGACGAGGTAAAATGGAGTGCAGTAATGGATCTGGAAACAGTAAGTGGACAAGTTTGCCATACTGATAAATGAATACATGTAGAACTGCTGTAGGGAAAATTCAGTATTCACACTTCTACTCACAGGGTTTAACTGGTGACATGAGTTTCCTCGCCACCTGTGAAGGAGATAAACGTTTGCCACGTCCCAGCAGCGCTTTCACTGTGGTGGTCTGCTGTACACCAGTTCGGATGGCTGCAGATGGAGGTGCAGAAGTACTGGAGGTTGCAGATGGAGGTGCAGGATGACGTACACTGGTGCCCACAGCAGAAGCCCGTCTTTTCAGGACATACGTCTTGAAAATGGCCATGTTGGTGTTGGGCCTGGCATCTGCCTTAACCAGGTACCTGATGAGGGCTTGGGCCTCCTTGCTCTGGTCCTCATACACATCCTTCATGGACCGGCCCTTGAAGTCACCAAACTCCACCATCAAGTTGCCCGGGCTTCTGCTTGCATTTCCTGCTTCCTCTCATACTTCTCCACTTCTTCTGACATCTCTCTAATGTGAGAAGTGTACTGTAAGAAAAGTTGTTTATTTTCTGAGAGGGGTTTTTTTTGCACTGTCTCTTTGGAAATACTGAGCACCAGATACACTGCGTACCCCAGAGAGTTTTCCAGGAGCCATCTAAATCTCTGGCCCTGGTACTTCCCAAACTGAAGTTTACAGTGAGCCAGTACTAAAAATGAATGAATGAATGATGCATTTATATAGCGCTTTATTGTGTATTGCTATACACCCAAAGCGCTTTACAATCATGTGGGGGTGGGGGGGGTCTGTCTCTCCTCAACCACCACCAGTGTGCAGCATCCACTTGGATGATGCGACGGCAGCCACAGGACAACGGCGCCAGTGCGCTCACCGCACACCAGCTACAGGTGGAGAGGAGAGAGAGATAGAGCCAATCAAGTGGATGGGGATTATTAGGAGGCCATGATTGACAAGGGCCAGAGGAGGGAATTTGGCCAGGACACCGGGGTTACACCCCTACTCTTTACGATGAGTGTCATGGGATTTTTAATGACCACAGAGAGTCAGGACCTCGGTTTAACGTCTGATCCGTGTCCCTGTCACTATACTGGGGCGTTAGGACCCACACAGACTGCAGGGTGAGCACCCCCTGCTGGCCTCACTAACACCTCTACCAACAGCTACCTAGTTTTCCCAGGAGGTCTCCCATCCAGGTACTGACCAGGCTCAGCCCTGCTTAGCTTTCATGGGCAACAGGGTGATATGGCTGTGGTCAAAAAAAACTGGTCGCTGGGGTCTCCACCATTCGTGCTGACAAAAGAACTGGCCTCTGCCAGCACCTCCTCATTAGGCTTGGCCCTTCCAGACTCCACATTTTCAAGGCGCTTCGCCTCCGCTGATGGCGCCATGAGGAGTCAGGTTGATGTTGCCGATTGGGGGGGAAAAACAGGGTATGCGTACATTTTCTGAAAAGAAAATCAGAAAGAGACTATTACCTCTAGCAATCGGAAAGATTCCTGTACGTTAAGTGTGTAATGATTATTTAACAAGCTACATGTAAACCATATTACTGTGGTAATAAACATGGCCATGATGACCATAAACTGGCCTGATGATGAGTTTTCTACAGAGGACAGGAATCCCTGATACATCAAATATGTAAAGTCAAATATGACGTCTGAAATTTCCTTCTGTTTCAAATGCTGTCATCTTAAACCACGACTGTGCACACAGTGTAAAATTAAAATAAATAAATGGGGCAGCACAACTGTGTTAGTTTAGTTTTTTTTTTTTTTTTATATGCTATTACAGTTTTTATTAATATTTTAAATTAGCTTTATATTTTTTTCAATCACTATTTAGGTTAAATTTATTTTTATTTTAGTTTTTATTTCCAGTTAGTAATTTTTAGTGCTTCATTTTATTTCATATTTTTATTTAGTTTAACTTTCTCATTTAATTATAATAATACATTTTATTAGGTTCCTCAAACACAAGTTAATGTAATTGGGGGCAGGGGTGGGGACGGGGTGCTAGTAATGATTCTAGGGGCACAGGATTGGCACGGGGGCTCGGAGGAGGTCACTAGTATTATTACCAAATATAAGTAATTTTTGTTTAATCATTATGTTCAGTCGCAGAACCCCGAATCTCAAGCGGCGCACCTGGTTGCATATGTACGGAATGCTTACGTCATGCGCCTGGTGTAGTATAAAGTAGTTATAAATCATGACTTTGCACACAATACACACATCAATGTAGCTTAATTAACGGACGGCCGATGATTTTAACTTATCTGATCAGTAGCGACATGTTTTCTGTATATCATGGGAAAAGTTACAGGTTCACTGGTACTGAAGAAAACGTATGCTATAACGTTAAGTTAAATGCTAGCTCGCTAAATTGGCACGTTTCATTTTCCAAAAAAATACACTGTATATGAACTAATTAGTGATATTCAATAGTGAAGTAAACCATAACCTTACCTGTCTCAAAGATGACAATAATAGTGGCCGACGGCGATTGGTCAAAAGTAAGCCACACGAGAGAGAAACGCGATTGGTCAAAAGTAAGCCCCAGAGAGAAATGCGATTGGTCAAAAGTAAGCCCCGGAGAGAAACGCGATTGGTCAAAAGTAAGCCCTGGAGAGAAACGTGATTGGCTCATGCGGGCTTACTTTAGCTCAATCGGTGGGATGCAGTAGGCGCAAAAGAAGGTTTAGAGAAAGTGCAGTAAATTTAATGTTATTATAGATCAGAAAGGTCATCTAAAATTAGAATCACCATCACCAGCTGCAGCTCATCACACCACCTTTAAATACTCACCCAATTCTCATCTCCTTTGTCAGATCGTTGTTTGTGAGTCCCGGTTGTGTTTGGTCTCGTCTTCGTTCCAGTTTATGCCGTCTTCGTTCATGTTCGTGTTCGTGTTCGTGTTCTGTGGATGTTATCTGGATTCGTCACGTCACGTCAACACTTCTCTTCACGGACTCATCTGACCATCAAAGTCCCTGCGCCACAAACCTGTATCTATTTCTGGACTGTAATATTTATCATTTTCACCTTACCAATAAACTGAGTTACTTGCAGATTGTTTCCGAGTCTCTGTCATGACAGAACGATCTGACCACCTGATGGAAGCAGCGAGTAGCTCTACCGGATCGCTGGAGGACTTTGTGAACAGTAACAGACTTCGCATGGATTCCCAGGAGAGGAACCTCAGCGACACAGCACGCGCTGTTCAGGTTCTAGTGGTGCAGGTGTCCGAGCTCACCCAACAGCTTCAACCTCTACGAGTTTCCACTGCGCCCTCCACACCGCCGGTTCCCCCACCACCACCGGAGAACCCCTCCCAGTCGGAACCCCGCCTACCAGTCCCTGAGTCATACGCAGGTGAACCCAACTACTGTCGAGCATTTCTTACACGATGTTCCATGCATTTTTCTCTCCAACCCAGAACATTCAATACTGAGCGAGCCAAGGTCGCTTTCGTGTTGACGTTGCTGACTGGGAGAGCGGCACTCTGGGGAACGGCGGTGTGAGACAATCAAGATCCTTGCTGTGCTTCGTTCCAGGATCTCTCCGGGTACGAGACGGGTTTTTGATCGGGCCGTGGCTGGTAGAGAGGCAGCTAGGATGTTGGCCAATTTACGACAAGGAGAGAGATCCGTATCTGATTTTTCGATCGAGTTTCGGACCCTAGCGGCGGAGAGCCAGTGGAACGAGGAGGCGCAGTGGGACATGTTCCTGCATGGGCTGGCTGACCGTGTCCAGAAAGAGATCTACGCCATGGATCTTCCCACCTCGCTCAACGACCTGATCGCCCTGGCACTCAGGGTGGACGCGCGTTTGTCGCGCATGGATCGCCGCACACAGCCCAGTCGTGCCACCGGAGGGACGGAGAGCCAGCGGTTTGGAGGCGGGGACACGGTCAGCCCTGTCTACGATCACGAGCCTATGCAGGTGGGGCGAGCTCGGCTTTCCCGGGAGGAGAAGGAGAGGCGGAGGTCCCAGGGCCTCTGTATGTACTGTGGAGGAGCGGGACATTTCGCCTACAACTGCCCGTTAAAAGGCCCAGCCCGATAGTAAATATGAGGCTACTATCGGGTGGGATCTCAGCCGAGAAGACCTCATCCACATCTACTCTCCTTCCGGTAAGACTGAGATGGTCAACTCACCTTCACGACTGTCGAGCACTTCTGGATTCTGGGGCAGAAGGTAATTTCATGGATCACACATTCGCACTCAAACTCCAAGTTCCCCTCAGACCCCTCACACACAAGATCGCAGTACACGCTCTTAACGGCCAGGAACTCCCCACCATCTCATTCATCACAGAGGACATCACCCTCATCACATCAGGCAATCACACAGAGACTATTTCCTTTTACATACTGGACACCCCCCTTGCACCCATCGTCCTTGGTCACCCCTGGCTCACTCGCCACAACCCCAAAGTGGACTGGAAAGCTAAGTCTGTGTCGGCATGGAGCAATTATTGTCATAAGTCTTGTCTAGTGTCTGCCTGTCCGTCTGTTTCTGTCCCTGTGTTTCAGGAGGAGGCAGTGGATTTGTCTAACGTGCCCGCGGAGTACCTGGACCTGAAGGAGGTGTTCAGTAAGTCTCGGGCTGCTTCTCTTCCTCCACATCATCCCTATGACTGTGCGATAGAGTTACTGCCAGGTACATCTCCGCCGAAAGGCAAGTTATATTCACTCGGTTCCAGAGAGGAGGCTATGGAGAAATATATTTCTGATTCTCTAGCAACCGGCTTCATCCGTCCTTCCTCTTCTCCAGCGGGGCGGGGTTCTTTTGTGGGGAAGAAGGACGGGTCTCTGCGACCTTGTATTGACTACCGGGGGTTGAACAACATCACAGTAAAGAATACTTATCCTTTGCCATTGATGTCTTCAGCCTTCGAGAGGTTGCAGGGAGCCTCTGTCTTCACAAAGTTGGATTTACGGAATGCTTATCATTTGGTTCGCATCAGGAGGGGATGAATGGAAGACCGCCTTTAACACTCCCAGGGGGCACTTTGAATACTTGGTTATGCCCTTCGGGCTTTCCAACTCTCCAGCGGTCTTCCAAGCACTTGTCAACGACGTGCTGCGAGACATGGTCGATCAGTTCATATATGTCTACCTGGATGACATATTGATTTTTCTGCCTCTCCAGGAACACGTGCAGCATGTCCGACAAGTGCTCCAGAGGTTGCTAGAGAATGGGCTTTTGTCAAGGCGGAGAAATGCGATTTTCATGCACAGTCTGTTCCTTTTTTAGGTTACATCGTGTCGGTTGAGGGAGTGCATATGGATCCTGAGAAGATTAAGGCTGTGGTGGAATGGCCAAGCCCAGATTCCCGTAAGGCCCTACAGAGGTTTCTGGGATTCGCCAATTTCTACCGGCGTTTCATTCGCAACTTCAGCCAACTAGCCGCGCCTCTGACCGCCTTGACCTCTCCCAGAACGACGTTCAGGTGGTCAGGCGCAGCCGAGGCTGCGTTTACCAAACTGAAAGGTTGCTTCGTTTCAGCCCCCATCCTTATTACCCCTGATCCTTCACGTCAGTTCATGGTGGAGGTCGATGCGTCAGAGGTGGGGGTAGGTGCAGTGCTATCCCAGCGTTCTCTCTCAGACGACAAGATGCACCCTTGCGCGTTTTTGTCTCATCGTCTATCCCCAGCAGAACGCAATTATGACATTGGTAACAGAGAGTTGTTGGCAGTTAAGTTAGCATTGGAGGAATGGCGCCACTGGTTAGAAGGGTCGGGGGTACCTTTTATCGTCTGGACCGATCATAAGAACTTGGAATATATTAGAACGGCTAAAAGATTAAACTCCAGGCAGGCTCGGTGGGCTCTTTTTTTCGGTCGTTTTGATTTTACTCTCTCGTACTGCCCGGGTTCCAAGAACATCAAACCCGATTCTTTATCGCGTATTTTTGACCGTTCCGAACGCCCGTCTACTCCCGAGCGCATTTTACCTGAGACCCTATTTGTCTCTACGCTCACATGGGAGGTCGAATCGCAGGTCAAAGCGGCCTTAGAAGGGGTAACGCCTCCGGCCCGTTGCCCACCGAACCGTTTATTTGTGCCTGAGGGGTTACGGTCCAGCGTTATTCAGTGGGGACATTGTTCCAATGTGGCTTGTCATCCAGGAGTCAGTCGTACTAAATTTTTAGTCAAGCAACGATTCTGGTGGCCTCTCATGGCCCGTGACGTTCACAGTTTTGTCTTGGCTTGCTCGGTTTGTGCCACTGGCAAGTCTTCCAATCGACCCCCAGATGGGTTACTCCAACCGCTGCCGGTTCCTTCGAGACCCTGGTCCCGCATTGCACTAGATTTGGTCACCGCCCTCCCAGGGTCACACGGTAGTTTTGACCGTGGTGGACCGGTTCTCGAAGGCGGCCCATTTCATTCCCTTGCCCAAATTACCCTCAGCCAAGGAGACAGCGTTGATTGTCGTTAACCACGTGTTTCGGTTACATGGCCTCCCGATGGACGTGGTTTCCGACAGAGGACCCCAATTTGTGTCCAGATTTTGGCGAGAGTTTTGTAAATTACTGGGGGCGACTGCCAGTCTGTCCTCTGGGTTCCACCCCCAGAGCAATGGTCAAACCGAGCGAGCCAACCAAGATTTAGAAAGAACGCTGCGGTGTGTGGTATCCAAGAATCCTTCCTCTTGGAGCCAACAACTGTCTATGGTGGAGTACGCCCACAATACGTTGCCAGTGTCATCCACGGGCCTATCTCCGTTTGAGTGTAGCGTAGGTTACCAGCCACCAATTTTTCCTAGTCTGGAATCCGAGGTCGCGGTCCCCTCCGCCCACGCCTTCGTCCAGAGGTGTCACCGCACTTGGACTAGAGCCCGTGAGACTCTACTCCAAGTGGGGTCACGCACCAAGGCCAGAGCCGACCGCCACCGGTCTAGACCTCCCGTATACGTCGCTGGTCAAAAAGTGTGGCTTTCTACCAAGAACATTCCTCTCCGCTCCGTGTCTAATAAACTTGCACCCAAATTCATTGGCCCGTTCACTGTCACCAAGATCATTAGTCCGGTGGCAGTCCGCCTCAACCTCCCTCCAGTGTACAGGAGAATTCATCCCGTCTTTCATGTATCTAAAATAAAGCCCGTTTTTCATTCACACATTAATCCATGCCCCGGTTCCCCCGCCGCGACTCGTAGATGGGGAACCGACTTATTCGGTCAATCGTATTCTGGACTCAAGACGGAGGGGGCGCGGATTTCAGTACTTGGTGGACTGGGAAGGTTGCAGTCCGGAGGAGAGAAGTTGGGTTCCGGCTAGGGACATCCTGGACCACACCCTTATCGATGATTACAATCGACAGGTAAGGGAGCCTGGGAACGCCAGGAGGCGTTTCTAGGGGGAGGGGTACTGTCACGGTTCAGAAATCCTATGCTTCCTCCTTGTCTCGTGCTCGTTGTTTATGTGTGTGTGAGAATGTGTGGGCGTGCCGACTCATCGGCGCTGATCACGCTCCAGCTGATTCAATCACCATCACCAGCTGCAGCTCATCACACCACCTTTAAATACTCACACAATTCTCATCTCCTTTGTCAGATCGTTGTTTGTGAGTCCTGGTTGTGTTTGGTCTCGTCTTCATTCCAGTTTATGCCGTCTTCGTTCCTGTTCCTGTTCGTGTTCTGTGGATGTTATCTGGATTCGTCACGTCACGTCAACACTTCTCTTCACGGACTCATCTGACCATCAAAGTCCCTGCGCCACAAACCTGTATCTATTTCTGGACTGTAATATTTATCATTTTCACCTTACCAATAAACTGAGTTACTTGCAGATTTGTTTCCGAGTCTCTGTCATGACAATTAATATCTGAAATCCATTTACAGATATCAGAAATACCAAATGAAACATGTTCCAATATCCAGATATCAAGAGAGTCTTGATATCCAGATTTAAAGAGTTAACAATTCAACAAGTGGAAATTAATTCTAGATATCAGGAACGTCATAATGATTGTCACGAATCCGGTTCAAGTGGACAGTGGCCAGGTATGGGCACTACAAGAATATTAGTAGCCTTTAAACAAGGCACGCGATCGTTGGAAAACCATATTCGAGAATTGTTAGCCATCGTTCACTATTCAGATTTACCGGACATTATTTTGATAGAGATTTTCTGCGATGGTCCTTGGAACTGTATATGTTCTCTCTGTTTCTTGTGTCTCAGTTTTCCCTAGGTCACAGTCTCTACCAGGGGTCTCAACTCCGTCTGCTCCGTCCTGGTGGTCTTCTACTCCACCTTGGTGCTCTGCTCTGCTGGCTTTGCTTCAGTTCCCAGTCTCTCTACTTCCACATGGACTTGGCCCCCTGTTCCGCCTCTGCTCCACCACCCTCCTGGATTGGGATCGTCTGGAAGCCGCTCCATGTGGAGGGGCTCTGTCACGGATCCGGTTCATGGACTTCTGCCCAATTACCCCCAGAGGTCACCCTTCCATCATATTGACTCTCAAACCACACAGACTGTTGCACGTCACTCTAGACAGTATTTCCCATCATCCAATACACTGATTGCACACAGCTATAACCAATCACACACACACTATATAACTCAGGTACTTCTCAAACTGCCGAGTATTGTTTAGTGTTTATCTCTTTCCTAGTGATAGCTACATTTTGGAGCCATTCCATGTTTTCTGAGTCTAGGTCTAGTTTATCCTGTTTATTGCCTGAGTCATTCGTGTCTTGATCCTAGCCTGTGTATCTCATTTCTCGTCTCATCTCTGCCTGCCCTGAAGTTTATAGCCTGCCCTGGATATATCTCTCTCTCTCTCTCTCTCTCTCTCTCTCTCATCTTGTCATTTGGACTCTGTTTCTTACTAAATCACATTTTTTCAAATTTTGATATAAAGAACTGGTATTCCTGCAAGTGATTCCCCAGTTTTTGATGCCCCTACAATAGGAAAATAGCATCCACAGTTTCCTAGTTTACTCTCTCCACTTGACCGTTAGCCTGACAGGGATAGCCAGAGGTTATATTTACATTGATGTTTAGATGGCAACAAGAAGCCTTCCATTCCTTTAACTTGAAGTGTGGTCACACACACTCTAAAAAATGCTGGTTTAAATACAACCCAGTACTGGGTAAATATTGGACAGACCACATGCTGGGTTGTTTTGAACCAACAGTTGGGTTAAATGTTTAACCCAACCTTCTGGGCTGTAACCCAACTGCTGGATAAAAACAATCCAATCGCTGGGTTCGTCCATATTTTTCCCAGCGCTGGGTTGTATTTAACCCAGCATTTTTTAGAGTGTAGGATGCTGAAGATGTGAATGGGTAATGGAGTGCATTCTTTTACCAGGTGCAGGAGTAATGAGGGGAGAGTCAAAAGAGTGGATCCCAAAGAATTACAAGGCGAGTATGGGCCTTTTTCACAGTCTGCATTCGAAAACCAGAAACTTCAAGTAGTTGTGTAAAATAACATCCGCTGTAGCCTGTATGAATGGCAATGCCTGTAGAACGGGGTTGTTGTGATTTATTAATGAACAATTCATTATAGATGTTTCATTAAAACATATTAACCACAGTTTTCAATCATTAATCGGGTATGACGAAACGAGGAAAAATGTTCTCATGATATTCCGACGCATATTTCATGATTTAAATAGGAGAGCATAGGTGTATAGGAGCATAGGAGCATGCACAATACTTCAGAGACAGACCAGCTTTTTACTTAAAAAATGCAAGAATACCATACAAACATCACATTAAAGAGCAATAAAATCGGCCAACTCTGGGATGAAAAATATGAATGTATTTGAACAACTCCAATTTGATCTAATACGTGATGATTGTAGCCTATCGGAAAGTAAAGTAAGCGCACGAAAGCAATATTACTGTTTAATTTGTACAGTCGTGGTTAATGTTTTATAAGATGTATAAGCTTGTCCGATTTTATTGCTCTTTAATGTGATATTTGTATGGTATTCTTGCATTTTTTTTAAGTAAAAAGCTGGTCTGTCTCTGAAGTATTGTGCATACATACGCCTATGCGCTCCCAATTAAATCATGAAATATGCGTCGGAATATCATGAGAACATTTTTACTCGTTTTGTTTTAATAAAACATGCCTCTCCGCTGTCAAGCCCGCCGGCTCCAGCCCCAGAGCTCATGGATATTGCGCTACCCCCAGAGTTCTCAGCTCCTGTCCTCTCCCCAGAGTCCGCTCCAGGATGCTGTCCTTCGTCTCCTTCGCCTCCGCTGGTCCTGTCCAGCTCCCCATCGTCTCCTGAGCCTTCTTCGTCCCCTGAGTCTCCTGTGGCGGTCAGCTTCGCTCCTTGCAAGCACCCTCCAGAGCCCGCTCCTCGCAAGCGCCCTCCAGAGCGCCCTCAAGTGTCCGCTCCTCCAGAGTGCCCTTCAGTGCTCGTTCCTTCAGAGGGTCCCCCAGAGTTCCTAAGTCTCCCCAAGAAAAATTGGGGGTGGGGGGGGGGGGTATATACCCGTGGCCGAGCCGTCTAAGGGCACGAAGGATCCGCCATGGCCTCCTGAGTCTCCTGATCCGCCATGGCCTCACGAAGTGTCTGCTCCGCCATTGCTCCCCGAACTCCCTGATCCACCATGGCTTCGCAAACTATCTGTTCCGCCTTGGCTCTCTGATCCCCCTTGGCGCCCACCCCCCCTCCCCGATGGAACTGTTACTTCTGGGAGGGGGGTGATATCTGTCACGTGTCTGTTTCTGTTTAGTTCCGTTTTGCCCTTATTTAGTATTTCCTGTTCTTGTTTAGTTAATCATTGCTCATTTAGATCACCTGTTTTGTATTCATCATTTCGTTTGCTCCTTTTGTTTGCCTGCCTTTATAAGTCTTCAGTTTCCTTCCTTCTTTGTCCTGGATTAATGTTATTTTCAATGGTCAATGTGTGATGATGCTTATTAAAGACTCCTTTCGTTTACTTCTGCGTTGGGCGCTGATTTCTACAACCACGTACCGTGACAGGTGATAACCCAGTGTAATTGAAACAGTTCTAAATCACAACTGATTAAACTATTTTACATAAAAATAATTTCAACATTTTTACTCTCACCATTAAGTCCTGTGCAAAGCATGGTGGGAACTACAGTTTTGTCAACAGCAAAACATAATTTTTGAGTGTTCTTGAAAATACATGATTACACTGTTTCTACATAATTTAATATATATTCTAGGTATAATTCTACTATATATATAGGCTAGTAATCTAGTATGTTTTAGAGATTTCAAAGCGAAGAGAAGAGAAACAATTTTGTTGTGTAGATTACAAATATTATGACTGGGAAAACAAAACTGTTTGATTTACTATTTTTTTATTTTCAGTGTACATTTTGAATAATGTTCCATATCTCTGCCTACAATAGTAGAATCACATTATTTCATCACAAGGAACAATCATGATATACAGGTGCATCTCAATAAATTAGAATGTCATGAAAAAGTTCATTTTTTCTTGTAAGTTGTTTCAAAAAGTGAAACTTTCGTATATTTTAGATTCATTGGATATAAAGTAAAACATTTCAAAAGTTTTTTTTTTTTGTTTTAATTTTGATGATTAGAGCTTACAGCTCATGAAAGTCAAAAATCAGTATCTCAAAATATTAGAATATTTACATTTGAGTTTCAATTAATGGCCATCCCTACAGTATAAATTCCAGGTATTTCTTGTTCTTTGAAACCACAATAATGGAGAAGACTGATGACTTGGCAATGATCCAGAAGACGAACATTGACACCCTCCACAAAGAGGGTAAGTCACAGAGGGTCATTACTGAAAGGTATGGCTGTTTACAGAGTGCCGTATCAAAGCATATTAAATCCAAAGTTGACCTGGAAGGAAGAATTTGGGTAGGAAAAGGTGCACACGCAACAGGGATGACCGCAAGCTTGAGAATACTGTCAAGCAAAGCTGATTCAAACACTTGTGAAAGCTTCACAAGGAGTGGACTGAAGCTGGAGTCAGTGCATCAAGAGTCACCACGCTCAGATGTCTTCAGGAAAAGGGCTACCAAGTCACTTCTGAACCAGAGACAACATCAGAAGCATCTTACCTGGGCTGTGGAGAAAAAGAACTGGACTGTTGCTCAGTGGTCCAAAGTCCTCTTTTCAGATGAAAGTAAATTTTGCATTTCATTTGGAAATCAAGGTCCCTGAGTCTGGAAGAAGAGTGGTGAGGCACAGAATCCATGTTGCTTGAAGTCCAGTGTGAAGTTTCCACAGTCTGTGATGATTTGGGCTGCCATGTTATCTGCTGGTGTTGGTCCACTGTATTTTCTGAAGTCCACAGTCAACGCAGCCACCTACCAGGAAATTTTAGAGCACTTCATGTTTCCTTCTGCTGACAAGCTTTATGGAGATGCTGATTTCATTTTCCAGCAGGACTTGGCACCTGCCCACACTGCCAAAGGTACCAAAAGCTGGTTCAATGACCATGGTGTTACTGTGCTTGAGTGGCCAGCAAACTCGCCTGACCTGAACCCCATAGAGAATCTATGGGGTATTGTCAAGAGGAAGATGAGAGACACCAGACCCAACAATGCAGATGAGTTGAAGGCTGCTATCAAAGCAACCTGGGCTTCCATACCACCTCAGCAGTGCCACAAACTGATCACCTCCATGCCACGCCGAATTGAGGCAGCAATTATAGCAAAAGGATCCCCTACCAAGTATTGAGTACATATACAGTAAATTAACATACTTTCCGGAAGGCCAACAATTCACTAAAAATGTTTTTTTTAATTGGTATTATGAAGTATTCTAATTTGTTGAGATAGTGAATTGGTTGGTTTTTGTTAAATGTGAGCCAAAATCATCACAATTAAAAGAACCAAAGACTTAAACTACTTCAGTCTGTGTGCACTGAATTTATTTAATACACGTGTTTCACAACTTGAGTTGAATTACTGAAATAAATGATTTTTTCCATGACATTCTAATTTATTGAGATGCACCTGTAATTTCAGTAATTTACTAATTCGTTTATAGTATGTACAATAAAACTTACAGTCATTAGAGGTAATTTTAGAAAGACTAACTGATATAGATGTAGTGAAGGAAATGCAAAACATGAAAACCACACACACTCTGAGAGCCAAACAGAAGCCCTCAGCTAAACCATGATGTAACAGTGAGAAAAACATGCAAATGAAGGAAGGGGGTTCAAAATTACTTGATCTTTTACTGAGAAATGAGAAGAAGACACCAATTACAGCTGCAGTCCATAAGTTTTGCCTCTTTGTTGCCATCTCTGTTTGAAAACCTTGAATTGCAGCTGTGTGCGGAATTATCTTTCTTGCATGGGGTTGTGCTCCAGAACGGATGAATCTAATGTTTTGAGGAGTATGTGTGTCAGTCAGTCACCGCACTGGTGTGGATATTTACTGTACTTCGCAATCACAGATTCTAGCCTACATCTTGAATATATGACCCAAATAAGAATTTTCACCATGTATTGCCATCTGAACAAGTAAGTAACAAGTCTGCCACTTTGTTCTGACCAACTGAGGAAAAAAGCATTACCATATATCACGCTACCAATGGTGATTTAATCTAAAGATCGGTTAGCTCATATCACATCAAACCGTGCAAATTATTATTATTGTTATACTTTATTCTCAAATTATTAATTTGAACAACATCAGCATTGCGTGACTATGAGTATAGTGTGTATTAGCATGTAGATTTCTATTTCTGTACAGTCAAATCTAATCGTCATGCCATTCAAATTTAATTTTAAGAAATTCTTTTAACCCAAAAAGCAAATTATTCTTCCTTTGTTTTCTTTAAAATACAAATATTGTGTAATCCCAGGCTATCTGTAATCAGAAGCACATTTAAAACTGGAATATAATTTAATTTCATTCACATGTGTTTCATAAACACATAATCCTTTCTGGATTACAATCCACCATCAAAATTATACATTTAATTATTCTAGCTGCTGTGAGAAAAGGCTATAAACTATCCACCATCTGCAGGATCCTCACATGTGATAGCTTAGTAGCCGGGACAACTTCTTTATGTTTACAGACGTGAGTTAATGACGCTGTGGCATGCTCGAATTTTCTGTGAAAACCTACCCGTACCACTCAAATTAGAAAACATTATTATAAGCTAACCGTTGTGAATCGGGCTAAAGTAAGGTGATAGTTTTGAACACTGGCAGGTTATTACTAGTTCAAATATTGATTTCGGATCATTTTTAACCAAACAAAGTTATGGACTGCAGTTTTAAATTTAAATAGTTTTGTTCACAAGACAAAAAGGCCAAGATAAACATGAAATGTTTAGAATCAAGTTTCAGGCTGAGGAGCAGCTTCCTCTGGTTTTGTTGGGTAAGAGGTCGTCTTTAAAGCCATATCCTCTTTGCGTTCTTTTGCCATATCTTGCGATCTATAGGATGAAACCAAAGAAAAAAATGGTTGAACTTGGTTGAGTATATCACAATATTTTAATCTCTTAAACAACACATTATGTAACATTTTCCAAGACTAGATAATGTTTTCTATTCCAAGTAGAGTGCGTATATATTCTAGTCAACATTTGAAGTGGATCAAAATCTAAAACCAGAATGAGTTCTTATCTTAGGACAACTTGGATGAACATTTTTTGATCCACTTCAAATGTTGACTACTGTATATGTGTGTGTGTGTGTATATATATATTATATATACAGTATCTCACAAAAGTGAGTACACCCCTCACATTTCAGCAAAAAATTTTGTATATCTTCTCAAGGGGCAATACTACACAAATGATACTTGGATATTATAGAGTAGTCAATGTGCAGCTTGTATAGAAGTACAAATATACTGTCCTCTAAATATAACTCAACATATAGCCATTATTGTCCAAATAACTGGCAACAAAAATGAGTACACCCTAAGTGAACATGTCAAAACTGTGTCCCAAGTGTCAATATTTTGTAGGGGCACCATTGTTATCTAGCACTGCCTTAACCCTCCTGGGCTTGGAATTCACCAGAGCTGTACAGGTTGTTGCTGGCATCCTCTTCCACTCCTCTATAATGGCATCATGGAGCTGCTGGATGTTAGACACATGGTGCTTCTCCACCTTCCGCTTGAGGATGCCCCACATGTGCTCAATAGGGTTCAGATCTGGAGACATACTTGGCCACTCCATCACCTTCAGCTTCATCAGCAAGGCAGTTGTCATCTTGGCGGTGTGTTTGGGGTCGTTATTATGTTGGAAAACTGCCATTCGGCCCAATTTCTGAAGGGAGGGCATCATCTTCTGTTTCAGAATGTCACAGTACATTTTGGAATCCATGTTTCTCTCAATGAACCTCAGCTACCCAGTACCAGCAGCACTCATGCAGCCCCAGACCATGAAGCTCATGCGTCTGTTTTTTGAAGCCAGCTTCTGCACCTGACACACAGCACGAGGACCTAACTTCTTTGATCGACGCTTGCGAGGCCTGTTCCATGTGAAACCCATCTTGGAAAACCTCTGTATGACCCTGGCCACTGTACTGTAACTCAGTTCCAGGGTGTTACCGAACTTCTTATAGCCCAGGCCATCTTTGTGGAGAGTAACAATTCTAATTCTCAAATCCTCAGAGAGTTCTTTGCCATGAGATGCCGTGTTGTATATCCAGTGTTCAGTATGAGATAATTGTACTCAAAGCACCAAATTTTAATTGCTCTAAAACAAGATACACAAATTTGTATGGTCCTGTCAAGCAGACAAAAACATGAACATGATGAATAGGACATGTGACTTTGCATGGTTAAACGACGTATAGTTGTTTTCACGTAGGGTGTACTCACTTTTGTTGCCAGCTTTTTTGACAATAATGGCTGTATGTTGAGTTATTTTCAGAGGACAGTAAATCTTTACTGCTATGCAAGTTGCACATTGACTACTCTAAAATATATACAAGTTTCATTTCTATAGTATTGTCCCTTGAAAAGATATACTAAAATGATTGCCGAAATGTGAGGGGTGTACTCACTTTTGTGAGATACTGTATGTGTGTATATATATATATATATATATATATATATATATATACACACAGTGGGGCAAAAAAGTATTTAGTCAGCCACCAATTGTGCAAGTTCTCCCACTTAAAAAGATGAGAGAGGCCTGTAATTTTCATCATAGGTATACCTCAACTATGAGAGACAAATTTAGAAAAAAAAAAATCAAGAAAATCACATTGTAGGATTTTTAAAGAATTAATTGGTAAATTCCTAGGTAAAATAAGTATTTGGTCACCTACAAACAAGCAAGATTTCTGGCTCTCACAGACCTGTAACTTCTTCTTTAAGAGGCTCCTCTGTCCTCCACTCGTTACCTGTATTAATGGCATCTGTTTGAACTCGTTATCAGTATAAAAGACACCTGTCCACAACCTCAAACAGTCCAACTCCAAACTCCACCATGGCCAAGACCAAAGAGCTGTCAAAGGACACCAGAAACAAAATTGTAGACCTGCACCAGGCTGGGAAGACTGAATCTGCAATAGGTAAGCAGCTTGGTGTGAAGAAATCAACTGTGGGAGCAATTATTAGAAAATGGAAGACATACAAGACCACTGATAATCTCCCTCGATCTGGGGCTCCACGAAAGATCTCACCCCATGGGGTCAAAATGATCACAAGAACTGTGAGCAAAAATCCCAGAACCACACGGGGGGACCTAGTGAATGACCAGCAGAGAGCTGGGACCAAAGTAACAAAGGCTACCATCAGTAACACACTGCGCCACCAGGGACTCAAATCCTGCAGTGCCAGACGTGTCCCCCTGCTTAAGCCAGTACATGTCCGGGCCCGTCTGAAGTTTGCTAGAGAGCATTTGGATGATCCAGAAGAGGATTGGGAGAATGTCATATAGTCAGATGAAACCAAAATAGAACTTTTTGGTAAAAACTCAACTTGTTGTGTTTGGAGGAGAAAGAATGCTGAGTTGCATCCAAAGAACACCATACCTACTGTGAAGCATGGGGGTGGAAACATCATGCTTTGGGGCTGTTTTTCTGCAAAGGGACCAGGACGACTGATCCGTGTAAACGAAAGAATGAATGGGGCCATGTATCGTGAGATTTTGAGTGAAAACCTCCTTCCATCAGCAAGGGCATTGAAGATGAAACGTGGTTGGGTCTTTCAGCATGACAATGATCCCAAACACACCACCCGGGCAACAAAGGAGTGGCTTCGTAAGAAGCATTTCAAGGTCCTGGAGTGGCCTAGCCAGTCTCCAGATCTCAACTCCATCGAAAATCTTTGGAGGGAGTTGAAAGTCCGTGTTGCCCAGCAACAGCCCCAAAACATTACTGCTCTAGAGGAGATCTGCATGGAGGAATGGGCCAAAATACCAGCAACAGTGTGTGAAAACCTTGTGAAGACTTACAGAAAACGTTTGACCTCTGTCATTGCCAACAAAGGGTATATAAAGTATTGAGATGCCATTTTATTATTGACCAAATACTTATTTTCCACCATAATTTGCAAATAAATTCTTTAAAAATCCTACAATGATTTTCTGGATTTTTTTTTTTCTCATTTTGTCTCTGATAGTTGAGGTATACCTATGATGAAAATTACAGGCCTCTCATCATCTTAAGTGGGAGAACTTGCACAATTGGTGGCTGACTAAATACTTTTTTGGCCCATTGTATATATATATATATATTTTAGATTTTTGTGCAGATTAACATATGTAAACAGGTTTATGTAAGTAAATTGCTCAGTGCAAATAAAGAGAAGTAATGGGAACCTGGTGTTTCTTTTTTCATGTGTCTAATAGACATGAACAAGTTCTTTGAAAAACATCTATGACCTTTGAAACATGTCTAGTCTTCATGCTCTATGTTGACTATGGTTTCAATAATAATAAACATACATTTGCATAAAGCATCCATATTTGTCCATACCCGTGTTGATTAGAGTATTAAAAACTTGAAAATTATTAAAGGTACATTTAGAACAAATAAAAATGTGCGATTAAGTTGCGATTAATCATGAGTTAACTCATGCCAATCATGCGATTAATCACGATTAAATATTTTTATCAACTGACAGCCCTAAAATATATATATATATATATATATATATATATACAGTTGAAGACAAAATTATTATCCCCCTATTAAATATTTCACTATTTTTCAAATAATTCCCAAGTGTTGTTTAATGGAGAGAAGATTTTAAGATTTTTTCAGCACAGCATTTCTAAACATAATAGTTAATTTAGGAAGCTTGGAGTGTTTGTAATACAAATAGAAACAAAATTATAACCAAGAATAAAAACATCTAAAAAATTATTAGTTAATAGTCAATGGTGTATCCCTTTTGCTTGATAACAGCCTTTAGTCGTTTGTTGTAGTTCTCAACAAGTTTCAGGCATGTCTACTGAGGAGTCGCAAGCCCATTCTTCCTTAGCAAATCTCTCAAGCTCCTCCAGATTTGTTGGTCTCCTGGCATGGACTCTGGTCTTCAGTGAGCCCCACAAATTTTCTATTGGATTCAAGTCTGGGCTTTGTGCAGGCCAGTCAAGGATGTTCACTTTTCTCATTTGAAGGTAGTCCTTCACCAGAAGTGAAGTATGCTTTGAGTCGTTATGATGCTGGAAGACAAAATGTCAACCCAAAACATGTTTTGTTGCAGATTGCCTGAGGTTGTCTTTCAAATTCTTCTCAAAGTCTTCCTTTTTCATGATTCCTTCGACCCTGACAAGATTCTGTGGCAGTTCCAAATGCACAGAAACATCCCCACAGCATTATACTCCCACTGCCATGTTTCACTGTGGGAACAGTGTTCTTTGGGTTGAGCGCCTCTTCCTTCTTTCTCTCCAAACACAGGTAACATCTCTATGGCCAAAGAACTTTAGTTTTGTGACCAAAGGACACGTTTCTTCAGGTTTTCCTTCAAACTTCAGACTAGCTTGGAGGGTTTTTTTTGGGGGTGATAATACTTCTCACAACAGTTCTTGACACTTGAAAATGCTTTTATAAATGTGTATACGCTTCTCCTGCTTTGTGAGTATTAACAATTATTTTTCTTAAGTCTAAACTAATTTATTTTGTTTTTGCCATGATGACAGTACAAATTATTTTACTAGTTGTTTTTCAAGTTACTGATCCTCAGTTTAAAATGAAATTTAAAGGCTTAGAGGATTATTTAGGTTAATTAGGCAAGTTAGGTTAGTTAGGCAAGTCATTGGACAACAACGATTTGTTCTGTAGCCAATCAAACAGATAATTTCTTATGGGGGCTAATAATATTGACCTTAGCAGTTTTTTTTTTTACAATAATCTTATTCCAGGCAAACTGAAATGAATAAGGCTTTCTCCAGATAAAAAAAATATATAATAAGAAATACTGTGTTAAAATTCCCTTGCTCTGTTAAACATCACTTGGGAAATATCTGAAATTTGAAATTTCATAGGGGGCTAATAATATAGATACACACACACAAACACACACACAAAAGTTTGAAAACATTCTGATTTTTACTTCTTTTTTTCAATTCTCTCATGGACATAAAGGCTGCATTATGTGCTCAAAAATACAGTAAAAACAGTATAAAACAGAATTACAATTTAAAATAAAGTTTTCTATATGAATATATTTTTTAATGTGATTTATTCCAGTGATGCAAAATTGAATTTTCAGCATCATTACTCCAGTCTTCAGTGTCACATGAACCTTTATAAAACCATTATATACTACCATTCAAATGTTTGGGGCATGTGTGTGTGTGTGCACTTGCCTACCTATCTAAGAGGGGACCTTGGTGTCGTTACACACTCACTAACAGGGGACCTGAGAGACAAGTGGGGACATTTTTCAGGTCCCCTTTTGGTCATGCCTTAAAATATATTTTACAATGTAAGCTTACATAACTTAAATTATTAGAAATGTAAGTTTACAGAAATGGACATTAAAACGTTTACTGGTAGTAGTAATAGGGTTTTTATCCCCAAAATATTTTTACAGTGTATTTTTGTTGTCAATAACTGGTATTTATTGTAATTATCAACACTGTTTTTTCAGAGTTGTTCAAAAAGTGAAATATTAATAAATATAAAGTCATCCAAACGTGTTGTTCCTCGCTATCTAACAGGGGACCTTTTTGGTCTTTGGAAGTCAAAACTTTGATCTACGGCATTGAAAATCTTCATTTGGCTCCATTAAATTTTCTATATGAATATATTTTTTAATGTGATTTATTCCGGTGATGCAAAATTGAATTTTCAGCATCATTACTCCAGTCTTCAGTGTCACGTGAACCTTTATAAAACCATTATATATTACCATTCAGTTAACAATTGTGTGAACTGAATGTCTTTTAACATTCCCACATTTATAGAACCAACTGAAACATTTCAGTGCAATAATTAATCAATACATAATTTTGAGTTTTGACCTCCACATGTGTATTTGTGTCTGGTTTTGAATGGATGGCACTTTAGATATTTATATGAGGAACAACAGGGAACTGTGAAGAGCTGGAAAACAATGCATGTATTTTGCTTAAACTGCTCATTTAGCATTGACAGGTTAAACTGTGTAGAAATGACCATATGATAGAGAATTTGTTCAGATGACTTTGGTCCCCTGTTGACTTGTGAAGAACGACATGTGTTTGGTTCATTTGTCATTTCTTGCATCACAAACACACTGTAAAGATTTTGGAGCTCATGAATCAACCCTTTTAATGCTGCAGAAAACTGTTACATTTACGTTTTGTTGTGGAGTGAGAAAAACTAAAATACCCTACTGTGTTTAGTGTTTATTTCTAAACATTTAATTGCATTTAGCCATATTTTTTTCTGAGTACAATAAAATATAAAATATAATGAAATGTGAATCATATACACTTTATTAGTCTTTTTTGACTGGTAAGTGTAGTATTTTTTTCTTTAAAAAATTACTTAAATTAAGTTTTTAACTGTTTACTGGTAGTACTAATAGGGTTTTTATCCCCAAAATATTTTTACAGTGTATTTTTGTTGTCAAAAACTGGTGTTTATTGTAATTATCAACACTGTTTTTTCAGAGTTGTTCAAAAATTGAAATATTAATAAATAGCCAGACTCTGTTGGGTGCTATCTCTCCAGAAATGATGAACGATTAACAAAAACATCAGTTTGTACTCATTTAAACTAGGACTGCGGGTGTCTCTTAACTCCTAACAGACCACTTGTCAACACGCGTGTCTGTTGTTGTTGTTGTTGTTGTTGTTCTGTCTTTACTTTTTCTTTTTCTGCCTGGGCAAGTGTTGCCACTTTGTGGATCACATATACACTGAGCTTACCAATTGTTCTTTGGTTTTCATGAGCAAAAATATATTTCCTGACTTTAAGTGATTTGAATAATTTAACATTAGTGTATTACTGATTTTAGGGGTTACTGAGGTTAAAGGTTTAAAGCTTGGGGTTAGAGGTCATGAATGGTCATTAAAAAAGTTGACCTGGGCTGGGGAGCAGGTCGGATACTGGGCAAGACATCCCAGCTGGACTTTAAGCTGTCATGTGACAAAGAGAAAAAATCACATAGCAATCACAAAACAAACATGATCAAAGAATGGTAAGTAGTGTTAGCCGGTAGCATGTGTCAAGTTTGATTAATTGCTTTGACCTTTGTGACCTCATAATAATATTAATGATAACCATATGTGACCTTTGATCTCATAATGAGTTTCAGATGCGGAAATCGGAGAAGCGTGAAATTCCGGCGTCATCCGGGCTGAGCTATGATGTTTGTACGTGTCCATCGGTGGAAAACCCATAAATGAGCTGTAAAGTACTGTTTTTGAAGATTTTATGGTCCGTTTTGAATCTTTCTCATGGGAACATCTGTGTGGCAAGCGAGCGCCCCTCCCATCTGCGGCGCGCCTATCAGGTTGCGTTCCGAGGCGCGCTCTCTCTCTCTCTCTCTATGGGAGATGTATGAAAAAGATATTGGATTTAAGGACAAAATCAGAATAAATAAACAGTTTTTTAACAGAACAGTTTTAAGACACACATATATTCTGTTGGTTGTATAAAAATAATTTAAATAAAATAGGCTACCGATGAGAAGGGGTAAAAATGTTTACCTTAATGAATAAAATGATTAAAAAATATAAATTGTCTTACATTCTTCAGGGAAGCAGAGAATACATGTCTTCACAGTATTCCAGTTGGTCTCAAATGAACTGATTACAAAAAAAAAACAAAAACGGTTGTGTTTAAACTTTAATTCTCTCTCTCTGCAAGCGCGGGCATGCTTGTGTGTGTGTGTGAGCGTGTTTGTTTGTTTGTTTGTTTGTGTGTGACACAGGCTCCCGTCATTTTGGTCCATTGTGGGAGAGAAAGCTTTGCAACATTTGAATTATTTGTATACTTTAATGTTTAAATGTTTCCCTAATACGTCTGAAGTCCTTATATTTCAACTTATTTCGCATCAAACGATTGTTTAATAGTTTCTTATTTAATTCATCCTCTTCAAAATTGTATCCCACCACACACGGTGTGATGAAACAAAAAGTCTTTCTGAATGTCTTTTAAAAAAATAAATGAAAAAATATAGCTAGTAACATTTCGGTAGTTTTACAGCAGAGCGATGGCTCCGTCAACTAAGGTGCTGCGACGTGGTTAGATGCTTGTTTTGATAATGTATCTAATCCCGGATGGATTCAAAACTTTTTTAATTATTTATCTAAAATTACAACTAATCAACCTTTATTCTACTAATTTAATGGTGGTTATGTTTATTTCACAATTTTTGTTTATTTCATACCCTTTCAGAAATTCAGTTTCGCCTAACTGGAGCGGCATTGTTGGTCTGTTTATACAGATGCAACCGTAATTTTACGGTTTGTTTTAAGTTTGTTTAATTAACAGTTCTAGGCGTCTGTTTCGGGTCTAGCCGCGACAAAATAAATATTTCTAATTAGACAAGGCCATCCTGATTTTCACAGACTTTCGGGTTCTGTTTATGTAAACAGAATACTATGTTTTTCACATGTGCTAGTAATTAGTCATGGTGATAATTTCAGACGCCCCATCGATTTAGTAGTTGTGTTTAGACCCTGGAGAACACTTTTCATCCGATGAATCAAAACAAATAACAGCGTGACATATGCGCGACTGTTTTCTTTCTCGGAACAAAGCCGTTTGTCATCATCATGGAATACAACGGTGAGTGAAATTAATTCCCTTTAAAAGCTTAGAATTATATGACTAGAACTTGTTTAATCTTTAACAGTTTTCCTATTATAGGGGAATCAAATGGGGAACAAAGTGTTTTTAGCCAGATTGATTTGTGTAAGTCTTTTTTCTGATTTTTGATATAAGCTGAATGTTTTTGAATATTTTACACCAGAAAACATTTTATTTTGTAGTGGCTGCACATCTGATCGATCAACAACACCAAAACGGTAAATAATTATTTTAAACTTTTTTTCGGTTGGATTCGATGTTATCTTGTTTTGCACGGTAGTCCTGCATGGAGGCGTGTGAGCTACCACGCTGCGCAACAAACACGTGGTCAAACTATGAGTGGTTATGTAGAACTTTTTTATAAATCCAATTAAGATTATTTGTTTTATTTGCAGCGGCTGAACTGATCGGTGAACATCAACAACACCAAAACGGTAAACAATTATTTTAATCTTTTTAACTCAGACTATGAGTGGTTATGTTTAAGTTGTAGCAGCATGGATGTCGATGTCGAACTAAATTCGATTAATTTTTATTTTTATTCTTTTAGATTTTATTGATCTCACTCAGGAAATCGACAAATGTGAAGATCAGGCCAGACCGTGTGGCTCTAACAACGAGAACAGTCGCAGCCCTCTGAGGAAAAAATAAAAGATTTGTTGCTTTAGTTAATCCTTCACAAAGGGGAGAAAAAGAATTATGCGATGGTAAGTTTTAATTTTTAATATTTTATAGTTGTGTGGTCGTCTGTAATACTTGAACGTTTCATTGCATAGATCTTCAAAACGGTTATAATAATAATAATAATAATAAAAGTTAATATTTGACATAAGCTGAATAGATAGTTATATTTTTATTTAATACACGTTTCATCTGGTAAATGCAGCAGAAATCTTATGTTACTTTGGATCCATCTGGTGGTTAAAATTTGGTAGTGCTTTTTTTTTTTTTAAATAGATATTGTGGTGACATCTGGTGGCTAAAATTTGTTTGTTTTTTTTATTCTATTTTTTATTTTATTTTTTAAATAGAAACTATGGCGACATCTGGTGGCTAAAATTTCTTATGGTTTTTTATTTTTTATTTTTTCATTTTTTTTAAATAGAAACTATGGCGACATCTGGTGGCTAAAATTTGTTATTGTTTTTTTTTTTTTTTGTTGTTGTTGTTTTTGTTAAATGTATTTATGTGATAGTTCATCAGAACCCCACCGATCTGTCAGTTTTACCGAGCCTGAGATAATTCAAGGTATTCGTATCATATTTATTTACCAAAGAAAACTGTTGGGGTTTATTCTCTAGGTTTATTAATTATTTAAAATTTTCATGCAGCTTTAAAGTCTTGACAACGTTTAACCTCCGTTTATTCTTTTTCGGATAGATGGACAGACCCCGACAGATCCAATGATGTTACTGAGTTGGAGATAATTGGAGGTGTGTGTTTCATATGTAATAACAAAGAAATTTTGTTATAACTAAGTCTTTAAAGTATTATTTAAAAAACTCTTTTATTTATATGACAATGTTTTTGTTTATTCTATACAGAAAGTCAGATGAATAATTGGGAACGAGCCGGCTGGTCAAGTGATCGCAGTGAAAACTCACCACGTGGCGGTAGACTAACGCCATTTGCCTTTCAAGACCCAGTCGAGGAAGACCATCAAAATGTCATGCAGAATGAGAGCGTAAATCTGATGCGTGATTTTGTTAATGAAAGATTTGATGCGTTGCGTGAAGAGTTGGTTAACAAGCTGAACGAACAAAATAACGATTCTCTAGCCAGGCAGACCGCCTTCTTCAACGATCTTCATAATCGAATGGACGCGAGGTTTCGAGAACTACGAGGTAATTTACATCAGGCGACAGAGAATCGTATGCGTTGCATGCAAACGCGAAAGTTTGGAAATTTCACGACAGTTCACGACGTTTTTGCAGCAACAGCTCCATGAGCGAAGATTAATAGTCACGTTGCTTTGTTCGATTAACGGTTGTTTGCAGCAACGATTGAGAATGCTCTGTAACCAGCCTCTCTATTTTTAATACTTCTGTAATCAGCCTGCATACCTGTTTTTATCTATATGATTCTCTGTCTTTCAACACTCTGTAATCAGTCTGCATACCTGTTTTTATCGATATCATTTTCTGTCTTTCAATACGCCGTAATCAGCCTTCATATCTGTTTTTATCGATATCATTTTCTGTAACCAGCCTCTCTATTTTTAATACTTCTGTAATCAGTCTGTGTCTGTTTGTATCGTTATCATTTTCTGTCTTTCAACACTCTGTAATCAGCCTGCATACCTGTTTTTATCGATATCATTTTCTGTCTTTCAATATGCAGTAATCAGTCTTCATATCTGTTTTTATTTATACAATTTTCTGTAACCAGCCTCTCTATTTTTAATACTTCTGTAATCAGTCTATGTGTCTGTTTGTATCGATATCATTTTCTGTCTTTCAACACTCTGTAATCAGCCTGCATATCTGTTTTTATCGATATCATTTTCTGTCTTTCAATACGACGTAATCAGTCTTCATATCTGTTTTTATTGATATAATTTTCTGTAATCAGTATATATATTTTAATGCTTCCGTCGTCTTTTGCATATCTGTTTTATCTTGCAGTCTATATTTCTGCTCTGAATGTATTGCTACAGTTTTATGAAACGTTAGATTTTATAACTATTTTCCTGTTCTGAATGTATTGCTACAGTTTTATGAATCGTTAAATTTTATAACTATTTTCCTTCTCTGAATGTATTGTTACAGTTTTATAAATCGCTACATTTTGTAACTATATTCTTGCTTTGAATGCTTTTTATCTTTTTTTTTTCATATGTTTTTATTGATATCATTTTCTGTAATCAGTCTATATAGTTTTTAATGCTTCCGTCGTCTTTTGCATATCTGTTTTATCTTGCAGTCTATATTTCTGCTCTGAATGTAATGTTACAGTTTTTACGAATCACAACATTTTGTCTTGTTTGTAGTCAAATTGTATAAGTCGGCCATCTTGTTTGTAGTCAAATTGTATAAGGAGACATTTCGATTTGTAGTTCTTTGTATGGTGTAGCCAATTTATTTGTAGTTCTTTTGTATGAGACAGCCAACTTGTTTGTAGGCATATTGTATGTTGTAACCCTGTCTTGTTTGTAGTTATATGGGGCTTATATAAGGTTGCTATCTTTTGCAAATATTACACTGTTGTCTGCATAGGTATATATATATATATATATATATATATATATATATATATATATATATATATATATATATATATATATTACAATGGAGGCTGAAAATGTACATAGCAGCCATACAGACCAATCTCTTTCAGACCTGTTACAGAATGCTATCGAAATGCACTCAGAGACGTCCCCTAACTTGTGCGACATATTACAACGACTGATAGCTCGCTATCCAAATTATGCACTTAATTATGATTAGACACAAAATGATTTACAACGTTTAGAAATGGAAATAGAACAAAGTCTAAACGCTGATTTATGTAATCTGTTGCAGACCGCTATAATTAGATGTGACCGGCAGTTATGGGAAAACAACGTACAGAGTGGAGGTGCGTTAACCGATTCTGACTGTACCGTCGATCCGTACGGCAGCACTATGCGATCGTCAGCCGACCTCCCAGCTGATAACAATGCAGAGCGACCATCTACTTCCCGTGCTGAACCCCCTTCTGACACCGCACAGCCATCAACTAGCGCTATGCCTAATAACCATGAACCACGCCCTTCAGACGTGACAGACTCAAGTCAATTGGACATTGATGCTCTGATACGACATGGAGAGGTCGTAAATGGATATCACGTTATACCTAGGCCACGATTTAACAGTGTGGAATTGCAAAGGGGTATGAATATGCATGAAATAAGGTCTACATAAGCCTTGTATCACATTTTGTTACACGAAAAAATGGAGGAAATAGTGTCTTTTGCCAGACGTATCGGCGATGACTCAAGTGTTATAAATCTAATCTAAATCGATGAACGGTGAAAGCCTGAAGTTGGCTGTTAATGCCGTTTTAACACCCAGTAATAATTACGACGTTAACCTTTTTACCGAACAAATTGAAAAGATTTTCCAGAGCGACGATCAGCTATTGTCCGACGACTCTGTCGAGATCAATGTCGATGTGGCCATGAACAGACAAGGAGGAGGGGGGCAACATCGTAAACTCACAGACATACCATTACATCAGGTGATTAAAAGAAAAAAGATAAGTTTGTTTATACCCATGAATTCCACTATTAATAATTTATGTCTCTCTATCTGTCTCGCGCGTTTTCTCGTCCCACAATTACCCGAGAGTGAATTAGAAAGTCGGGCGACAGTCATCCACAACGATGCAGGTTTTTTCGATCCAAGACAAGATCAGTCTTAATGATATAGCAAGGTTTGAAAACCTTCTAGACATCAAAATCGTCGTTTTTTTACAGGACGAGCGCAATGGCATTAGAGACGTTCAAAAATCATGGTGAAATTCATCCTAAAACAGCGTTTCTTTATTTACACGATGAACATTACTACATGATTCTGAATCTGACGTTGTTCATAGGGGCTAGCTACGTATGCCGTTTCTGCTATGAAGGCTACGAGAAAATCCGAGATCACCATTGTAAACACGTCCGCAACATCTGTTTCGACCGAGATTGTTTCAATCACCCTAAAAGAACCGTTCACTGCCCCGATTGTCTGCACTTCTGTAATTCGAGCTACTGTTATGCCATGAGAGAAGACAAGAAGACTCCGCCCGGCAAAGAGAATCCCCCTTGCGATGTTATAAAATTTTGCAAACTATGTAACAGACGTTACGAAATTAAAGGTCCCATTGATCGACACAAATGCTCTTCCCACCGATGCAACGATTGCGGCGAAGAACTACACAACCGTGGGTTACATTTCTGTTATATCCAGCCCCAACCGCCCAAGGAACCTAGCAAAAATTATATTTTTTATGATTTCGAAACTCGTTATGAAAACGGGAGACACATCGCTAATTTTGTTTGTGCGATCACTTTTGACGGCGAACGATTTGTGGCCAAAGGCACCAAATGCGTGCAACAGCTGATCAGTCGATTCAGACAGCCCCGATACAAACATTACTGTTTCATTGCCCATTACACTTCCAGATTCGACTCTTTTCTAATTCTCAAGTATTTTTGCAAAGCGGGGATTACTCTCGACATCATCATGCAAGGGTGTAAATTAATTTTCATGTACGATGAAGCTTATGCTCAGCGGTACAAAGATAGTTACAGCTTCCTCCCGATGGCTTTGTCTAAGATGCCCGCGGCTCTAAACCTGACCACGACAGAAAAAGGTTACTTCCCTCATAATTTCAATAGGGCGAAAAATGTCCTTACCCCGACAAAAAGTTTTACGGGTATGAAAACATGTCGGATAAAGACCAGGCAAAGTTCGATGCGTGGTACAATACGGTCTCGGGTAAATTCTTACGTTTCAGGAAGGAACTGTGCGTGTACGGGGTTAACAACGTCATCTTATTACGTGAAGTGTGCATGAAATACCGAGAGGCATTCATAGACCTCATCGAACTTGATCCTTTCAACTTTACCACTCTAGCGAGCTGCTGTATGGGAGTCTTCTCGACAGAGACACGCTGGCTCTTACGCATAATAACATGTACGTCCAACAGCGCAAGACTTACTCTAACACGTGGATCGAATGGCTCGAGTATGTGAAAAAGACCCGAAACATAGATCTTCACCATGCCCTAAGTCGCGGCGAAGTGCAGATCGGTCGTTACTTTTTAGACGGCTACTACGGGCAGGACGGGGTTAAGTACGGTTTAGAATACAATGGGTGTTTCTTCCACGGTCACGAATGCCACTTCGAACCTCAACACATCCCTTGTCAGGTATACCTTTTGGAGTTCTCAGAAGACTGTTTGACGACAAGGTTGAAATTCTGAAAAACACGTACGGCTTGAAAATAGAGACTCACCCCTCGGTGATGGAGTTTATGAGTACTTATTCTGCTCCAGAGAGACTGAAGCCTAGAGAAGCACTTTTTAGGGGGGGGAACTAACGCTTACAAACTATCACAAAACGAGTGAAGGGGAGAAAATAAGCTACGATTTTACCAGCTTATACCCCTACTGTCGAGGAAAAGCTATCCGATCGGTCACCCCCAAATCATTTATAAAGATTTTAAACCGATTGAAAATTATTACGGTCTTACCAAGGCCGTCGTGTACCCCCCTTGCAAATTGCTTCACCCTATACTACCTTACAGATGCGGACGAAAACTGATGTTTCCCTTATGTCGTACCTGCGCACAGACCGAAAACCAGACGACGAGTTGCAGCCACACGGACGAGGAGAGGGCTCTCTCAGGGTGTTGGGTCAGTATCAAGCTTTTAAAAGCTCTCGAGAAGGGCTATGTCGTGGCCAAAGTCGATGAAGTTTGGCATTTCCCGCAACGAATGGATAAGCTGTTTTGTGATTACGTAAAAAAGTTTTTGCGTTTGAAACAGCAAGCGTCCGGCTATCCGCCAAACGTGGTCACAGATACCGACAAAGTGACTTACATACGACTTACATATCGACTGGAGTTGTATGAGCTGATGGACAAACTCGGCGACCGTGTTTTATACTCGGACACAGATAGCATCATTTTTGTGTCTAGGGACGGTGATGCCTCCTCTCGGAGATCATTTGGGGGAGCTGACGGATGAGCTGAAATTTTTCTTGAAAGAAAATATCGCTGTAAATAGGCGCCAGCAACTCCACAACACTGCTCCCGGTGGTGTAGAGCGATCTCTTGGTCAGACCAGCGTTTCGTCCCACAGGATCGGTTTCATCCATGTGACCCACCGTGTCAGACCGGCTGAGAAAAGCGATTCCAGCACATCTTTGCTGTAGTTGATAAGACTCTCGATGATACATCGGTAAGGGTAAGTGCTCGAGCTCTGAGATATCAATCGGTCGCCGAGACTATCCCTAAAATAGCAGCTAGTTTCCCATTGAAGCTTACCGAAATGTTGGGCTTTGCTACCAGTTGGGCTTTGTTTTTTAATTTATCGTAACTTAATACAGCCCCTGGGGCGATAATCGCATTTATCACACCGATCACTGCACGAACATTCTCATAGTACCCCCTGGTTATTTGGAGATTCCTTGATACAGACATCCCCCGATTGCCGTTTAAACACGCCTTCGCCTGGTTTATTAGCGTGTTTCTGGGATGGGGCCGGGTAGATTTACAAGCTGAAAATCCCATCGTCATCGTTAAAGCTGTACCAGCTTGTAGGATATTCAATCTCAGCAAGACCTACTTGCCACTCTCCTTTCAGGTTTATAGTCTTTGCTAACCTGGTCGTATAACTAGATATGCGATTTTCAGGATAAACTGATAAAGAGGCGTTGCAAGGTAACGTGACGTAGAAACCGCGGTCATCCATGATAATCCTTTACTCGAATGATCTCTTTTGGTAAAGGCGTGTGTGTTTTAAGGTTTTACAAGTCCAACACAGCTTTTTTGTCTATATAGCTATTAAATTTCGAAGGCCATCCTAACCATTTCTCTAAAACTAGCGTAGATCACTCCTGTTTTTTTTCCCCTAAAATCTTTTCCACCTTAACCCTCTGGGGTCGACAAACGCGTATACGCGTTTTGAGGCAGATTTTCCTGATAAGGCCGAAATGAGCTTGAATTACTCTGCCATTTTTGATCGTAGAGATAAGAGCAATACACCATTCGAATCTGTAAGGGGTCTACTTTTATTTGTATACACTCATAATAACAACTAAACTTTGTGCTTTTGAAGAATAAAGAAAACAAACAGGGTGTGCTCTCTGTCTTCTCCGTCTCCGCGAACTGTTTTTAGAAACGCGTCACTAAAATGAACTGTAACTCAGCAAATACTTAACACAGAGACATGAGAGTCTATATATCTATAGAAAGCTTGAAGTGTCTACTTTGAAATGAAGAAAAGAAACATTCTGTGATGGAGTAATCAGTATGAAACCAACACGATGTTCAGTCTGTCCCGTCTGACTCATTATCTCTAATGTGATCCCACCCTTGCGCGGCTCGCGCCGTTCATATGTAAATAGCCGCGTGGTACGTGCGCATGTGCAAACGCCCAACACAAACAAAGAAGAGATCCTCATCGTGGCTACTGTTACTGTTCGCGCTGAGTAAAGGAAGGATTTCCCTCGAAAGAAGAACACGATGTCATCCAGCAGAGGAGATCAATCTGATGAGTAAGTAATGTTTCTTTTTTTGCATTAGTTAATGTTTTATTGTGACATAAACTTGAACAGATTTACTAACAGTTAGTTGGGGTTTTCCCAAACGACAACATGATGAATGCTACGCGTCTAAGAATGTTTAGACCATGTTTGTTATTAATACTCTGTTCACAAATAGATTTTAATAGCGTGCTAAACAATAATAATTAGTTTCTCAGATATAAAATATCATTTTTTATAGTACAAAGTACATCCTTTTATTGTACAAAGCATGCTTGAGTCTGTGGCTACAGAATCATATCATAGGCTACTATAAAATCATACATACTAGACTATATGACTACAAAATCGTAGTTAAACTATAATTCCTGACTACAATGTTTGAAATCGTGTAAAACATTTTTAATATGAGGGGCAATTCACTGTATTTAAATTTCTTACGGCGCGATGATGTTTTCATGCTCTATATAAAACAATAAAAGTAATATAAGTGTACACTGTAACATAATGAATGCTACGAGTCTAAGTATGTTTAGTACATGTTTATTATTAATAGCCTACTCTGTTCAGAAATAGATTTTAATAACGTGCTAAACAATAATTAGTTTCTCAGATATAAGATTTCTTTCTCTTTTTTATGATAGTACAAAGCATGTGTGAGTCTATGGCTACAAAACCTGTGTATATATATATATATATATATATATATATACATACATACAGATGTTCCTGATATTAACATGCTCACAAATGTTTTTTTGTTTGTATTTTATTGAATCAGATACCAGCACCAGATGTATCCTGATGTCTCTTCAAACTGTTTTCCTCTGAGAGCGCTGTACCAACATCAGATGTTCAACTACACTGATATTCTATGTTAAAACAAGCTCCTTTTCTACTGATTATGTTTTTTTCTTCTTGAATCCATGGAAAGAAGTAGAAACACTTAAATAACACACGTAAATATCAGGTATGATTTACTTGTTTCACTTGCTGAACAGAATCTGTTGCAGGAATGACTCAAAGTCTGTTCACATCCCTGTGGTTAGATAAGTGTGCACAATAATGTGTCTTTGACCTTCATTATGTATGTTTTGATTATACTGTGTTGTAAATAAAATACAAATAATTTAAAAAAGGATTTTTTCAATCTCCTCACATTCTCTCTTACCTGCCTCACAGTCACAGTCACACTGATGGGCCATTAGGGGCCATTAGGGAAGGGCCCTTCGTCTCTCAGGTGAGACTCACTTAATATTCATGGCCATTGCCACTCCCTCGCATATAGACCCTCGACCACAAAACATGTCTTGAAAATTTTATCAATATATTGTTTTCTGTGAATGAGTAAGCAGAATGATTTTCACATAATTTTAAAGTAAATATTCTAGCCTACAAGACTGATTACTCAAAAGTCTTGTTCAGGACTATTTAGTGTAGGTTTTATAGCCTTATTTCAGCAACATTTTTTTTCCCAAAACTTACTAACCATGCATAATATTTTTTTTCTAAAAAATGCGAACATGTACATCCATCTTGGTTTATCGCTCAGACGGACCTTATCGGGACGGATTAAAAGTATCCTTTAAGACCGCATCTTTTAATCATTTTTTACCTCCTAAAGAACCGGGGTTGGCAGGCGTGTAATAAACTTTTTTCATGAGCTCAGACATGTTGTTATCGTTTCAACTGTCCTCAAAAGAATAACACGCACAAGCGTTACGTTTCAGTCTTTTATTAAATAATAATAATAAAGAGATAGTTTTTAAAATGGTTACATAGTAACGAAAATAAAATTAAAATTGGTTACATAATAACAAGAATAGAATTCAAAATGAATACATAGTAATGAGAATAGAAATAAAAATGGTTACATTGCAACATGAATAGAATTCAAAATGAATACATAGTGACAAGAACAGATTTCAAAATGAATACATAGTAATGACAATAGAAATAAAATGGGTTACATCTAACCAGTAAAGACAATTTACACAGGCCGTATAGCTGCGATCTAGTATGTAGTTTACCAGAATTTCAACCATTTCGTACACCTTGTTTTTGTAATTTTTTGAAACAAGCTTCACACATACATCGGTTACATACGTGCACATACAAAGGACGTCGCTAACTCTTATCTCTTCACCGGCTGCAGATATCTCATCTAGAATTTTTCGGAGCATTACAGAGGGGTGATCAGATCTTTTTACACAAATGTCAGTCAATTAAGACCAAGAGTCGGTCAGACCTCTTATAACACACATTTGTTTCATGAGATTTTTTATACTTGTCGTTTGTCCCTCGTGATCTTTCTCCGGATCACATGCACGATCGATGGCCGCTAGCATCATTTCGATCATCTGTCCTTTATAACGGGGGGTAAACAAGATGTCTCTGAAAACATTTATTCCGTTACACACAGACCCCATGTTGTCACACTCTGGGGGCGGTCACGCTGCTTTGCCAGAGATCCACGGCATCGTAAACGACTTTCTTGTAGGACTCGTCCAGCAGCTTTTCCCTGATTTCTTGCAACTTTGCGACGATGAATGGTTCGTATAACTAGATATGCGATTTTCAGGATAAACTGATAAAGAGGCGTTGCAAGGTAACGTGACGTAGAAACCGCGGTCATCCATGATAATCCTTTACTCGAATGATCTCTTTTGGTAAAGGCATGTGTGTTTTAAGGTTTTAACTCATGTTCGTCAAAGCATGAGTTGAAATAGTAGGCGTCAGGCTCAAACAGACAGGAATGTTGCAGCTGGCTCGGATGGTCCGTTGCACGCCCCTCGCACTCGCCCCTTAGTTTGTTGTCGATGATATGTTGCAACAGCAGCACGATTGTGGCTTTTATGATTCTAAAACCTTTTCTGTTGAAGCAGCCGTCTGTGGTGTCGAATCTCGTGTGGGTGGAGGTGGTACACAGATCCTTTAGGTAGCTCAGGTTGCGGTATCCGAGCTCCGTGCAGAATTTATCCAAGCATTCTTTGCGCAGGTCGGGTGAGCGGTATTGTCTGTCGAAAGATGATCGACAGCATTATCATCAGAAGCTTTGAGGTTGAAAGGGCCATAATCGCATTGTAAAGAGTCTTCTTGAGACATGTTGGAAATGCTGTGTGGGAGTGTCGACTTACTGTTCTTTATAATGGCTGTAGTAGATGGGCGGGGATGGTAACACCCCCTCGCGGGGGTTTCTCTCGGGGTGAAACAGCTGTGTTTTAATTTTGTTGTATCCGTCACGCATGCCGCACCACTTGAACATTTTGTTTACGACCAAAAAAAGAGCACTCAGCAAATGCAGATCACACCACTTGAACAAAAACTGAAGGCTGAACATTTTGTGATATTCTTTATGAGGGTCACCCTCCGAACGGTCACTAAGCTTTGTCTGGTCTTCGCAGGCGAATATGTACACGCAGTCCTCCAGGTTCTTTTGAGCATGGTCACCGACCACTCGGTACCGGATATTCGGAGCTACCCTGTCCCACTCCCCAACGTACAAAGGCTCTTCTCCACAATCCTTCAGATCTTTCCAGATACGATTGAAAAATAATTGCCAATCTTTTTCAGGAAATACCAGGCAGGGGTCTTGATCCTTTACAAATTCGCTGGTTTCATCAGACGTGTAGAGCGTAACCGTTCAATCCGATTTGTGAAATATGTAGCCGAATATACGACCGCTGATCAGGAAAAATTAGTCTCTCACACATTCAGAATTTTCGTGGAGAAACCTTGCCAAGCACAAATTACCGCTGTACGGCTTTCTTGGTGCCAAAGTCTGATTTTCCATCATCTCTTCATCCCATTCCTTCTCAGGAGTTTTAGGTGAGTATGAGGCATTCATGTCTATGTGTTTCACAGGTCTTTTCTGATTTTCCACAGAAATACCGCAGTCTATTTATCTAAGCGAGCCTCGGAACGCAACCTGATAGGCGCGCTGCAGATGGGAGGGGCGCTCGCTCGCCACACAGATGTTCCCATGAAAAAGATTCAAAACGGGCCATAAAATCTTCAAAAACATTACTTTACAGCTCATTTATGGGTTTTCCACCTATGGACACGTACAAACATCATAGCTCAGACCGGATGACGCCGGAATTTCACGCTTCTCCGATTTCCGCATCTGAAACTCATTATGAGATCAAAGGTCACATATGGTTATCATTAATATTATTATGAGGTCACAAAGGTCAAAGCAATTAATGAAATGGCGCTTTTCCACTGCGTGGAACGACTCGGCACGGCACGGCTCAGTTCGGCTCGGTTTGCATTTCCACTGCAGTTTAGTACCGCTTTAAAGTGGGCGGGATTATTCACGTGTCGTTATAGTTGCGCCGCCTCTACTGCCGTGACTCCTGAAAAACATTTTAATTCCGCGTTGCTCCATCAAGCTCTCGCTGGATCCGCTCGTCGGCTATCAACAAGAGGACAGTCTGTACTTCCCCAACAGACAATGAAACAGCCATTTTTTGGTTGTTAAAAGAAAGGTGCGCTCATTCAAAACAGTTGTGTTCAATCCTTTGCTGGCTGCTGATTTAGCAGGTCTGTTGTGTCTCGTGCCGCAAGTTCAATGACACAGGCAGTGACTATTTTCTCCGGCCAATCAGTGATCAGCAGAGTTTACACGTCACGTTTTGGTAACGGTACGGTTCGCTTGGAACCTCGGCCGAGGTGGTACTAAAAAAAGTACCAGGTACCAGGTACTGTTCTATTTTATTATTATTTATTTATTTTACCACAGAGTTAGCAGAAAACGTTAATACCAGGCAGTTATATTTGTACAATTTTTTAATTGATTTAGTTACAAATAATTTTTCTAATAACTACAAATGCATTAGGCAGAATGTGTACAACTGGAGTGTAAACTGTATTTGGGCATATTGTTCTCTGTCGATTATTTTAACTTAGCTTGTTTTATAAGAAGCCTGTAATTTGTGTAATTTGTATTATGTATTGCTTAATTCTTTTACATTACTGATGTAATTATTTGTGTTTATATTTATTTATTCCTGTCTGCCCCCCGAAAAGACACGATATGGCAAGACAATGTTCTTCAGTATTGTATTTTTCAAAAAGACAATACTCTTGCCAGCTTGCATTAGAAAACCCTAACCCTAACCCACAGTCTGAGGACGAGGAGGATTCAGTCTCCGGGCGCCCTTCAAGAACTTAACGATCAGATCGTGTCTGCGCCCGTTGTCCAACAACTCTTGTAAGAAGGTTAACACATGGGACACGTCACAAGAGACCGGATCCAGGTTTTATGCGGAACAGTCACGGAAGAATGACCATTTAAGGGAATAAAGGCGTCTAGTAAACGGTGCTCTAGCCTCCAAAATGTTGTTGCTTACTCTCGTTGGGAGCTGCATAGGCTCCCATTGAGGCTTCAAACATGAAGGCTCCACAACTCCCATCAGGGATGCCAGATCAAGCCATTCGCCTGCAAGAGAAGGTCTTTCCTCAGTCGTATCGGCCACGGGGCTGCTACTGAGAGCTGCACTAACTTAGGGAACCAGGCTTGGTTCCTCCAGAGTGGGGCCACCAAGAGGACTGAGCATTTGGTCTCCCTGACCTGCTTGTTGACCTGAGGAAGCTAGCACTGGGCCAATCAAGGGTCAGAGCATCTCACTGCACTGAGAAATAAGTTGGGCAGTGAGAGTTGTCTTCTGAGGCGAAGAGGTCTACCTCTGCCCTCCCGAAGACAGATCAGATTCTCTGAACCGTTTGAGGATTTAAGTCCATTCTCCCGGAGCTACATTGCCTCTAGACAGCATGTCCGCACCGAGGTTCAAACTGCCTGGCACATGAACATTCCGCTCTTAGCGAGAGGAGTTCGTTCTGTGCCCACAATAGGAGGTGTCGAGCCATCCTGTAAAGAGGATGAGACCTGAGACCACCTTGGTGGTTGATGTAGGCAACCACCATCGTGTTGTCTGACCGGACCAGGACATGGTGCCCCCTTATGGCCAGGAAAACAGCCAACAGCTCTGGGCAATTGATATGCAGGCATTGCTCCGGGGCTGACCAGGAGCCAGATGCCGGATTGCCCTCCAACAGAGTGCCCCAACCCGAGTTGGAGGCGTCTGTGGTGACCACCTTCCTCCTGGAGGTCAGTCCCAACTGTACGCCTGGTTGAAACAGGCGAGGAGTTGTCCAGGGGACCATAGCCTTGACACAGCCTTGGCTTACCATTCAAGGTCGTATGAAGTCTTATATAATTCGGATTCCCATCTACCTTAGAGGGGAAAGAGCCGCATCTATGCACTTTGTAAAAGTGCGAGAGGCCAGAGACAGTCCAAACGGTAGGACCACATACTCATACTCCCCAGTGAAGACCTCGATTAAATACAATATAACTAAAAATATAATAAAATACCTAACTACATAATACTATTATTGTTAGAAATTGCAACAAAATTAAAAATAGAAATATAAACTTTTGAACTGTGGGTTTCGTCTGGCCAGAGGAGAACTGGCCCCCCGACTGAGCCTGGTTTCTCCCAAGGTTTTTTTCTCCATTCTGTCACAGAGGGAGTTCTGGTTCCTTGCCACTGTCGCCTCTGGCTTGCTCAGTTGGGGACACTTAATTTCTAGCGATTATCGTCGATTTGATTGCACAGATACTATTTAAACTAAACTGAGCTAGACAATGACATCTCTGAATTCAATAATGAAATGCCTTTAACTGAAAATTGAGTGTTTAATCTTATCATTATACATTACTGAGACTCTATCCTCCAATTTGATACGGTTAAGTGCTTTGACACAATCTGTATTGTTAAAAGCGCTATATAAATAAAGGTGACTTGACTTGACTCATAGGCCACTCCCTCAAATGCATCTGCAGGATGTGACCCGCTGGAAACAATTCTCCATCTCTCAGAGGTGCTCAAAGGGAAGGATGAATGCCAGCTGTCTTTGAGGAAGTCCGGCTGAGATGAGAACTGACCCCCTCCTCTTCCTCTCTGCAGGATCAGGACGGCTTTGTGGGTTCAGGGTTCCAGCGCTACTCGAGGGTGGGGACCCTGGCACTTCAGGAATGGAAACCGTTTAGCCATCCCTGGTGCTGCTGATGCCCAGGCTCCGCTTTCTGCTGGGGCTGAGTGGCGGGGGCTTTCTGGCTACTAGCAGTCGCCGAACTAGAGTGCTTGGGGAGGAAGTGATGCAGCACTTGCAACGTCTTCTGAGCCTGAGAGAATCGCTCTGCAAACCTGTCCACAGCAGGGCCAAAGAGGCCTTTCAGCGAGCCCGGGGAATCGAGGAAGGCCATCTTTTTGCCATCCCTGATTTTGGTTAGGTTAAGCCATAGGTGGCGCACCAGCACCAGCAGGCTAGCCATTGTCTTGCTGATCGCCTGCGCTGTAGCTTTCGTAGCACGCAGAGCCAGATTGATTGCTGTGCACAGCTCCTTGAAAGCCTCTTGGTGTTGGCCGGTCTCATCCATGTCGCTGAGAAGTTTGGCCTGGAACACTTGTAATACCGCCATCGCATGCAGAGCGGATCCAGCCTTGCCAGCTGCTGCATATGCCCTGTTGGCTAAGAACGAGGTGGTTGGAAGGATACGCTGCATGGGCTTTTAACCCCAGGGCAGATGGAGGACACAAGTAGGCAGCTACCAGCTCCATCTCCAGAGGAGGGAGCTTGCTGTAGCCCGTCTCTTCAGTGCTGCCAACGGTGGTGAGAGCCACTGTAGTGGAGGGATTAACTCGGACAAAATAGGGGGCTCACCACTTCTTGGTGAGTTGGGCCCTGTCCCAAATGGAACACTTCATGTGCACTTGCAGTCTTATGGACTTACAATGGCCGCTGCGTGCATGTGTCCGTTAAGTCTACGAGACCGTAAGGTGTCCCATTCCTCATTTTAGCATTCATTATCCTCGTCGCTGAAGGACAAGATTCTGATGAAATGGCGCTGCAAGCCGACTTATATAGAGGTTGGCTCCGCCCCTTCTGGCGGGCTAAAGCGCCATTGGTTTGTGCAGCTACACAAACATGAACAAATCAGGCTTCAGTACTGAGTAAAACAGGAGTTTTCCCCCATACACAACTTCAGAGAATGTTTGAAAGGGAACAGTGCTATTGCTTTTTAGTGACTTACCCCCAAATTTGAACCGTTAACTGAATTTAATTTTAAATCTTGATTATTGAAAATGTAGATGACCTCAACTGGACAGGACTTTCTTGTGTGATAAACAATAATTATATATATTTGTTTTTTGGAGTTGTTTTATTTAAAAATAATGTCTATAATGAAATGCTACTTTATTTTTATGAGCCACATTCTGCTTGTTGTTCTGAATATATATGTTATCATATGGAGTTTATTTTATGTCTTTTTTATTCAATGAAATATACTGTGTTTGAGAGCAAAACTAATTATTTTGTAATTAAAAAATAAAAGTTTGCAAAAAGATTCTACTTAAGGCTCAAAAATAAAGAAATTGAAAGGAAAATAATTAGCAGTGCGTGTAAATATTTGAAAAATCATATTTTTCTTTCTGCACTTCAAATACTTTTCATCATGAAACCACAAATGATGCTCTCTTTTCTGCCGTCTTTTTTTGCGGGTCTAAAACGTCTCCTAACGTAACCTCGGTTCCCTGAGAACGGAAACGAGACATCACGGAGAAATTCTCCGTTATGGGAACTCCTTCCCTTCCAACCTTTCCTGAAGTCCTATTGGCTCATGCCAGTCCACAGTATAAAATTGTCGCGAAGTATGCAAATCGCATGCAAATACTGACAATCTGAGAAGCAGTATAAAATGCGGAGCATGCGACAATTACGTCAGAATCAGATACTGAACGCTGCTTAGCTGGTCAAGCAGCGAACACGGCGACCTCCATGATGTCTCGTTCCCGCTCTCAGGGAACCGAGGTTACGCTAGTAACCGGAGACGTTCCCTCTTGAGCTTTCACGAGACATCACAGAGAAATTCTCCGTTATGGGAACGATATTCAATCCCGCCGTGAGAGAGGCTACCCACTCAGCGGATAGAACACACACACAATTCCCACCAATAGCGATGCTTGAAGGTGGGCTCGCAGCTGATAGGTGGAGATGAGCCAATGAGTGTTTAAAGCCCAGGTATACGAAATTTGCATATTTGGTCAGTAATAACGTATGCTGCGCTGAGAAACAGGGCAGAAGCAAAACAACACAGCATTGTGAGGGGCTGCATAGAGATAACGGTTAAGCAGCAGAAAACACATAACATGATGATGGTACACCAATCAAATTAGACATTGAATAACTGGAGCTGCACTGAGTACAGGGAGGACAACAAAAACAATAGCATAAAGGGCTGTGCAGAGTAATTACTGTGCGAGGCAGCAAACTGAAGAAGTGCACTTTTGAGAGATAGCTCCTTCATATCAACGGATGCTAAAGGCTCGAGTGGTAACTGTGCAAGAGTTCTTAACACCACCTCTAGGTCCCAGGGCGGGGGTGAAGGTGGGCGCGGGGGATACAATCTCCTCGCTCCCTTAAGAAAACTCACCACCAGCGCGTGCCTACCGATCGATTGCCCGCCCAGCGGGGAACGAAACGAGGCAATCGCGGCCACATAGACTTTCAGTGTTGATGGTAGAGATCCACTATCCAGCCTGTACTGTAGAAATCGCAGAACATCTGACACGGAGCAAGCAGCCGGGTCGATATGAACATCATGGCACCATTTCACAAACACTCCCCATTTCAGAGCATACAAACGCCTCGTAGAGGGTGCCCGTGCCTCCGAGAACGTGTCGAACACATGAGAATGCAGGGCGCTCAGCTTCTCTGATATACCCGAAGCAGCCACATGAAGGCTCCACAACTCCGGGTTCGGGTGCCAGACCGAGCTGCTCACCTGAGATAGCAGATCCTTCCTAACGGTGATCGGCCAGGGCGGCGCCACCAGCAGCTCTGTCAGGTCCGGGAACCAAGGATGGTTGGGCCAGTTCGGGGCGATGAGTATCACCGAAGCCCCCTCCTCCCTGATCTTGCATAACACCAGTGGCAATATACTGATTGGAGGAAACGCATACAGCCTGGCTGCTGGCCAGTGCGATGTCAGCGCGTCCCCCTTCAGCGGGGAGTGAGACAGGGAGAAGAACAGCGGGCAATGCGCATTCTCACTCGTAGTAAACAGATCCACCTCCGCTCTCCAAATCATCCGAACCGACTCGGGGTGCAATCTCCACTCTCCTTGAGGAATACCCTTCCTCGAAAACATGACTGCCCCAAGTTCACTGGACGTGCGCTGCTCTAATGGGGAGAAAGTGACGGTCCGCCCATAGCAGGAGATTCACTGCATGCTTGTACAGAGCCTTGGATCGTACGCCTCCTTGGTGATTAATTTACGAAACCACAGACATGTTGTCGGTGCGAATCAGTACATGCCGCTTTTACAACTGCAGCCGAAAATCCTTTAGAGCTAAGAGCACTGTTTCCAGCTCCAAGCGGTTTATGTGCCACCGGCTCTGAGGTTCTGACCACAGCCCCGAAGCCGGCATTCCCTCGTACACTGCTCCCCAGCCTAGAGTCGATGCGTCCGTCATGACCACAACACTTGACGTCACCAAGCCCAGGGGAACCCCCACGGCTGAAGAGATCTTTGCGCCACAGCCTCAGAGCTTTGGTCTACCACGGCTGCATCGAACAGCCCGAAGTCCACGCCGTCCAAGGGACTCGAGATTTCAGCCAAAACTGCAGCAGGCGCATATGTAGTAAACTGTCTGAAATAGCACAGGGAAGACAAAATGGTGGCCAAGCGCTCCCGAGAGAAGCGAGCGCGCATCTCCACCGCTTTTAGTTGAAGCACACTCCCAGATACGTTATAGACTGACTCAGGGCGAGAATGCTCTTACACATATCCACACATAGCCTCAAGAATTCTAAGTGACGAAGCAGTTTGTCTGGCGTGTCCCGTGACTGAGCTAAGACCAGACAGTCATCCAAATAATTGAGAACGCGTATCCCGCTCGCTCTGAGTGGGGGAGCTGCGTTCATGCACTTCGAGAAAGCGTGCAGGGTCAAAGCCAGCCAAAACAGAAGAACAGGGTACTGGTACACTGTGCCCTCGAGAGCAAACCTCAGAAAGCGTCTGTGATGCGGTTCTATCTGAATGTGAACTTACACGTCCTTTAATTCCACGGACGCAACCAGTCCTCAGGGCGAATTTGCACCAGGATCTGTTCCAGCGATGTCATCCTGAACGGACGCTTGCAGAGCGCTCTGTTGATGGGCCTGAGATCTAGAATCGGGTGGAATCCTCCATCTCTTTTGTGGCACCTCAAAATAGCGGCTGTAAAAGCCGCTCTCCAGTTTGCTTGCTGGAACTCGTTCTATCGCTCCTTTTTTCGTTCAGGTTGCACAGTTCTTGTCTTAGGAACAGGGCTTTTTGAGGAAATGTTAGAGACCGCGCCACGCCATTGAAACAGGGTGGTCTGCGTCTGAATTGAAGTGCTCTATCACACCGAGTAACCAGCGTGAGATTCTCGGAATAGTTTTCCACGCGCTCAGGAACTGGCGCTGTATTGACTGAGTGAGGAGGAAAGAGCTCTTTTGCGCAAATGTATGCATTTTAATGAACATACACTATCACACCAATTTGAACAATTTGAGACAGCTTGCGGGCTCCCCCGCTGGCTGTGGTGCCTCTTCCCGGGTCTCTTTACACTTTTCCCCGCACGTCCGGCTCCTGGCAAGGGGCAGCAGTGCTTGCGGGCCTGGCGTCCCTGCACTGCAATGAGCCGTGGGCCAAAGACGACCTCGATCTCGCGGTCTGCTGCTTTTTAACCGGTGTGGGCAGCAGCTCTGAGGCGGGGCGAGCAGCGTCCGATCCCTGTGCAGAGCTGCAGCAGCATCTGCACTTGTCACTACAGACTGTGACTATGCTATACGACCTAGTTGAACACCACTTCGTAGGGGCGTGAACAACTGACGTAATAGTCCAGCAAAATCTGGAAGGCTGATAGGATGCACACCGGGGCATCAGGTTGATTCCTCGCCTTTGCGTGCATTTCTGCGCAGGGGCATTAGGTTGACTCCTCGCCTTCGCACGCTTTTCTGCGCAGAGGCATCAGGTGACTCCTCGCCTTTGCGCGCTTTTCTGCGCAGAGGCATCAGGTGACTCCTCGCCTTTGCGCGCCGGTGCATAATGTGACTCACTGCCGCTCTGAGGCGGGGGCCGCTTTACTGCTAGCGAGTGGGTGAGCGACTGAAGCGCTTCATAGCAGGTCGCCGCACTGAATCGGGGGCTCCATATCGCCTTGAATGAGTGAGAGAGCGGAGTCTTCTACACACAGCAGCCGCTGATTTGCGACAATTGGCCAGTCATTTGGATTGGCGTGAGCCAATAGGACTTCAGTAAAGGTTGGAAGGGAAGGAGTTCCCATAACGGAGAATTTCTCCGTGATGTCTCGTGAAAGCTCGAGAGGGAACTTTTGTTTGCAAGTTGAAAAGTTTTGCTTGCGAATGAAGCTGTGTCTCAGTGGGCGGTCTCTACCCACCAGGATGAAAGGCCTTTTTCTATTGGTCACTCTCGATTGAAGTCATGGGTCAACCACGCCCACTACGTTTCCCCAATCCCCGCCACTGCCGCCGCCAGTCTGACAGAAGAGTGAGCGAGGTTAAATCATGGCGAGTAACAGGTTGTTTACTGGGTAAGATAACTAATTTAACATCTTAAACTCAGTGACAAGTGAACTTAATTATTCTCTCTTCTCATGCTCTCCCATCTAAATACGTAACGTTAGCTAAGCCCGTCTTGAGTAGATTTGATTAGCCAACAGTATCTAGCTGACAGCCCCAATAGTAAAGCGTCAGGCCAATATTTTCACAGATTATAATTTATTATAGCTCCAGTGAAGTCAGGTGTGGGTAACGCACATCAAATCACTAGCCCATTTGACGGGTTATGATTCATAAATGATGTCCGTATGCACAATCAAGTCTATTCTCGGGACCCAACAGTTGTTCAAAATCATGCCGTGCCACGTACAGTTTGCCATTCACAGTTTTCTAAAATACAACGATTTGGGACCGATGTCTGTACATTCTGACTTCACCCTAGTCTGCAAGACTGTGTATTGTGCATTTTAATTACAGGCTTGTTTTGTGCTATCTTTAAGACCTGTGCACTGACAATTGCAAAACTACTTCTGACACTGGAAATGTTCCTGCACATATCGGGCACTGGGCTTCAAGTGCCTACACATTAAAGACAAAAATGTATGCAGGGCAAATTTTGTCAAATAGGAATTGATAATTGACAATGTTCGCTTTAGCTTTTGCTTGTGTACCTCCTGAGGGTGATTGCAACATTGGATGATGTTGAATGAGGTCTAAGGTTTTGCCTTGAAGATGTCGCCTCCTCTATCAACACCAAATCTTCTTCCTGCAAACAAAATGTGAATGTTGTACTGATAGAATTCTGGGCTGTTGGGAGTAGCCACAAATAAAAACACCCCTTAGAAGTCAGGGGCATATTGAAATGCGGAAGTTAGTTAATTAAAAGGTCTTCAAAGCAAAGTCTCTGCAAGGCTACAGTGGTACTGGCTGACAAGTCCTAGTTATCATTCGCTACTACTGAAGTAATTGAAGTAAGTAATACTATTGAAGTATTAAAGTTTTGCGATTGTCAGTGCACAGGTCTTAAAGATAGCACAAAACAAGCCTGTAATTAAAATTCACAATAGACAGTCTTGCAGACTAGGGTGAAGTCAGAATGTACAGACATCGGTCCCAAATCGTTGTATTTTAGAAAACTGTGAATGGCAAACTGTACGTGGCGCGGCATAATTTTGAACAGCTGTTGGGTCCCGAGAATAGACTTGATTGTGCATACGGACATCATTTATGAATCATAAGTTGCCAAATGGGCTAGTGATTTGATGTGCGTTACCCACCTGACTTCACTGGAGCTATAATAAACTATAATCTCTGAAAATATTGGCCTGACGCTTTACTATTGGGGGCTATCAGCTAGCTATACTGTTGGCTAATAAAATCTACTCAAGACGGGCTTAGCAAACGTTACGTATTTAGATGGGAGAGCATGAGAAGAGAGAATAATTAAGTTCACTTGTCACTGAGTTCAAGTTGTTAAATTAGTTATCTTACCCAGTAAACGACCTGTTGCTCGCCATGATTTAACCTCGCTCGCTCTTCTGTCAGACTGGCGGCGGCAGTGGCGGGGATTCCGGGGAAACATAGTGGGCGTGGTCGACCTGTGACTTCAATTGAGAGTGACCAATAGAAAAAGGCCTTTCATCCTGGTGGGTAGAGACCGCCCACTGAGACACAGCTTCATTCGCAAGCAAAACTTTTCAACTTGCAAACAAAAGTTCCCTCTCGAGCTTTCACGAGACATCACAGAGAAATTCTCCGTTATGGGAACTCCTTCCCTTCCAACCTTTACTGAAGTCCTATTGGCTCACGCCAATCCAAATGACTGGCCAATTGTCGCAAAGTATGCAAATCGCATGCAAATACTGACAAGCTGAGAGGCAGTATAAAATGGCAAACTGGCAAACAAAAGTTTTAGACCCACAAAAATAGTCGGCAGAAAAGAGAGCAACATTTGTGGTTTCGTGATGAAAAGTGTTTGAAGTGCACAAAGAAAAATATGATTTTTCAAAGATTTACACGCACTGCAAATTATTTTGTTTTCAATTAAGAATCTTTTTGCAAACTTTTATTTTTTAATTACAAAATAATTTGTTTTGCTCTCGAACACAGTATGTTTGATTGAATAAAAAAGACACAAAATAAACTCTGAGTCCATATTATCATACATGTTAGGTGAGTGTGAAAACCAGATAAAAAGAAAAAAAGGAAGTTAAAATGCAGGAAATTATTTGGGCAATTACACACATATACAGATAACACATTCTTGGCAAGTTTTGAACTGCACACATGATTGTGTGTAACAGTGCATGTACAAAAGCTAGTGAAGACCATTACATACCATCTCCAGCCAGCTTTTTAAGACACATGAGAGATGTTTGGTTTGTTAACATTCTTACCGAATAGTTTTCACAATAAAGCAGATGATAACAGCCAAGCCTATACATCCACAGAGAGATCCGATCACAATAGCTGCGATTTCACCTTAGACAGAGACAAGATGTTAAATTTCTCAAGAGAACTGTAATAATTGAGCAAAAATTAAGCATAAAGATCTCTTCTTAGAGAACTGATTGAAAATATAACAATAAAGATAACAGTTTAATAATTAGTGCTGTCAATCAATTAAAAATATTTACTAATTAACTGCACATTTTTTCTTAAATTAATTGTAATTAATCTCACCTAACATTAAAGTTTTAAAATATACTTTTATATTGCAATAATGTCACATTCAATCTTCAAATTAATGTAGAAACAACAAAAAACAGTATAATAATTCTTTAATGCCTTCTTTTTGTATGACTGAATGCTAGTATCACTGATACCTATACTACAGACTCTATGAAATTCTGCTACAAGCACAGTATAACAGCTGACAGGACAGAGAGATACGGTTTTAACTGACATATGGCCTGACAGCATCTCATCTGACCGCAGTTCACTGATGTTCTACTGAAACTCCTAGTCATCTGTCTCTTTTCCGCGCTCGTTGATTAGCGCCTGGCACTGAGGCGGAGTAGAGTGTGCGCCTGAAAAGTCTCCTGTTTGATGTGTTCATAAAGACATTCTGTGTCTAATAAATGCAATTCTTGTCAAGAAAAAAAGAGACAGAAGCAGCAGTTGTGTGTGGGGTTGCCAACCCTAGCTCCACCCTGCGTTAACTGTAAGTATTTCAGTTTAACGCTGTTAAACTGAAAAAAACCCTGCCTGCGTTAACATGCTAATTTTGACAGCACTAATAGTAATATTGAATGTTTAGACAATAAAGTGGTTAATATAATAATGAGTATAAAATAAAATGTTTCTCACCTGTAGTATAAATTTTAACTGAGACTGGAGAGAGGAACAGGGTGAGATAAAGAGAAGTTAGAGACAGCATAAGCTCTATGAATATATAAATGAATATAGAATTGTCATTTTGACAAATGACAATTCTATATTCATTTACTCATCCTTAAGTTATTCTAAAATTGTATGTTGTAATTGTTTTGGTGGAACACAACAGGCCAATTTTCGAAGAATCTTTACGCAGCTCTTCTCTGTGTAAAACAGTTCATAGCATGTCATTTAGGTCAACTATTCCTTTAAACCTAAGCTTCCAAATCATCCCTGGAAAAGAGAAAAAGGGTGTGTGCTGATCACTGTTATTTATATTGGAAACATTTGAAACAATCCTAAATTACTTCATCAAGCACTGTTACATCATCTGCTTTGTACTGCTCTCCCCACATGGGCACACACTCACACAGGCTCACATGATTACAATAAACTCTGTGTTCACAAGAGATTTCGAAAAACTAATCAGCCATCATATAAACAAAGAGCAGAGCTACATAATCCCCCACCCCCAGCTCTGTTCTCTCCCCCCTTCCCTCTTTCATTCTTTTTCGCTCTCTCCTACCCGGAATGAAAGAGGACAGGACAGTTCTGTGATTGAGTGGCTGGGTGGTGCGGTAGTTATCCTGGAGAGCCATGGGCTCTGCCTCTTCTTCTTTACTAGAGTACAACACTGTTTGTAATTTCATCAGCTGAGAAGAGAAGAGAAGAGAAGAGAAGAGAAGAGAAGAGAAGAGAAGAGAAGAGAAGAGAAGAGAAGAGAAGAGAAGAGAAGAGAAGAGTGTGTCAGCCATGTAATGACATACAGTTCAGTCATGAAATTATATTTCACAAGCTAAAGGGTTCTTTACATTCAGTGAGATTGCATGCTCCCTAAACTGTACATCTAAGCCAAGACTGTAAATATACCTAGACAGTTCAATCATATTTACTTAAATAGAGGGAGAGGGGGGGACAATGCAAATTGCACAATATGGCGAACTCTTGCATTTTATATATTATAGAACCATTTGCCAAAACTGGCAATGCATTGTGTTACTACAGCTGCTATGATGACTATACATATGCATTGGTTGGACCAAACTGAAATATACATTATTTGAGCATAAGATACAACATTTATTGGAGAGCTCATGACAGTTTTTTTATTTGAAATACGGTATGTTATTTAAATGTGAGTTTGGAAAACAGTTTATGAGATTTCAGAAATTCCTCATTCCCCACAAACTATTGAATATGAGAAGTTTGCATCACTTGTGCTTTTACTAAGACTCTTTGTACCTGTGAGTGAGAGATTTTAACTCTTTCATTGAAGATAGTCCAGAGGACACTCTGGTGGCAGGGAGGAGTGGTGAGTGAGCCGTTGTAGCGGAAATATTGGCTGAGGTTGTCAGGCAGCAGCAACTCTATATCAAATGCAGGTATAGCCACCTTCTGGCCTAGAATAAATTAAACAAATTTATCCCAGTAATCCCAAAAGGCTGAAGCACGATAATCATACACATGTACAAAGACAAGAAAATGCACTCAAAAACACATGCCTGCATATCTGATGTGGCCCAGATAGTTAAGAATACTGCCATATCCTTGATTAATCTCCTCGCCTGCCTGAGAAAGCAAACAACTGAATGAGATACAGATAGAAATTTATAAAAAATAATATTATGTGGATATTAATGAAGCGTTATTCTCAGTTGATCGTATACCTATAGGAATACAACACCTATCGTGGCATTCCTATATAAGCTCTCTATTCAGTATCAATCAGCAGCTTTTTCCACTTGCTCAGGAGCAAATTAGACGGCGAATTCCATCTCTATGGGAAAGCGTTCAATCAGGAATTTTCAGGGGTTCGTTTCCCACAGAGTTCTCACCAGATTCAACAAGTTCTTGAACTTGAGTGCAAATTCGCCGTGATTGATATAAGCTGATAGACTCGGAAGTGACGTGAGCAAGCACTGCTTCTCAGAACAATATATCATTGTCTCTTTGCCTGCAATGCCCGCAATTCATCGCTGAAGTTGTGCTAATGTGACTGCATCAACAACACTTTTACACGAGATATCAAGGAGGGTTAAAGCATCCAAGTAAAAACTGAACATTTAACCCTTTATTCATCTCTGAATGTCTTCACGAAGCTAAGCTATGCTCTTATTTCATTCTCATTGCCTTATGCTATGTTGGAAATTATGCTATTGTCAAATATTGCTCGTTGTTAAGGCAGTTGTTCAGTAACATGTTTGTTTGCCAGGCATGCTGTTGCTTTAGGCTCATTGGTTGTATTTTGTCAAGCTGGTAACATTACCCTGCTGCTCTTCTCAGCTGCTTATTAAAGAAGAGCACCCCTTCGCTGCTTCTCTTCTTAAAGGGCATGCTGCGCCAGTCTATGCTATTTCAGAAGGTCTTTGCTTTAAAGCAGTTAGAGTATAGGTTGTTTGCACATGACGTCACTGATGACAGGTGAAACGCAGCTGGAGGGCAGGAAGTGATTTTTCTCCATAGGAATCAGTAGCAGAAACTCATTTTTTGCATTGTTTAAGGATGCTCAAATCGGCCAAACCGAGAAACCACAAGGAGCTTTTATTATGTACGACAATTTGTTGTTCGTAAGAGGGGAAAAGTCAAGAAACTGACTGAAAAATTCAGGAAAAGTGGCTTGTAAACCTGCGTCTACGATAGGGAAGAGCGAGTCGGATAATGCTCGTGTGTGCAAATGGTTAATATAATATAAGATAAAATAGTATATTAAAATGTTAATAAAGATATAAATAGATTGGACCGCCACCGCTCACGCATTCAGCGTGAGACAGTCAGAACTCACTCAATGCTAAACGGCCACGTCCAGCGCACTGTGCACTTTGCACCGATTCCGGCTCGGATGCGGCAGTGTCGACTCGCTAACGGCCGCCGCATCTGGCCCTACATCGGCCCGAAATCTGTCAGTGAGTCCACAGGCATCTGGCCCGAGTGCGGCAGGTCTCCGGCAGGCGAGAATCTAACCGGAGCTGGCCCGAGTGTATTTTGCTATCTGGGATGTGGCTGTTGGTCCTATTACCAGCACGTAAAACAACTTATTTAAATTCTGAATCAATTATAGCCTAGAAAGCGAGCAAATAGCGCTTTCAAATATAACGTTAATCACTCAAAAGCTGTCACTCACTTCAATTTAACGCAATCTCACGATGTTCCGTGATATGAAGCACTCACAACTGCAAATAATATCTTATTTACATCGTGTCTGCGTGTGGCGTTTAGAGTGAGTTCTGACTGTCTCACGCTGAACGCGCGAGAGGTGGCAGCCCAATCTATTTATATCTTTGTTAATATTTTAATATTATATCTTATATTATATTAACCATTTGCACACACGAGCATTATCCGACTCGCTCCTCTCGACCACAGACGCAGGTTTACAAGCCACTTTTCCTGCGTTTTTCAGTCAGTTTCTTGACTTTTCCCCTCTTATGAACAACATAAGATTATTTTTAGGCCCAAATTATTATTATTATTATTATTATCACCAGTAGCGGTAGGTAGGCTTATTATCATTACTAGGCTATTGTTATAATTGGCAGTAGCACCAGACTTCTAATGTGAGCTTGCAGACATTATTATTATTATTATTATTATTATTATTATTATTATTATGAGTAGTAGTAGGCCTATCATCATTACTAGGCTATTGCTATATAATTATATGAGTTTACATGCTTTATTGTTGTTCTTGTTGTTGTTATTATTATTATCATCATCAGTATAGGCCTATTATCATTACTAGGCTATTGCTATAATTGGGAATTGGCACCAGACCTCTGATATTAATTTATGCTTTATTATTGTTATTATTACTAGGCCTAATAGTAGGCATCATCTGCATTTTTTACAGAAGCTTGCAGGTAGGTGATGTTAATGTGAGACCTGAGCCTGTTTTGCCTTGCAAAGATCCTCAATTCTTGGCTTAATATTTGATAAACATAGCCTCAAATCATCCTCAATTTGTGCACGATTTCGTTTTGAGTGCAGTCATTTTTGAGAATCCTGCCTCACACAAATATGTCGACGCGAAAGGAAGGAGAATCTTCAAGGCGACGTCACAGAGTTCAGGATATTCCTGCATCAATAGGCTTGTTTGAGATGCGCCTCGCCTGAAATGTAGGCGAGAGTAGGCGGCTGCAGTGAGGGGAGGAGTGAAATAAACGCAGTCAAGACGGACAGTTCTGAGCTCTCGAAGTGGAACAGATACCAACGAGATCAAAGGCAGATATCACGTTATTATTATGTCAGCATGACATCAGAGCAAGGCGGACGTAACTGGGACACTTTTCTAACCGGCATGCATCTCGCAGTGATCACCGGTGATCGGTTCTGCGCAGATTTTGCTCATCTCAAACAAGCCTAATGCTGCCCAGAGTGACGAAAGATGGCAGGAGCTAAAAAGTTCCTTCAGTCTACTGTCACTCTTCAGCTCAATTAGCTGTTCCTGCATATCAATTGATAGCTCATTTGCTGTGCACACAAATGGATCTCGAACCCACGCAAAAGAGCGATAATCCCCTTTAAAGTACGTCGCAAATTGTTGCCGGGTGCTCAGACGCTGATTGAAATAGGGAGAAGAAATCGTGTGACGTGCCTGCATCAGTGATAAAGTCTGCAAGGCTGGGGAACATGTCGCAGTTCCCTCGACTGATGCGGCTATGCCAGAGGTCTAGTTTTTGTGTGAAGGCGTGCACTTTGTCTGCAAGGAGCAAAATATGAGTTTCGCGGCCTTGCAAAGACAGGTTGAGGCCGTTCAAGTGGTCAAATATATCGACCAAATAGGACAGAGACACAAGCCACATAGTGTCATCCAGATGCTTCGCCAGATCTGATTTGATTTCTGTCAAAAACCACTTTACCTCCTCTCACAGCTCATACAACCGCTGTTAAACTTTTGAGGCTTGCGCAGCTTCTCGGGGAGAAATCAAACCAATGAGCGCCGTTTTCTAAAGTCTATGAGCGCAGCACACACAAATAAACTAAATTGACATACTGCAGTTAAATTTCAAAATGTGGTGTTTTTATATTTATAACATTTGAATACAATTCAGCAACATACATCACACGACCTGACGACCAAAAGAGCTGACAACTGACCATCTCTTAATTTACCATCACCTCACGATTGAAAATGTGACACTGATTTCATATGACAGTTCAACAAACAAGTTAATAATATTAAGTCACTTACATTTTAGACAAAATAATGACTGTTTTGGTCTATTTTAGCAGCGAAAATAGATCCGATGAATCCAAACAAAGATCACAGCATAGCACATCTCACAGCAACACTCAATTGTGTTTTGAATGATTCAGTGTTTTGAACGAATCGGTTGACTCAAAGATTCAATGACCCATGCATAAACATCTGTCTCATTCTTGATGAATCGGCCGTTTGAACGAATTGTTTGAATGAACGACTCAATGACTCGCTTAATAAAACCGCTTATCACCTGCATTTGCGCTCACTATCGACAAACCAATCAAATTTGTTCAAAACTCTTTTTTTTAAATCAGTCCAAACACATTTTAATTTTTATTCAGGAGTTATGTATATACAAAAATATAACTTTTTATGACAGTAGTTTAGTGATTAAAAAAAATTGCAATTTTTTTTTCTTTTCAGGTTTTTTTTCCTCCCATCCTGTAGCCTACTCGAGGCGTCTGTTGGGTTGCTGGTCATAACCCAGCAAGACGAGAGCTGATCACACGCACATTTGGTCCTGTCTTTATTACACCATTCCACAGGTTAGTCGACTGTTTAATGTTTTAGTCTTTATGGATGTTGAAAGAATACATGTTAATGCATATCAAGTGCTTTAAATCGACTTGTTTTGATAAAGTTTTGCATGGTTAATCATTAATTGAAATCGCGCTGTAAATCCGCGATTGAAAGAGATGTGTGGCCTGTGATAGGGGTTGCTGAAGGTGAATATGCTTTGATGTGTTCATATATCAGTTCCTATAATGTTTAGTTTACTTTAAAAATTAATGTGAGTGATCTAAAATGGGTAAAACATTCAGAGAATGTCTTATTTGAACGTGTATTTGATACAGTCGAATTGAGGAGAAACTCAGAGCCATGTGACACCAAGTAGCATGTGAATATGTAAATGAGTAAAACTGCAATTGGTTGATGGACAGATCTTCATGAAAATGCGGTGTATTCACAAGAAAGAGACTGAAACCATGGACATTTGCATAAGAGAGAAAAGAAAAAGCAATTTATTGTTATATAATGCATTTGTTTTGTCAGTTGTGTTTGTTCTGATGTGAACATCGTTTGAGAAATAGATAACCCAGCAAGACGAGAGCACATTTGGTCCTGTCTTTATTACACCATTCCACAGGTTGCTGGGGAACACTTAACTGTCAGCTGATGCAGCAGCCCTGTACCCGCAACAGTTCTTGGGGGCTCGTCCGGGATCAGCGCCACCTGCTGGAGGAGTGGAGCTCATTCGAAAGAATCCGAAGATCAGTGTGCCGTGGATCCCTGCATGGAACCCTTGCCGTCGTTTGAGTGTCGTTAACGGCGGTTCGGAGGTTGATACGATGGCAAATGAGAGAAGAAATTTGGTGAGAGAGATCAGGAAAGCACTCTGTGAATTGCCTGCTGATGAACTCTTCCTTATCGCTAAGAACATTGAACAAATCGACGAGAGGGAAGAATCACAAGTAGAACTGGGGAATGACGAGGGATGTTTTGACTTTGTGAGTGGGTTTTTGTGCTGTAAGAGCCTTATGGGAAGGGAAGATGAGGGTATGTCTGTGTTACTTGATCTAAGAGATAAAATTTCACAGATTACTCAGTTCCAGCACAGGGCAGCCCAAAAAGATAAAACCTATGGTAAGAGTACAGGACAAGCTCAGGGTCATCTTGATCACACAACACCTGACACAAACACAACTACTAGTCATACACACACACACGCAGCAGACACTGAATATCAACAGATGTTAAAGATGTACGAGGAGCTTGGCAGAAAGATTCAAGCTACGAATCCCTACGCTGTGTCTCCACCATCCAGCGCTTTCCCACTTCCTTTTCAGACTTCCACAACTCCAGGCAGTGTAGAGGACCAGATGTTCAGGAGGGAACTTCCATATCTCTCACGAAGGGAGTTTAGAGTTCATGGAGGTCAAATTGGTGACTCTACCTCTGAGATTAGCTTCAATAGCTTATGCAGACAAATCGAAGAGGGGCTACACGAACAGTTTAGTGAGAGTGAGATCATCAGAGGGGTGCTAAAGATCACTAAACCTGGTCACTTCAAGGAGATGTTAATGGAAAAGGAGGATTTGACGGTACAAGAGTTGAAAGGACTGCTGCAGTCTCACTTAGGTGATAAGAGTAGCACGGAACTGTTCCAAAACTTGATGTGTGCACGTCAAGGGAAAATGAAAATCCGCAGCAATTCCTTTATCGTGTCATTGGCCTTAAACAAAAGATCCAGTTTGCTTCTAAACACGGCACTGCTGATATAAGGTATGATGCTAAGACCATACAAGAAGTATTTCTTCACACTGTCTACCAGGGTTTGGGGCCTAAGCACAGTGAGCTTCGTCGTGAGTTTAAACAACTGGTTGCTGCTGGAGACGTAACCGATGACATGCTTCTGAGGCGGCTTGTAAAGGTTACAGGTGAGGAAGAGGAAAGACAGCGTCGGCTGCAATCACTTCCACGACCTAAGGTTACTCATGCTCGGAGTGCCCAGATTGAAGGGGTTTCAGAAGTTAAGGCAGCAGCTGCAACTACGGAACAGACTGATAAAGAGATTCGCAAACTTATCACCCAAGTAGAAGCCCTGACGAATGTAGTCAATTCACTGCAACAGGCTAAGGAGAAAGAGCAGCAGTGTCAATGTATGGCCAAAGTACCTGAAAAGAGGAGAAGATCAGGTTGTCCCAACTGTATCAAGCAAGGGAAAGAGCAGACCTGCAGCCACTGTTTCTTTTGTGGCGAGGAGGGTCACCGGGCTGTTGGCTGCCTCAACAGACATAAAAGGTCGGTGCCCAACGTCAGGCCAAAGAGTACAACGCAGACAGCAGTCCCCGATTCAGAGTCATCCTGCCGGAATTATACAGTTAATGCTGGGTCATGGAATCACACGGGCAGGACTGCAAGAAAACTTCAGACAAGACAACCTGAGGATTCAGGTGAAAAGACTGTCCAGTTTGTTGGGAAGAAGTGTCTACTGGAAGGAGAAATTGGAGGTCATCACGTAAGCATGCTTCTCGACACTGGAGCACAGGTTAGCATTATCGACCAAGACTGGAGGAAAAAGTACCTGCCGACACATGATGTCCAGCCTTTATCTGAAATAGTGGGACCCAGTGCTGGTCTGGAGGTGTCCGCAATCAATGGGGAAATAATCCCATTTAGTGGATGGGTCGAAGCTACAGTAAGCTTATCTGGACATCATGGGACTCGCTACTCCATCCAAGTCCCATTTCTGGTCAGTCAGTTACAGTTGGAGAGGCCTCTGTTGGGGTTTAATGTTATCTCAGAGCTAATTACAGGACCTCGCGATAGTGAAGGCGTTCTGACTACCTTGCATTCCCTTATGAGTAGCACCGGAAATACACAAGATGATCTGGTTGAAGTGTCGGTTGGTTTCATCCGTGCAGATAAAGCATCTACGGACACAGCTCGGGTGAGGGTAGGGCCGCAGAGTGTCACCATTCGGTCTGGTCAGATCGCCAATGTAAAATGTAGGGTACCTCTAATTTCAAGAATGTTGACCCCACAGTCCTGTTTGAGCCCAGTGAAGAAACCTCACCTCTAGCACATCTTGACCTTGGAGAAGGGCTGATTGAAGTTCACAAAGGGGGGCAGTCATATGTAAGAGTCCCAGTTGGGAATCACACCAAACATGATGTGACCATTCCAAAAAGAACTATACTTGGGGAAATAGCAGCCATTGCCAAGATTATACAGACAGACGAAGTTGAATCGAATGACCCACGGGAGACTACTTCATCCCAGCCAACAGAGTCGGAGGATGGCGACCTACTGTGGCATCCTCCTGTAGATTTGAGTCACCTGAAATCAAGTGATCAAACCGTGGTGAGACAACTACTTTATGAAGAGTCGGCTGTGTTTGCACGTAACGAAAACGACATTGGGAACATTCCCAGCCTACAAATGACGCTGAGTTTAAAGGATGATATCCCGGTGCAGAAGGCCTACACTTCTATACCCAAGCCACTCTTAAAAGAAGTAAAAGAGTATGTTCAGGACTTGCTTGCTAAGGGTTGGATAGTAAAATCTTGTTCGCCCTATGCTGCGCCAGTAGTGTGCATTCGAAAAAAAGATGGCACACTGCGATTATGTGTAGACTACCGACAGCTTAACAGGAAGACTGTTCCCGATCGTCATCCTCTACCAAGAATTCAGGATCTCATGAACACCTTGGGTGGTTATCGCTGGTTCTCCATACTTGACCAGGGAAAGGCTTATCATCAGGGGTTTATGGCGAAGGGTCGAGGCACTTGACAGCGTTTGTGACCCATTGGGGCCTATTTGAATGGGTAAGGATACCCTTTGGCCTATCAAATGCCCCTGCCGCTTTTCAGCGGAGTATGGAAGAAATGTTAGAGTCCATTCGTGATGAGTCTTGCCTGCCCTACCTGGATGATGTTCTGTGCTTTGCCAAATCCTTTGAAGAGCATGTAGAGAAATTGCGTTGTGTTCAAAGTCCTTCGGCAGCATGGAGTCAAACTGCGTCCAGCGAAGTGTGAGTTGTTTAAGCAAGAGGTACGGTACCTGGGTCGTCTTGTGTCAGCAGAGGGAGTAAGAGTGGATCCAAAAGATCTGGAGGCTGTGAGAGTACTCCGTGATAAAACACCTCAGAACGTTGGAGAAGTTCGCCGTCTTGTAGGCTTCCTCAGTTACTACAGAAGTTACATTCAAGATTTTGCTAGGTTAGCTAAACCTATTTATGAGCTGCTTCAGGCTAACACAGCAGAAACTCCATCACAGGTAGGAAGGAAGAAGGAAAGGAAGAGGGGTCCACAGCTGCCATCTCGACATCCGGTTGTGTGGGAAGACAAACACCAGCAGAGCTTGGACATACTCATTGATATGCTCACCAACCCGCCTGTGCTTGCGTACCCTGACTTCGATTCCCCGTTTGTACTGCACACTGATGCTTCGGAGCAAGGATTAGGGGCAGTACTTTATCAGAGGCAAGAAGGGAGATTACAGGTCATTGCATACGGTTCGAGGGCATTGTCGCCTGCTGAGAAGAACTACAGACTCCATTCCGGCAAGCTGGAATTTCTCGCACTTAAGTGGGCGGTGTGCGAAAAGTTTTGTGATTATCTTTTCTATGCCCCGTATTTCACAATTTACACCGACAATAACCCTCTCACTTATGTGATGAGTTCCGCTAAGTTAAATGCAGCAGGTTACCGTTGGGTTGGGGAACTTGCAGATTTCCGATTTGAGATCCGATACCGTCCCGGTAAGAGTAACAATGATGCAGACATGTTGTCACGTTGTCCCTTGGACATGGACCGATACATCAGTGAGTGCACAGAGGGCCTGTCACAAAGTGCCGTCCAAGCAACCTGGGAGGGTAACATGATGTCCAAGAACAGAGATGTAGCCTGGATAGCAGCTCTAAACTTGACAGCGCTAGACACAGTGACTCTCCATGACCAGTTTGCACCGGTCATCAGTCTTGATGAATTAAGTAGAGCGCAGCGGGAAGATCGGATGATTGGGCCAGTAATAGAACTAAAGGAAGCGGGTAAGAAAGTGACCCCTGATGTTCGGAGCACGGCAGCTAGTGACGCAATGAAGCTGTTAAGAGAATGGCACAAGCTGGTCCTAGAAAACAACATTCTGTATAGGAGAACAATGCAAAGGCGACAGCTGGTTTTACCCGCAAAGTATCGACAGATGGTCCTGCAGCAGCTGCATAACCACATGAATCATGTTGGAACAGAGAAAGTACTACAGTTGGTTCGAGAGAGGTTCTACTGGCCTGGGATGCGGAAGAGTGTGGAGGAGTATGTGACCCGTCGGTGTCCATGCATAACCCAGAAACAGCCTGTAACGCATGGGCATGCACCAATGGGAGGAATCATCTCAAGCGCACCCTTGGAATTGATGTGTATTGATTACTTGCATCTAGAGGCCAGTCACGGAGGATATGAGTACATCCTTATGGTAATTGACCACTTCACCAGATTTGCTCAGGCCTATCCTACCCGGAACAAATCTGGGAAGACCGCAGCTGATAAAATATTCAACGACTTCATACCTCGTTTCGGGTTTCCCGCAAAACTACACCATGACCAGGGGCGTGAGTTTGAAAACTCCCTCTTCCACACCCTGCAGAAGCTCTCTGGGATTGGACACTCCAGGACTACTCCATACCACCCTCAAGGTAATCCTGTAGAGAGACTGAACCGAACCTTGCTTCAGATGCTGCGGACGCTGACCGAAAAGGACAAACAGAACTGGAAGGAACACCTGCCGAAGGCGATCCATGCCTACAATTGCACCAAACATGAGTCGACGGGATACTCTCCTTTCTACTTGATGTATGGTCGTCATCCGCGACTCCCCATTGACTTATTGTTTGGGCTAGTGCAGGAAGATGGATTCACCTCCCCTCGAGAGTATGCTGAACGCTGGGCCGATCGGATGGCTGAAGCCTATAGGATTGCAGCACAGAGTAGTAAGCAGAGGAGTCTGCGTAATAAGGAATACTACGATCAGAAAGCCAGCTGTATCATCCTAAGACCTGGAGACCGTGTCTTGGTGAGGAGTTTGAGTCAGAGAGGTGGCCCAGGTAAGCTGCGCTCTTACTGGGAGCCCACCATCTATGTGGTAAAGGAGCAGTTAGGTGACAACTTTGTATACAAAGTGCACCCTGAAAAGGATGAACGCAAGATCAGAACACTGCACGAAACCACCTTCTACTTGTGAATGACTTGCCAACACCAGAGAGCCTGGATCCAAGAAGACAGGAGGTCTCTAAAAGAGGAAATGTTAGGACAAGAGAACATCCGAAGAGGAAGGTGACACAAATGGACGAGGCAGGAGAAGATGAAGAGTCTAGCTCTGACGGAGGGGAAGAATACTACTGGAGAAGAATAAGTTATCCAAAACATTCAGGATGTGAAGGAGAGGATCCAGAAAGTGGGCTACCCCAAAGAGGACTCAAAGGACTCGACACCATGGAAAAAGATGATCTGCCGAGGGCTGGTACAAGAGGGACTTTAGGACAATTACCGACAGAACCAGAGTACATACCTCATGATGCTGACCTGACAACAAATAATTCGCTACCTGAGGAGTGTCAAGAGCCAGAACAAGGCATGGAATCAGAGAGTGAAGGTCCACAAGAGGAGCAGACCATTGAGTATCCGGAGGAAGAGACATCTCAGTGGGAACCCTACGGAACAAGCAGACGGTCATGCAGAGAAAGAAGACCTGCTCAAAGAATGACTTACCCATTCCTTGGACAACCCACATTTCAAACATTCCCTACATTAAACACAATAACAGCCAACCCAATGCAATCACTACCATTGACACCCACATCGGCACATACATGGTTAGGCCATGTCAGTAATCCATATCAAGTAATGCCAATTACAGTTATGGTTCCAAGTTATTAAATATCTATATAAGCATATAAGAAAAGTTAAGAGTTTCACCTTCTGTGATGGGGAGAGTGTGACGCCCCCAATTGTTGGTTCTTCACAATTGATGACACTAATGTTGCTTCTGCATGTGTAAATGCATTAAAGGGAATGGTGGTTCCACTAGACCGATAGAGGGCGCTGTGAGAGTGCAGTGTGTTGCAAGGCGTCTGTTGGGTTGCTGGTCATAACCCAGCAAGACGAGAGCTGATCACACGCACATTTGGTCCTGTCTTTATTACACCATTCCACAGGTTAGTCGACTGTTTAATGTTTTAGTCTTTATGGATGTTGAAAGAATACATGTTAATGCATATCAAGTGCTTTAAATCGACTTGTTTTGATAAAGTTTTGCATGGTTAATCATTAATTGAAATCGCTGTAAATCCGCGATTGAAAGAGATGTGTGGCCTGTGATAGGGGTTGCTGAAGGTGAATATGCTTTGATGTGTTCATATATCAGTTCCTATAATGTTTAGTTTACTTTAAAAATTAATGTGAGTGATCTAAAATGGGTAAAACATTCAGAGAATGTCTTATTTGAACGTGTATTTGATACAGTCGAATTGAGGAAAACTCAGAGCCATGTGACACCAAGTAGCATGTGAATATGTAAATGAGTAAAACTGCAATTGGTTGATGGACAGATCTTCATGAAAATGCGGTGTATTCACAAGAAAGAGACTGAAACCATGGACATTTGCATAAGAGAGAAAAGAAAAAGCAATTTATTGTTATATAATGCATTTGTTTTGTCAGTTGTGTTTGTTCTGATGTGAACATCGTTTGAGAAATAGATAACCCAGCAAGACGAGAGCTGATCACACGCACATTTGGTCCTGTCTTTATTACACCATTCCACAGGTTGCTGGGGAACACTTAACTGTCAGCTGATGCAGCAGCCCTGTACCCGCTACACAAAGCTATCGAGTGTATTTGTAAGGATTTCTTTCTTCACTCACGTGGGTTGTCAGGTTGTGGACACGTAACATAACGAGCACAATGTCAATGGGAGACGACAACCTGTAAACTGATGAGTTGCTGTTTTTATAGAGTTCTTAAATGGATGCTGAAGCTTTTAGGCCAGGTAGAATCTGCGATCTCTCTCTGAACCATTCATTGCTCACTTCTATGGCTGCAGTACGTGTGTTTGCTGCAAATTAGGCTGCCAATTAGGCTGCCAATTTTAGTGGGTCGATTAGCTGTCAATTTTTCTGCATCTTTTTCAGGTATTGCATTAAAGGGGCTTGCTGCTCTTCTTAGCTGCTTATAAAGAAGAGCTCCCCTTCGCTGCTACTCTATTCCGGTAAGGGGATTGCTGCTCTTCTTAGCTGCTTATAAAGAAGATCACCCCTTCACTGCCTTCTCTTGTAAGGGGCTGCTGCCCCAGTCTCTGCTATTTCAGAAAGATATGCTTCTTTCAGAATGCCATCAGTTGAGGTTTGTGCGGTTCTGGCCTACCGTTGTGTCGGGGGGTTCGGGCCTATCGTTTGTGTTGGGGTGGTTATTATTGTTGCTCTCCCTGCTCATTCATGACAGGCTGCATGGATGGGCAGGGAATTTTTGCACAGAACAGAACCATACCGCCAAAACCAAAACTTTATGCTAACTTTATATTTGACGATAGTGGTCCTGACAGAAATAAAGAGATAGCGTTAGTTCTGGCAGGTCACATGAGTCAAGCTTGCATCAGCTGATTCTCAGCTGATCATATCTACCTATAGGAATACAACACCTATCGCGGCATTCCTATATAAGCTCTATTCAGTATCAATCAGCAGCTTTTTCCGCTTGCAAAGGAGCAAATCACCCTCCTCCATCCCCAACTCCTCCTTTCGCACAGTCAGGACTTGGCTTTCTGATATTCCTTGCTGAATCAGACTTAAATACACTTAAATACCATTAAGGGTAACACTTTAGAATAACAGTCTGTTATTAACAAGTAACTATGCAGGGAGTAATAAGTAGTACTACATTAACACTTAACTTAATACTATTAACTAATAGAGATCAAGATTAACTAAGCAGTAAGTAGTAACAATTTTAGGAGAAAGGTAGTTCCTTATTAGATATTTGATACTTATTAAATAAAAATCTCCTCATTGAGAACTACTATGACCAATTAATAAAGAATAACCAATTAATTACTAATCACAACCGTAATGTCTTAAAAGTGAACAATTGGGTTCTTTGTGGAAACTAATTTATGAATATGACATCCCCCAAATAAGTCGGCTACAGTTTGAAATTGTGACTACTACTCTTACCAAAGGATGGATGTTCTCTGTTTATTTCAATCAAAAACAGAGAATAATGATAAAAAATAATTCATTTAAAAATTTTAATAATTAGGAAGTGATTTAATTAGTTAACAATTATGAGCTCTAGTTTGTGTCAGTTCAGTATGCCTCCGACTCCAAAAGATCTACCTTTAGTGACAGTAGGCTGGGGAGGACTTTTCTTGAATGTAAATAATGATGTTCTCTTGACAAAAACAATTCACATCCTTAATGAAGGCATTGACTGCATTTATATTGTGTTAAGCACAAAACTGCATATTCCAGATTACAGTGTCTGGTAAAATATCACTAGTGCCTCACACAAATGTATGAATGTACACTATGTGTCAGATTTAAATATTTTAAATAACTTATTAAATTACTTAGTAATTACTGAGTGGTTAAGGTGTTTTTCACTTTAAAATAATGGTCCAGATCAGTAGTAGTTCCTGCAGGCTGACAAGGTAACATTTGAGTAATTAGTGAGGGGTTAATGTATCTTTCACTTCAAAGCTAAAGTGCTACTAAGGAACTACTAGTGATCTGGACCATTATTTTAAAGTGAAAAACATGTTAACCCCTCAGTAATTACTCACAAATAAATTAATAAGTTATGTAATGTTTTATATTTGACACATGATCAGTGTTGGGCTAGTTACTCAAAGGATGTAATATATTACTCATTACTAGTTACTCCTTTCAAAAGTAATATTGTTACTTTACTTATGTCACGGATCTGTCTGTCATTCCTCACTACGTCATCACAAAGCACCCTCACCTGATTACTAATCAGCCACACCTGTCATGTAATTATCAGCACACACTTAAGCACGCACCCAGCACTCACTCATTGTCTGGTCTCCCTCGTGGATCACAGATGCTAACGCTATTCTGCTCTCCAAGTGTGACTTGCTCCTTCCAAGGATTATCTTTTGTCTCCAACAATCTTCTAGAACATTCTCCATTACTCACCTGTTCCTCAGCTCCTGGATCCCAACTCTCACCTCTCTGCTGTGTGTGCTCTTCAAGTCCAGTAATCCAGTCAGCATTCCATCCAGAGTCTCGTCTGTCTCCTAATGTCCATATCATCTTGTTGAACTTTATTGCCAATAAATACACCCGTTGTAGGTCATTGTCGCTTACCTTCTGTCTGAGTCTGTGTTCCCTGACAACTTATTATTTTCTGGCAACAGTACTTAGTTACACTACTAGTTACATTACTTTTTCTTCACGCCCCACAGAAGTTGTAACTGTGCATCTTCCAGATAAAATTCTTCTAGAATGTTACTAACAACATATTTCTGCCTCAAAATCCACATTGGATCGCAGTCAGAAGTTATTACAAACACTCAGTAGTGATTGATAGTGACATTCAAGTAGAAGTGTTGTATTAATCTCATTAATTGTCATGTGTAGCTTGAAGTAATTTTTCCATTACCCATATGCGATTAAATTTCGTTATGTATTTGATCAAATCACATGAGTTTGTAAGAAACTGTTTAATTTTCCAAAAATATTTTTAATTATATTAATATAATGTACCACATGCTGATCAGAGGGACGTAATGCCAGAGTAAAGTAAAGCCACAACTTATACAACAGATCTTTTTTCCTGAAAAATTCAATATAATGCAATATTTCTATCTGCTGAATGTAAGCTTTTGCATATTCCAAGCTTGCCTGCTGCACTGGGGACATCACATGCATGTGCGAGTCATGAAAATTATGAAAATAAATCTAGGAATTATTTGATTGTTGAATTTTAAATCAGCGGGGTTGAGGCATCAAAAGTAACTAAGCTGTTTTATGGAAAGTAACTGTAATATTATTACTGAAATCTTATTAGTAATTAGTTACACTACTAGTTACTGCAAAAAGTAATATTATTACAGTAACTAAATTACTAGTAACTAGTTACTGCCCAACACTGCACATGATACAGTCATACATTTGTGTGAAGCACTAGTGATATTTTACCAGTAGGTCTGATTTTACTGATTTTACTGACATAAAACAGAGTCATAATTGTGAACTAATTCAATGATGAGCTTGTCAGCATCACTTCCTAATTATTAACATTTTTAAGTGAATTATCGTTTTTATTATTATTAGAAGAAAATATGGGGGACTAGCTGTCAAAAGTGATTGATTTATGACCCCTATGATTATGACACCCACGTGTCAAATTGACACCTCTGACCTCCTGTTCCTGTTTCTTGATGTTTATAACACCCAGGTGTCAATCTGACACCTCTGACCACCTGTTCCTGTTTTCTTGATGTTTGTGACACAGTGTTTATGGCAGTGGCCATTTTGTGATCAGGATATGATTCGGCCATTTTGTTTTACCGTTTGTTCTGAAGTGTTACAGCGATCTCGGATGGGTTGGTCCGTCAAGCGTTCTAGTTGTTTCACACCTTTGAATAAGAACAAGAATGAATGAGATGAGTGGTATTGAGTCCTTTTGTTTTGAGATGAAAGACTCTTCCAAACATTTGTCCCTATTACCATCAATGGCTGCTCAATAGATCAAAAATGGCAAGCAATTATCCAAGTCAGCAACTATCTAATCCATCCATGCTTCTGAAAAAGTGATATGCCTGGACATGTTCTTTTTAGACCCTAAGAGTTGCAGTACATTTTCCACTCATGAAGGCAAATGAAGAAACAAAATAGTTTAAGAAATAAAACAAAGTTCTAAGAGAACTTACATGACTTAAAGTGAGATCCATGCAGTCCAGATGCTTATCTGTGAATTAAGTTGTTCCCAGACTTGTATGCTTAGCCCTCCTATCTGTGGATTGTGTTGTTGTGTATTTGGATTGCAATGCGTTACCCTGACTGGTAGTATCAAACATGTATTGAGAAATTAGTCAGTATCTAAACTTTTTACACAAATTTCCAAACTAGTCTAAAATCTTCTAGTCTAAAATCATTCTTTCTTCATCTGTCTCTTTCCTGACTTTCTGGGCCTGTACAACAGTGTTTACGTCGACACCTCACCATGGTCTGATCTATAGGCTGTATGTTAATGTCTCTTACCTTCTGAGCAGGAAGGTGTCAGGACATCTATCTTTCCAGGTTGGGGATAAAAGAAAGGTGTCATGTCTGAGGGTTGTTCTTTGTTTTGGGGGGATGGAAGGCATCCAAACACGTGTCTAATATCAAACCCCTAAACGGTTTAGTTCTGCTTGATCTATAGGCTAAATGTTGATAGCTAAGACATCACTGTTTTGATTGTATGAAAACTGAAACATAGAATTAAAAAATTCACCAATTGATGAAAATTTCTATATGCGTCTGAAAAAGGTGCTATGTCCGGGCAAGTTTTTCTTTATCATCTCAATGTGTGTATGCTAACACCTCTGTAGGATCAGAACAACCTAATCTGTAGGTTGAATAGATAAACTTATAAGGAGGAGTCTTAAGTTAAAAATTATTCAAACCACCAACTATCCACCGGTCCACCTCACCTGTCCATTTACTTCTGACAGTGAAGGTGATTGTGGGGTCTAACTGACAACGGACGACAGTATCCTCTTTGTGCTTGTGTTAATGGCTTTACAGCATTCACTCATATAGATGTGCACAGAATCATGCTTTAGTTCAGTTCAGTTCATTTTATTTATAAAGCACAATAAAACAACAATGGTTGACTATTGTTCTAAACAATATTGTTTAAATGAAAAGTACATAACATGATCTGACAAGACAAACAAATAAACATTTTTAAATAAGCCCTGCTTTAGACAAATAATCAACACTTTGGCTGATTATTTATACACACACACACACACACACACAAATCTGAGTATACTAAATTTTAAGTATGAGCAAAAATGTTGTTTTTACTTTTTGTTGTTATTTAATAAATGTTTTCATTTTAATCTATCCCGTAGATAGTATGTGTACTGTAAAGGAACAAATATACATTTCACACCTACGGTTTTAAACACATTGTGTGTCACTAAAGCAAGTCATGCTGTCTATTGTCTTTAAATTAAACTTTAGTTTTATTCTTTAATTTCTTTAAAACAGCCTGATGATAATGCACCCAAGTGCTTTTCTCACATGAGTAGAAAACTCTTTGGATGTGTTTGTGACAAACACACAATTTTTTACTTCAGAAAAGTTTTTTTTTTTTTTTTAAATGTATGACTGAACCTTTCTCATTTGACAGACTTACGTTTTAAAATTATTTATTATTTCAAATTATGTTTAACAGCCACAGGGAATACATGTTATTTTCTAATGTTCATGAAAACTTTATTGGTGTAAATTTCTCACCTATAACACAAAACTTGTACATTTTGACTATTTTCTAGGTATCATGTGTTACGTCTAAAGACGTATTTATTTTTGTATCTATTATTGATATAATGTTGTTGGTGTTTGTACTCCTGCCCTCTTTCTCTCCCGTTCTCTCTTTTCTTGTGTTTGTGCTTGATAGGCTAATGATGATCATCTGCGCTCATCTACCTGTCCACGCCCTAATTGGTGCGTGTTCGCCGGCTTCCAGTATAAAAGGGCAGAGGGAGCATGAAGGAAGGGAAGAGACATCGCGGCGTTTGAGATTGTTCCGCTCTCCAAGCCCATGAGCGCTTACGGTGCTCTTGGTTGGGTTGTCATAATGATTCCTGAGTTAATAAGTTGGTTAAGAATTAGTTAAGTGATTGGGTAAGGTAGGGTGGAGGATACCCATAGGTTTTCTCCTGTTTAATGGTTAGTTAGGGAGTGAGGGAAGTTATGTTGTTTTGTTTATTTTCTTTAATGTATAGGTAATTTAATCTTTTCTCTTTCTTAAGTAGAGGTATTGTTTTGATTTTCTTTTGCTTGGGCCTTCCTCCCGAGGTAATGTATCTTTGATTTGTATTCTTATCTGTTTTTTTTTTTTTATTCTCTTCTCTCTCATTTTTTGGAATGTCTTCGTACTGAGAAGGAGGGGGGGAGTAGTAGTTCCTAGTGAAGGGAAATGGAATTTGATTTGGTAGCCTTCACTCTGTCGCCTACGGCGGAGGTTTTTGAGCGCTGCAGGAAAAAAGATTTATTGGCGGTTGCGGATTTTTTTAATATTATGGTGGCGAGGGAGGCTACTAAAGTTATAAAAGAGGAATTATATGTGAAGTTAGTGGACGCAGGTATTTTGGCAGGGGATGCAGATGATCATGATGGGGAGAAATCTCAGGATGTGGTGGCAGAGGCATCTGCACCTGCAGTTTTTTCAGAATCTGAGTCAGTGAAACCCTATAATCCTATGTTGGAGATTAGGCTTCGAGAATTAGATTTGGAAATAAAAAGGCAAGAATGTGAGGCTCAAATGATTAGGCTACGTGTTATAGAAGCAGAGAAGGATCGTGATATTCAGTTGCGTAAACTAGATCTAGAGGCTCATGCTCTAAGTAAAAAGCCGGTGCCTGTACCTCGTTCTCAACCACCCTCTATTATGGCGTCACCAGTTAATTCTGTTCCGCCGCCTTTTGTTTCTGCGTTTGACATCAGTAAGTATGTTAAACTTGTGTCTCCTTTCCGCGAAGCTGAAGTGGACGCTTATTTTGTAGCTTTTGAGTGGATAGCTGGTAAGCTTAATTGGCCTAAAGATATGTGGGCATTGTTACTTCAGTGTAGTCTTGTGGGTAAGGCGCAAGAAGTCAGTTCAGCTTTAAGCTTTGAGGATTCGCTTGATTATGATGTGGTAAAATCGATGGTGTTTCGCGCATACGAATTAGTTCCCGAGGCGTATTGGCAGAGGTTTTGTTCTCATACGAAGACATCCAAACAAACGTATGTCGAATTTGGGAGAGAGAAAAGAGCTTTGTTTGAGAAGTGGTGTTCGTCTAGTAAAACTGACACTTTTGAACAACTTTGTGAATTAGTTTTGCTAGAAGATTTTAAAAGGAGTGTTCCTGAAAAAGTTGTACAGCATCTAAACGAGCAGAAGGTAACCACACTTGCAGAGGCCGCGGTATTGGTTGACGAATTTGTGCTTGCACATCGCAAGTTTTTTTCACAAGAGTTGCCTATTGTTAGTTCTTCCATTGAAAAGTTTGTAGGGGAGGAGTCTCCTTCTCAATTTTTCGCGTTCATGGAAAAGCAGCGCGCGCCCTAGAATGAATGGTCGAAATTCTGTGCGTCAAGGAGATCGGCGGGTTTGTTTTTATTGTCTAAACCCTGGACATTTAATTTCGGAGTGTAAAGAATGGAATAAAAAGAATTTATCAATTAAAACCAAAAGTGTTGTGCTTACACAGACTCTTCCAGCGTCGCGAGAGGCAGAAGGCTTTGGGTACGAACCATTCATTTTAAATGGGCAGGTGTCTGTCTCTAATTCCCAGTTAATGCCTATTTCGATATTAAGGGATACAGGATCTTGTCAGTCATTCATACTTGAGAGTGCACTGCCTTTCTCTGAAAAATCGTATACCGGTACTGATGTGTTAGTACGAGGTATAGAAATGGGCTGTGTACAGGTGCCTTTACACGAAGTGAAATTAAAATCGGATCTTATCTCTAGCACTGTTAAGTTGGGTGTTCGCAAACAGTTGCCTGTTGCTGGAGTAGATATTATTCTAGGAAATGACCTTGCAGGTGGCAAAGTTTTTTCTAGTCCAGTAGTGATGCATAAACCTGTGATGGAGGAACAGTCAGGTTTAGGGGTTGATTTTCCTTCTGTTTTTCCAGCATGTGCTGTGACACGGGCTCAGAGTCAAAGGTTTCAAGAAGTCGTTAATCTTTCAGAGTCATTTTTAAATGCTGGATCTAAGGTTGAAGAGTCCAAGTCATGTGAGACCGGTAAAGTGACAGAGACGACATTTATTCTGGAAGCTCCTTTTAGTGTTGGCAAGGAGAAGTTGGTGGCTGAGCAAAAATCAGATGTTTCCTTAGCAGAGTGTGTTGAGGCAGTGGTTTCCGTGAAAGAGAGAGCAGATGGTAAAGTAGGTTACTTTTGGGAGAATGACGTGTTAATGCGAAAATGGAAACAGCGTTATGATGAACAAGGTTTGTACGAGACGTTTCAAATTGTGTTGCCTACTAATTATCGTAATCCAGTGTTAAAGTTGGCACATGAGAATCTTATGTCGGGTCATTTAGGAGTAACAAAAACTTTTCGCCGCATTTCTAAATACTACTTTTGGCCCAGTCTTCGTTTATCTGTTGCTAATTTTTGTCGCTCTTGCGACGTGTGTCAATGTATTGGGAAGGTTAATCAGAAGGTGCCTGCTGCCCCTTTGTATCCCATACCGGTAATAGAAGAGCCGTTCGAGCGACTTATAGTTGATTATGTGGGTCCGCTGCCCAAGTCTAAATCGGGGCACCAGTATGTGTTAACAATTATGTGTGCCGCCACTAGATTCCCAGAAGCCATTCCTTTACGTTTGTTGAAAGCACAGACAGTGGTGAGGGATTTGGTTAAGTTTTTTTTACCACATTTGGTCTACCGCGAGTAATACAGAGCGATCAAGGAACTAATTTTACGTCCAAGACTTTTGCGCAAGTTTTGAAGGAATTAGGAATTGAGCATCGAGTTTCTAGTCCTTACCATCCGGAATCACAGGGAGCCCTGGAAAGATTCCATCAAACCCTTAAAACTATGATTTGTGCATACTGCTTGCAGACAGGAAAGGACTGGGTTGAGGGGCTGCCTTTATTGTTGTTTGCGGCCAGAGAAGCAGTTCAGGAGTCCCTGGGATTTAGTCCTGCGGAATTGGTGTTCGGGCACACTGTTAGGGGTCCATTAAAACTGCTGTATGAACATTTGTTGACACAAAATCTATCCTCTGTATCCCTCTTGGATTATGTGAGTTCCTTTAGGGAGCGACTTCATAAAGCGTGTGAAGTAGCTAAGGCTCATCTATTTGTCGCTCAAGGGAAAATGAAGCGGCAGTTTGATAAAAAGAGTGTGAAAAGGAATTTGCAAGTTGGTGATTCTGTTCTTGTGCTTTTGCCTGTATCTGGTGCTCCTTTACAAGCAAAGTTTTCAGGGCCATATGTCATTGAGCAAAAGCTCAGTGAGACTGATTACGTTATTCAAACCCCTGATCGTCGACGTAAAAGTAGAGTTTGTCATGTGAACATGCTGAAGACTTATGTGGAGAGAGAGTCGAAAATTGCTCCGTCTGTAGACGCTCCATTAGTCTTTGCTGTAGTCACTGTAACTACTTGTGCTGAAAAAAATGATGGCTCAAATGTCCACCCCTCATTTGAATGATTCTAGCATTTTGGGTGCCTTACGCAGTTATCTTGTGCATCTATCTGAAAAACAGTATGAGGATGTGTATAATTTGATCCAGTCTTTTCCCTTTGTCACGCCTGATAACTTTCTTCAATATACTGTACTTGCATTCGGGATGCGAAATGCACCCGCAACGTTTCAAAGACTTATGCAGAAGGTTCAATCTGACGTAACAAAGTGTGATGCATATATAGATGATGTGGTACTATATTCAGACAGTTGGACTGAGCATTTGACCAACCTTGAGTTATTATTTACCCGATTGTCCGACGCTTCACTGACTGTAAACCTCGCAAAATGTGAATTTGCGAAGGCAGAGGTAACCTATTTGGGAAAGAAAGTGGGTCATGGAAGTGTAAGACCTATAGAAGCAAAGGATTGTTTATTCGGATTATAATAATGGATTATTCGGCTCCTTCTACCAAACGAGAGTTGAGACGTTTTCTTGGAATGTGTGGTTATTACAGAAATTTCTGTCAAAATTTCTCTAGTGTTGTGCTGACTGATTTACTCAGTGATAAAAGGAAATTTATATGGTCTATTGAGTGTGAGCGTGCTTTTTTTTTTGTCCGCTAAAGATCTTCTGTGTCATGCTCCCGTTCTTAAAGCTCCAGACTTTCATTGTCCTTTCAAACTGCATGTGGATGCGAGTTCAGTTGGAGCAGGAGCTGTATTGCTACAAGAGGACAATATGGGCATTGATCATCCCGTGTGTTATTTTTCTAAAAAATTCACAAAGTGCCAAAGTAATTACAGCACGATTGAGAAAGAAGCTCTGGCGTTGGTGCTAGCGCTCCAGCACTTTGAAGTTTATGTGGGAGGTAGTAGTGTGCCCATTATAGTATTTACCGACCATAACCCTCTAATATTCCTATCCCGTATGCGTAATGCCAACCAACGATTGATGCGATGGGCTTTAATTGTACAAGAGTACAATCTGGATATTAGGCATCAGTAGGGCATTGATAACGTGGTTGCGGATGCACTATCTAGGGTAGTGGGCGAGGAACCATAAAGGTTTAATAAGGGGAATATAGGGAAAAGTTTATTGGTGGGGGTGTTACGTCTAAAGACGTATTTATTTTTGTATCTATTATTGATATAATGTTGTTGGTGTTTGTACTCCTGCCCTCGTTCTCTCTTTTCTTGTGTTTGTGCTTGATAGGCTAATGATGATGATCTGTGCTCATCCACCTGTGTGCGCTGTCCACGCCCTAATTGGTGCGTGTTCGCCGGCTTCCAGTATAAAAGGGCAGAGGGAGCATGGAGGAAGGGAAGAGACATCGCCGCGTTTGAGATTGTTCCGCTCTCCAAGCCCATGAGTGCTTGCGGTGCTCTTGGTTGGGTTGTCATAATGATTCCTGAGTTAATAAGTTGATTAAGAATTAGTTAAGTGATTGGGTAAGGTAGGGTGGAGGATACCCATATGTTTTCTCCTGTTTAATGGTTAGTTAGGGAGTGAGGGAAGTTATGATGTTTTGTTTATTTTCTTTAATGTATAGGTAATTTAATCTTTTCCCTTTCTTAAGTAGAGGTATTGTTTTGATTTTCTTTTGCTTGGGTCCTCCTCCCGAGGTAATGTTTCTTTGATTTTGTTCTTATCTTTTTTTTTTTAAATTCTTTGGAGTTAAAATTAAAAGGCACCCAAGCCATTTTCAAAGTGAAATTCGTGGTTGTTTGTGATTTTTGGGCTTGGAGAGCGGGATCCTCAAGGTCTCTCCACACATTTATTGTTCGTCGTTTCCTCACCCCTAGACGAGAAAGGGGAGGACGTAACATGTCATTTTAAACGGTTTACTAAAAGATTAAAAGACCAGCATCTGATATTTTATATCTCTTTCATTTTGAAAATCAAAGGATGTTTCAACTATTAACATCAATTCCTTTTGACCCTAGTAAACTGGTAATGAATTTACTATGGCAATTGATACAATGTAGGCTACAGTTCTCGTACTATGTGTGTAAATAGCTGTGCTAAAACATTTGAGAGTTTTTGCATGCCAACAGATTTTGTCAGGGATGTCTCCTCTAAGAATCACAGTATTTAAACCGTTTATTTGTTTGTCTTGCCAGATCATGTTATGTACTTTTCATTTAAACAATATTGTTTAGCACAATAGTCATGTTTTGTAAATAACTTTTTTTTTTTTTTTTTTTTTTTTTACTAGATTTAGTCATATTATCAAGATTTCAGATAGCCATTCACAATTTTTTTGTTGGACTGTGTATGTTTTTAGGTAAAGACACCTCTTTGTGAGCTGTCATCATAACAGAAATAAATGAAAATCTTTTTGAGAAATTTCTTTTAGTGCAACTTTGTGTCTGTCCATGATGTGCGAACACACGAAACATCAACATGAAAAATAAGTCTTGCTGTTTTACCCTTAAAGCTATTACAACTGAAACAAATCAAACTATTGCACTGAAACCTGCACATTCATTAAAGTTTGAGCATGTTAAAATTTCCACACTCTTGTATTGATCAATTTAATCCATAACCTTTCATACATTCAAGAGACCAAATCTCTAAGAAAGAGTGTATAGCAAGACAAGAAAATGTTTAATGCATATAGAATTCGGAAAATCTGTTTCATAAACAATTGTGAAAGGATGACTGTATTTAGTCATCTTGCTCAGATAGCAGATGACACAATTCACATTTCGTCTGTTTGGCTGTATTTGTTTTAAGACTCCTCTGCAAGCTCATGCTAATCCTTGCATGGGAAAGAGAGCAAGACGAGCACATACTTATTCATTTAAGAAAATGATTGAACATTTGACTGAACTTTTTATTATTTTGACAAACCTCCATTTCAAATTATTTCCCTTGAGGTGTTTATCCACAGAATCTTTTTCAACACAACGACATTAAACATTAAAGAATGCCATCAGTCACTGTCACCATCTTCTTTGACTCAAATAAAGCAACATCTCAGGTGTACGTAAGCATCTACAATGTGTGCATGTGCTAAACATCTTTGTTTCTCCACTTCTGTCATATTTATTTGATGTAATGCAAACATATTTTGAGAACTATGATGTTCCACGTTTTTGTAAAGGTTATAGAAAGAATTCAAACATAATCTTTACATAGGAATTATCTTTGCGCAAAGCAAATTGACTAAAAATCACTGAATTACAAAATGCAAAAATGTATACATTTAAGAAAAATTGCTATAATGCATACAGAATACAGAAATCCTCCTCTTGATCTATTGTGACTGACATTTTACTAAGTCAGACAATCAGGATTATGGACGACGCGGCTCACATTTTGTTTGTTGGACTGTATATGTCACTACTATGACTGTACTGTAGGTGAGGCCTTCTCTCTGAGAGCCATCAGCATTCAGTGTTTATAGAAATAAATGAAAATTAAGGAAATTTATTGAGAGTGTTTGACTAAGTCGGTATTTCTTTTTAGGACGATTATTCATCTATTTGATGTGAGACCCCATTAAGTATCGACACAAAAATTAAGGCGTGCTGTTTTACACTTACAACTGAATTGACATATCTTACCATTGTGCTCAAAGCTACACATTCAGTAAAGTTTGAGGTCGTACACAGTCTTGAAAAGGTTACAGACACAAAATATCAAGGAATTTTTAAGTTCTCTCTATGTAACTCAAGAGTCCAAGTCACTAAGAAAATATCATATGAATACAGAAAACCCACTCATGATCATCTGGGTATATTTTTGTAAATGTTGTTTTAAATTACTTTTTTCTTGCGCCACTACATCTAGAGCTCTTGTTCAGATATTCACATTTTATTTGTCGTACTCGTTTCAACATTTCCGCTTGAGATTAAAGCCTAGGTAATGTGACCGCAATTCATTCCCTTTGAAAAGGTTATAGACAGTCGTTTATACAGGAAACATGTTTGCGCAACAGAAATATGTATTAGTATAACAAATACCTAATACTGAAATCGGAAAAATAAAATGCGGATGATCAGCTGAGGTGCGGCTGCCCCGCGGGGAAAACGTGTCACGTGATTGGCTTCATAGACTCTACGTTCAAACCGCATTACCGAGGACAGATGATAAAACTGATGCAAGCGGTCATCAAGCATGCTTGCGATCCGAATCATGATTGTACTGGGGATACCAAGCGTGTAAAAAATCTCAAGAACGAAATGGACTTTGTAAGAAGCCTGAAAAATAACCCATGGCCTGATTTGACTGGCATGTTTATTTACAGCAAACATCCAGCCTCTTTAATCATCAAAGAAATTCTGGATATGATGACTGAACGTAGGGATCAGATGAGAATTCACGAGGTTCTCTGTCTGTGTACGTGTGTAACAGATTTATGCACATCGCTAGCTGCAAAAAAATTTGAATCCATGATGAGTGAAATTGTTGAATCGCTGGCCAATTTCATATTACACAAAAACATATTGGCGTTCAGAGATTTTCTTTGCTGGCTAGACCACTGTGTGTAACGGTGATTTGATCATTTTCTTCACTACTTCAATGTATGAATGTATATTCATCAATATATTGTTAAAAATAAAAGGTTGAATCTGTAGCCTACATTGTATCAATTGCCATAGTAAATTCATTACCAGTTTATTAGGGTCAAAAGGAATTGATGTTAATAGTTGAAACATCCTTATATTTAATATCTCTTTCATTTTGAAAATCACAGATGCTGGTCTTTTAATCTTTTAGTAAACCGTTTACAATGACATGATACCTAGAAAATAGTCAAAATGTACAAGTTTTGTGTTCTAGGTGAGAAATTTACACCAATAAAGTTTTCGTGAACATTAGAAAACAACATGTATTCCCTGTGGCTGTTAAACATAATTTGAAATAATAAATAATTTGAAAACGTAAGTCTGTCAAATGAGAAAGGTTCAGTCATACATTTAAAAAAAAAAAAAACTTTTCTGAAGTAAAAAATTGTGTGTTTGTCACAAACACATCCAAACAGTTTTCTACTCGTGTGAGAAAAGCACTTGGGTGCATTATCATCAGGCTGTTTTAAAGAAATTAAAGGATAAAACTAAAGTTTAATTTAAAGACAATAGACAGCATGACTTGCTTTAGTGACACACAATGTGTTTAAAACCTTTTAAACATGTTTAAAACCGTAGGTGTGAAATGTATATTTGTTCCTTTACAGTACACATACTATCTACGGGATAGATTAAAATGAAAACATTTATTAAATAACAACAAAAAGTAAAAACAACATTTTTGCTCATACTTAAAATTTAGTATACTCAGATTTGTGTGTGTGTGTGTGTGTGTGTGTGTGTGTGAGAGAGCCCAAATTATCAGCCAAAGTGTTGATTATTTGTCTAAAGCAGGGCTTATTTAAAAATGTTTATTTGTTTGTCTTGTCAGATCATGTTATGTACTTTTCATTTAAACAATATTGTTTAGCACAATAGTCAACCATTGTTGTTTTATTGTGCTTTATAAATAAAATGAACTGAACTGAACTAAAGCATGATTCTGTGCACATCTATATGAGTGAATGCTGTAAAGCCATTAACACAAGCACAAAGAGGATACTGTCGTCCGTTGTCAGTTAGACCCCACAATCACCTTCACTGTCAGAAGTAAATGGACAGGTGAGGTGGACCGGTGGATAGTTGGTGGTTTGAATAATTTTTAACTTAAGACTCCTCCTTATAAGTGTATCTATGCAACCTACAGATTAGGTTGTTCTGATCCTACAGAGGTGTTAGCATACACACATTGAGATGATAAAGAAAAACTTGCCCGGACATAGCACCTTTTTCAGACGCATATAGAAATTTTCATCAATTGGTGAATTTTTTAATTCTATGTTTCAGTTTTCATACAATCAAAACAGTGATGTCTTAGCTATCAACATTTAGCCTATAGATCAAGCAGAACTAAACCGTTTAGGGGTTTGATATTAGACAAGTGTTTGGATGCCTTCCATCCCCCCAAAACAAAGAACTACCCTCAGACATGACACCTTCCTGCTCAGAAGGTAAGAGACATTAACATACAGCCTAGATCAGACCATGGTGAGGTGTCGACGTAAACACTGTTGTACAGGCCCAGAAAGTCAGGAAAGAGACAGATGAAGAAAGAATGATTTTAGACTAGAAGATTTTAGACTAGTTTGGAAATTTGTGTAAAAAGTTTAGATACTGACTAATTTCTCAATACATGTTTGATACTACCAGTCAGGGTAACGCATTGCAATCCAAATACACAACAACACAATCCACAGATAGGAGGGCTAAGCGTGCAAGTCTGGGAACAATTTAATTCACAGATAAGCATCTGGACTGCATGGATCTCACTTTAAGTCATGTAAGTTCTCTTAGAACTTTGTTTTATTTCTTAAACTATTTTGTTTCTTCATTTGCCTTCATGAGTGGAAAATGTACTGCAACTCTTAGGGTCTAAAAAGAACATGTCCAGGCATATCACTTTTTCAGAAGCGTGGACGGATTAGAGTTGCTGACTTGGATAATTGCTAGCCTTTTTGATCTATTCAGCAACCATTGATGGTAATAGGGACAAATGTTTGGAAGAGTCTTTCATCCCAAAACAAAGGACGCAATACCACTCATCTCATTCATTCTTGTTCTTATTCAAAGGTGTGAAACAACTAGAACGCTTGATGGACCAACCCATCCGAGATCGCTGTAACACTTCAGAACAAATGGTAAAACAAAATGGCCGAATCATATCCTGATCACAAAATGGCCACTGCCATAAACACGGTGTCACAAACATCAAGAAACAGGAACAGGCGGTCAGAGGTGTCAGATTGACACCTGGGTGTCATAATCATATGGGTCATAAATCAATCACTTTTGACAGCTAGTCCCCCATATTTTCTTCTATTATTCTCTGTTTTTGATTGAAATAAACAGAGAACATCCATCCTTTGGTAAGAGTAGTCACAATTTCAAACTGTAGCCGACTTATTTGGGGGATATCATATTCATAAATTAGTTTCCACAAAGAACCCAATTGCTCACTTTTAAGACGTTACTGTTGTGATTAGTAATTAATTGGTTATTCTTTATTAATTGGTCATAGTTTGCAACCCAGTCAGAAAACAAATTTGGCCCAGATTTGGCATGCATCTGGCACAGCTGGCATTCATCCGGCACTGGCATACAGCATGTGGGCCAAACATAGCCCGGGTTTGGCAGAGATGGTACCGGGTTTAAGACGGCACACAAGACATGGGCCAGATGTCAAATGTAGTATTTGGCCCAGATGTCAAATATAGATATGTGGGCCACTGAAGTATTGCCGATCTTGACCCACATTTAAAATTTATTTTTGACTAAAATACCAATGTTTTCCCATACAGAAAGGTAATATATTCACATATATGTGAAACACTGTTAAATATACTGAAATACATTTTGAAAATATATTTTTAAAATGCATAACATAAAGCTCATATTGTGTATTTAATTGTGTTTATATGTGAAATTATATTCATGCCTCATATGATATTATATGATATGTTATATTATAGAATAGTATATCCTGTAATTTTATTTATATACAACTGACTTCAAACAATGTATTGCATTCACTGCTTTCATATTCTCATTAAATTTACAGTTTGATGTAGGACTACTAAACAATACATGATGAAGTTTCAGGACATTTTATTTGACTTTTATGTACTATTTATGTAAATGTGTAATTTTGATGTGTTTTAGGCCATGTTGGCCAATCAGAAGCCTGGAAAAGTTTCCAGTAGGCGGAGATAACAGCGCAGGCTCCAGACATCACAAGCCAAAAATGGCAGGAGTTTTCAAAATGTTCGTTTTCAGTGACCTGGTGCAGCGTTTGCGTGAGGACGAACGGCCAAACCGCATAGAAAAAGCTGCTGTTTTGAAAATAACCACCTTGGTGTGGACAGGGCCAATGGGCGCGCGTTGAGCATTCAAATCTATGGAGTCAATTTAATGCCGCATATATATGCAAAAGAAAATAAAGTTTTGCAAAAGAAAATAAGTTTTGCAAAGAAAAATAAAGAATTGCAAAGAAAAATAAAGAATTGCAAAAGAAAATGAAGTATTGCAAAAAGAAAATAAGTTTGCAAAGAAAAATAAAGAATTGCAAAATAGATAAATAAAACAGAGCAAAAGCAATGATTTTGCAATACATATTTTCCATGGCCATATCTACTAATTTATTTGCAATGCAGCTTTTATTTTGCGTTTCAGTCAAGTTTGAGCTTGCGATACCGTTTTCCCTTTGCGCTTCACGTTTCTGCGCGTCTCACTTTGTGGCGCTGTTTTGACATGGGGGTGGAGTCAGGGGACGGGGGCGTGTCCAACAGGCCTGGGCATGCCTCCCTGGAAGTGACATCATCGGCCCGAGACGCAGATCACAGCTGATCCAGGCACCGTCATTGAGCAGAGGCATGCGGGCGGATCGTTTCCTTTTATTCACTAGCTTTAAAACATGCATGCTTTCGTTTTATTAACAAATGTATATGTGTATTAGCAGCGTTTGCTCAATTAAGTTGTTAATATGAACATCTGCTGTTTATTTCTCTCAATGTGTGCACACTTTTATAGCATTAAAATGTGTATTGTTTCATCTGGTTAACTAAATGTGCATTAATAGTGCTTGTTTAAAATCTCTTAACCTGTGCACAGCGCTCTTTGTTTACATTAGTTCAGAGTTACTGCTAGTTTTAATGTAAAATAATGCAATTAACTTCACAAACTATACATCATTAAAAAGGTCTAAGACTCAAGCTTCATATCCATCTCGACTTCGTTTTTCATTTACATAACTCCTGGCATAAATTAAGAAATGACTGGCACTGGAAGTTTAAAAAAAGATTAAAAAGTCATTTTGGTTTAGTTTTGTCTTGGCCACGAGATATTAAGTCGTGGGAACGTGATAATACTGTATGTCATGGCCATGAGTTTAATCATGCATAAACAAACCCGCGTGACCATAGCAACCTGGGATTATCAGAGACTGATCAAATATATTTATCCATCCCACAGTCCGTTGATCGTGTCTTTTTATGTAATATATGTGTATATTAGGATATTATTATTATTATTATTATACAGCCCTGAACGTTAAGAGATCGAAATGAAGGGAAAATAAATCAAATACATAACAACGAATATAAAAATATTACTAATACTAATAAAATACATGGACTTACAAGACTTGTGGGATGGATAAAAATGTTTTCTTGTCGGCCTATTTTATTATACTTTATGTAACATTTATTCAGAATAAACTTAATTCGAATGTTGTCTACATCGCGATACAGTCCAGTACGTAGCCTATGGTTAACACTTCAACCACCAGAGGTCGCTGTATACCTAAAAGCGCCAGCTGGTCAAATTCACCCATGCCATGACTACTGTTTTGATATGGCTAAAAACGTAGTATGTCACTGTATTATGCCACTGTCTTCACAATATCTAGAGTCATAAAATTATTATTTTTAGTCATCAGCTATGTTTTTGTCCTGTTGTTTTAAGTTCACAGCTATTTTTAAGCAGGTTACACTAATCACTTTTCTTAATGATGAATATAAACCAGTCTGCAATGACAACGAGAATTACGAGGAAATAAATACATATTTGGGTGTTGTAATATTATAGCTAATAAAATGTTTCAAGATAACCCATGTTATTTAAATGACTAAAACACCCTAAATAGACTATTATAAGCAATACTAATTCACCACATTGCAAAAGATGTACAATGACAAATTCAAGTGCACAGTTTCACCTAATTAATTAATTTGTTTAGTTATATAATTTATCATTTGAATAAGAGAACAACACCAATAAACTTGGGGTAATCATAAAAATTGTTTTATTCATTACATCATAATTCAGATTTTTTCAGGAATAAATAAGCAACACAGTAGCGAACCATAAGCGATAAAAATTGCAAACACAAATTAATATTTAATCCAAAGTTTGAACATTTATGAGTAGAGGAATAAACATCTAAAACATCTTCATTTGAACGTGATGACAGGAATTATGCGTAAATTTGTCCTGATGGCGCTTATAGGTATAAATGCCCCATTTTTGTTCTGGTTTTATCTAAACAATTTTTTAACAATAAACAGGGATTGTAAATAACACAATTTTAGTAAAAGTCAATGACTGTAAGACTTGGATATTTTTAATTGAAAATATATTATGTAGCCTATTTGAAAAACAGCCATGGGTAAAATTACCCCGTGGTGGTGTTAATATAATAATTTAATAATGTATTTTTTTTTTTTTATAATTTCTTAATTAAAAATAAAATATTAATAAATACATCTCTGATAATCCCAGGTTGCTATGGTCACGCTGGTTTGTTTACCCATTAATATCTCGTGGCCACGAGAAATTTAAACCAAAAAGACTCAAGCTTCATTTTTTTTTTTTAAACTTCCAGTGCCAGTCATTTCTAAATTTATGCCAGGAGTTATGTAAATGAAAAACGAAGTCGAGATGGTGTAATAATTTGTAAGGTTTTATCCTTTATTTATCAATTTTAGCTTCAGAGAACCAAATCGTAGAAATCCGGTTTTGATCTGATTAATTGATATTAATCAATATTGTATAATTTATACCCTATTAACAACTCGTCCCGCGAGTATTAATACGTATAATTCAGCAATGCTTCTTATTGTTGATAAGAATACAGGATTGATTGGGAAATTTGCCTGAGCAACAGGTAACACGATCTATGGCAAATAGTTTAACGATTTGAAAATCAAGGCACCAGACTATTCATTAAAAATGAATCGAGTGTTTATTTACTATTCTAAGGCACACTACAAATAACCAAAACACATACACACACACATAAACATATTATGGCAAGATCAAAGCAGTTTGAAGGAAGGTAACTATTCTCTTCTCTTGAGAATTAAGGACGACCTTATGGGGACGTCACAAACGGAAGACTCAGTTATTGTTATCTTTTAACGATTCATTCAATTCAACCAGCTTCAGTGAATAAGAGATTTGTCTGTTTTACTTGCTGTGAGTTTGAAGTTGAATTGAAGGCTGTACTTCTTGAAGGGTTGCTGAAAGGGAACCCAGGACTTTTCCTGCTGACGTGTTGTTGTAGCGTGACGTCACTAGGGATTCCTCCTTTGGATTTGATGGCTTCCTGGTAGCGCGCGAATAGCGAGTTTGAAGTTCTTTTACGCAGCCGCTTGCAAGTTTTCTTTGGTCAGACGTGGCCAGGTGTCGAAGTCTTTTGATGATCAGCCAGATGTTTCACAGCACGATCGAGGGGCAACGCCCAGACTTTCAGCCAAGTCTCTTGCAATGTCACCAGTTGTTTCACCCCGTTCTTTGTTCTTTGTTCTTCTTCAAAGTTGGGGTGTCTGTTTTATCGGACAGAATTAAGTCCATCCTAGTCACTGTCTGACCCAATCACATTGTCTCTGTAGGGAGGAGCCACGCTCCACACGACTCAAACTTCGTGCATACATTATCTGCTCATAAATATGTCACCTAAGCCACAATATCCTAGCAGATTTCTACAAAGTGTTATAATCATACCTTATGAAGATAAAAGTCAACATTCATCTATTTCAATGTACTGGACTCATCATAACGTGAAATTTAATACCAAACATGAGATAGTTATATATTGAATACCTATAATTTTACCTACTAAATGGTTTAAGTCACAGATTAAAATATCCTAAGTTCTGATAACTACAGTCAGATATATGAAACATAAAATACCACATTCGTATATGTACTGTCTCTTGGATATATTGCTTTTAATAGCAGCAGTCTTTTCCCGTCTCTGTGTGACTAGAGTTTCTTTGTGGTCCGAGCACAAGAGACGGCATCGTCTTGGAATGCAACTTGGAAAAGGGGGTTTGCTCTGGGGTCACCAGGATGTCTGTGCTGTAGGTTTGTTCAAGTCTGGTTAACATATATCTGTCTTTCCTTGTTGATACCATCATTGAATTATGGTCAAAAGCACTCAGGGGATTTAGGGAGGGCCTGAGCTCGAACGAGTCCAGATCCCACGTGCTTTGTACTGTCTGTTTATTTGACTTTATTTATGGTACACTGGTCAAGACCAACATTGAAAATCCTGTGCTTCAAAGAATGGCCAGATGTTCTCCTCCCAGCTTCATGAGATGATAAGGAGAACAGACAGGACACTTAGTCAGATACCTGGGCGTTGGGTTGGTCATTTGTAACTTTTACGAGCTGATGAAGTTAGATTAGTTTCCAGTGGAATGTGACTTAAGTTACACGTGTGTGCGTTCTTTTCGACCAGGTTCTACAATGGATATGAAGCTTGAGTCTTAGACCTTTTTAATGATGTATAGTTTGTGAAGTTAATTGCATTCTTTTACATTAAAACTAGCAGTAACTCTGAACTAATGTAAACAAAGAGCGCTGTGCACAGGTTAAGAGATTTTAAACAAGCACTATTAATGCACATTTAGTTAACCAGATGAAATAATACACATTTTAATGCTATAAAAGTGTGCACACATTGAGAGAAATAAACAGCAGATGTTCATATTAACAACTTCTTTAACTTGAGCAAACGCTGTTAATAAAACGAAAGCATGCATGTTTTAAAGCTAGTGAATAAAAGGAAACGATCCGCCCGCATGCCTCTGCTCAATGACGGTGCCTGGATCAGCTGTGATCTGCGTCTCGGGCCGATGACGTCACTTCCAGGGAGGCATGCCCAGGCCTGTTGGACACGCCCCCGTCCCCTGACTCCACCCCCATGTCAAAACAGCGCCACAAAGTGAGACGCGCAGAAACGTGAAGCGCAAAGGGAAAACGGTATCGCAAGCTCAAACTTGACTGAAACGCAAAATAAAAGCTGCATTGCAAATAAATTAGTAGATATGGCCATGGAAAATATGTATTGCAAAATCATTGCTTTTGCTCTGTTTTATTTATCTATTTTGCAATTCTTTATTTTTCTTTGCAAAACTTATTTTCTTTTGCAAAACTTTATTTTCTTTTGCATATATATGCGGCATTAAATTGACTCCATACAAATCACATTTAAACTGGAGCGGAGGAGGTTACCATGGTAACAGGGCGTCAACTCACTCAGCTGAAATGTAGGGAGAGGCTGTCTCTCTGCTGTTTTCACTGCTTTCAGGTAAGTTTAGTCCCTAAAGTTAGACAAATAATGCAACCGTTCCTGACACTTTCTTACATGTAATTGACACGTTTCTGTTTTGTGTCTTCAAAAAGACCGTTAGCATCACAACCCTTAACTAGCTATAGAGGCTAACAATTAGAGGTAAGCTAACTTATAGATTTGAGTTTTTATTAATGAACATTTGAGCTTTTAAGCACCTTTTATGTGTAGATGAGCAGCTTTGATAGTTTTGTAAATGTTTTGCTGATACTTTGTCAATAGATAAATGGAAGTCACTATAAGCTAATTAATTTAACCTAAAAGTCTACACTGTGGGGTCAATCGGTGACGTCACTTACATGAACTAATGGTCTGAAACTATTTCAAACACGTTTTGAACTTTCATTGCAAACAAATATTGATAAATTGTACTGTAATTTCATGAGCGTCAGAAAAAAATACCTAAACCAGGAAGTTACAAGAAAATTTGTAATGGGAGCTGCTGACAGAGATACAGGAAACACAGGTGATCTGAGAAATCTTATTAAATAACTTTATATGTATTTTTCACAATATATTTCAACTTTATCATCATGCATCTGTAAAACCTAAAAATATGAATTATGGTATCTTAAGATTTTTTGTATGTTTTGTATATTATTATTATTATTATTATTATTATTATTATTGTATTTCACCTCTGCTGTAGTTTGTTTATTTCTAATAATCCTGACATTGTATACTACGTTTTGTTGGCTATGTGACACATTGTTCCTATTCTTCCATGCTGATGGCTGTGCTGCAGAGCTGGAGAGGAACAGATCTCCTGTCGAAGAACATCTCCAAAGCGCCATGAACCATCTGACTAGTAAGTAAAACCTCAAACATTCAAAAGTTTATCAAATATTGAAAAAAATATATCAAATAAATATCAAATATTTCCTAGACAGCAAGCAGTGTCGGCCCAGATCCGCCCACATCTGGCCCGCATGGATTTCACGCGGGCCAGATGTGGGCGGATCTGGGCCAACACTATGTTGCTGTCTGGGTTCCTGTATGTCCTACAAGGCCATCTTGTTTAACTCTGCTCTGAGGACACTTCATACACAACAACCTACAGAGGGGTCAATCATAATTCAGAAAAAGACACAGATGATACTAAAAAAGTTCTTTGAAATTAAAATTAATAACGGTAAGACAGAACCAGTACTGTGAACGCACCTCACTTCAAACTGTAACGGTCTGTATGTATATTATTTTCTAAACTGTAAGTGTAGTGAAGTTTTTGTTCAAGCAGACTCACGCGAGCCTGAAAGATACTTAAAACTTAAACTTAAAACATCAAAGACTAAATTTCAGTCCAGCAGAATTTTCTGCACACTTCACCTCCGAGGCCAAAATGAGCATTGTGAATGTAAGAGCCAAACACTACATTGTTTGTTTGAATTGTATTTCAGGGCAGTTCATGAAGACCGATAACCTGTACAGAAGTCAGTTCGAGATCCAGCCTCCACAACAGACTTCTCACTCACAAGGATTGCTGTCTAATAGATATTATGTGTACTCTTCAGACTTAGGTTCAAGCAGATATTATTCAGGGACATGAACACTTGAATATTGCAAAAATAGAGAAACTACCTTATTTAAGAATTTTGTATTAATTGCGTGAACATTAAACAAATATATATTTCTTTTACTGTTTTTTGTTTTGTTTTCCAAAGCACCTAAAAGCCTATTCACACTGCTATACTCCAACAGGGTGAACACACTGACCAAGCAAAACAAATAAGCATGTTTTATTTAATAGTTCTTTATAGTTTTTGTGAAAGTGTGAACTGACCATAATGCTGTATGTTAGGTGTGAGATTCATTCAATTTGGTTTGCTGATTAAACATGATTAAATATTTGTTCAGAATATTGTCGTTGTTGGGACTATTCATCTGGGAGGGGTGTGTATCAAGTGGCTTAGTTATGGTTTTGTTGAAGCTGACATGTGGAACCCATCTGGTCCAGCGTATAGGACCAGAATAGGGCCAGCTATGGTCATACAGGTATGGTCATACAATTTTTCAATAACATACAATAACAATTTCTCCAGCCCACATAGCAATTTTTCTCTGGCCCACACAATCAGCTTTTGCTTGGCCCACATACCGCAATAACTTACGGTCCTAGTGTGGACCAGGTCTGGATTCCAGACAAGGGCCACACATGGGCCATAACTGGCCCTGAATTGGTAAGTTATTGCGGTATGTGGGCCAAGCAAAAGCTGATTGTGTGGGCCAGAGAAAAATTGCTATGTGGGAAGTAGTTCTCAATGAGGAGATTTTTATTTAATAATTATCACATATCTAATAAGGAACTACCTTTGTCCTAAAATTGTTACTACTTACTGCTTAGTTAATCTTGCTTCTCTATTAGTTAATAGTATTAAGTTAAGTGTTAATGTAGTACTACCTATTACTTCCTGCATAGTTACTTGTTAACAACGGACCATTATTCTAAAGTGTTACCCCATTAAGTACATTAATGATATCTGCATTGTTCTGTTCTGTTTACCCTTGGGGGGTTATTCTTGTTGCTTGTTGCTTGTTGCTTGTTTTTGCACAGAACAGAACCATACCGCCAAACCAAAACTTTACACCAAGTATCTATCATTTGACGATAGTGGTCCTGACAGAAATATGGTTAGAGTAAAAGCAAAGAACTCACCTCAATTAGGATTGCCAACACAGCGAGGCCATTCTCCTGGGTCTTAGCATCTGACATATTAGCATAAATCTCTGTATTGTAATGGACAATATGGAGCTGACAGAAAAGAAAGAGAGTGTCTTTGAGTTATAGGCATCTTACAGAAGACAATTTTCACTTAATTATTTGTTAATAGTTGATTATATGGGAATGCCCATATGTGTTTTTATTGTCTAAAACCTTAATAGGAACACAACATTTTATTGGCTGACGGCACTGTTGTGGCCCCTTGAGGCACTACGTCACCAGTGTCTCATAAGGAAGTGTCTGTACCTTCATTCCTCAGATCTATTTTCTTTAGGTGGCCATTTTATCCGGCCCATGCTCTATTAAGTTATCTGTGATTAGTAGTGCACAGGTAGAGAGAATTCAGAGTTCAGGAGTTGTGCCTTGTGTCACAAATCCGTGACAATATGATCACAATGAGTGGTGCCCCCATGGTTCATGCTGGTTCTCTTTTGCCAAGTTTGATCATTCTTCCTGTAGAATAGATTCCCCCTACTGTTCAATTACTTCAGGTCCCTGACCAAGGCAGTCTGTTTCACGCAGAGGCACAAAACAACTTTATACCTCTCATATCTCATGTCGCAATTGGAGAAACTGTAGGCACTCTCCCCACAACATAAGCGGATACTTATGTTGCCTTCTCATTTAGGCCATGCCTTCTCATTTAGGCTCAAGTGGTCAACTAACCATTGTTAGCTACAGAGCACCTGATGCCTCTCTGTCCATCTTGCAGCACGAAGACTAGGTTCTTCAAACCATAAAATATGATTTTTGGCATTCAAGAAGCTACCGTTTTGGACTAAGGTAATTATTTTACCTTTAAGAGAATCTGTCTATAAAAGATCTGTCTCCTTCTCAAAAAGAGGCTGGCTTTTACAGAAGTGCAGTTTCAGGATGCTGACCAAGAAGTATGTCATGGCGCAGATTAGGCTGAGAGACCATTGATCTGATAGATCTTTACTTCAATCAGATTTTACAGAGACAAATTAAGTTTCTAAGGTTTGTTTTGGGGGCAAAACTTACCAAGACCATTTATCCATTTCCTCTTCAATTGGCTGACTCTAGCACAGTCCTAGGATTTGGTGTGTCAGTGTCAAGACTGTTCTCAATCAATTGTGAGATATACGCTTGGGAATGGATCCTCAGAAGCATGTTCTACTGCAGAGTTTATAGGGTTAGTATTTGACTCACACTCAATGCTGGTACGGCTGTCTCCAGTCTTTCACCTGGGGTGAAGGAAACCATTTTTTAATGCAAGGGTTCCCTCCAATAGGAGGTTATATGCTCTCAAATAGAAGCTATATGAGTTCTGGTGCTAGACTTGCCAATTAGACCCACTGTACTGTTGGTTCAGTGCTGGAGTTCCCTCAGGAGTGTTTTTCTGCAGGCATTGCCCTGTTAACTTTTTTAGTGACCGCAATTGCTGCTGAGCACATTCTAGCTGAAAGTGTTTCTCTGGGGAGGCATTCACTTGTCTTACATGTTATGCGTGGCGCGAGACGGAGACCTTTCTGTCCCATTTCTGTTCCTTCCTGGGACCTATCCTGTCTTGGAATCAGCCCCTGTGAGGCTCCTGACTTCATCTCTAAGCCTTAAAACAGCGCTTCTCAGGGTAAGTTTATACAATAATGATTGTACTACACAAAAATGTGATTTCATTTGCTTTTCGAAAAGTTTCACATACAGACAATAATATTGTCAAAATTATCCCTGTTCACACAAATCTGCAAAATGACTAAAAATGTTGTATTATGCATGCCACAACACAAGCACACACCTCTGCTGCAGTGCTCTGTCCATTAATGGTGTGTTCACTTCCTGTAGCCACTCCCACTTCACTACCCCAGTGCAGGTGCAGCTGTACAGCACTATAATGCCATGGCAACCCAGCCACGCTCATCCAATGTGGCAATGTCATCTGCACTGTGTGAGAAAACAAGAGGAAGGTTTAAGAGGGTAAAGAAAAGGGTCATATTTAGCAAACAGTATTTCGCTGTCACACAGTTTTATGCTCAGTGACATAGACTTTAGTCACACTCAAACGTATAAAATGTAATTGCGATATGCAAAGACATTTGTGAATTTTTAAGTGTGACTTAAGCATCCAAATACTTTTTCAGGTCACTTTATCTAAAGTTTATTTTCTAAATCTTAATATCTTCATACCTTATAGTTGCAAAATAGCTTGAATTTGCTAAATTGCAACTACGAGGCATAAAGATATTATAAACATAAAAATATGATATGAAGCTGCTTGAAACCATGTGTATTGTGAAAAGCACTGGATGGCAGAGTTTCATAGTTTCTGTCTGTGTCTGTCTAAGTCTGAGACCATTTTGAATGGGTAACAAAAGACAAATTTACCTGTATGGCCATTATTGTAGAGGGTGAATGTTCTCTTCCCATAATGGTTGTATCCCATGGGCTGCACGGGGATTAGCGTTGGATCATACAGTGTTTGGGATGTGTCCACGTTTATGGGTGACTGACTAGAACCACCACAGTCAGGAAAAAACTCAGCCCATTCTGACTGTCCCACAGCACCTAACACAAACACAAAAAACAAAATACTCTCTCTGTTTAAATCTAGATTAAAGACACATCTCTCTAGACAAGCATTCACAAAATGCATCATATGATCTTGTGCTGCAGTTAAATCTGCTCAAATGCACATTATTCTTTAGCTTAGGTTGAACAAATCATTTTTGCTTGGATTAAACAGCATCTACGCTAATTATGTTTCTATTTGTTTCTCTGTTTTTGCCACGGGAGGAATTACAGAAGCGTCAGTCTGGATCCAACCCTAAATTATCTGAGATGACCAAACACCTGAGAAAAGATGATGCCAACCCTCAGACAATATACAGAATTACCAAATTTTGCCATAAGTTAAATATATTAAGTTTCTACAATATATAAATATACTGTAGAAACTTAATTTCCTGTAAAGCTGCTTTGCGACAATTTGTATCGTAAAAAGCGCTATACAAAAAAAAAAAAAGGGTGATACAGCGAGGTGAATGTTGGTGTGGAAGTCAATCAATGAAAAAACAATGAACAGCATATAAGAAAATGTTTGTTTGACTCTTTATGACACGTTATGGAAGCTCATAGTGAAGTATTAGCTAAGTGTTAAGTCATGCAAAGTTAATGAGGAGACACATGGTTACAAAAGCATAGACTACACACACACACACACGTTTTTTTCAGTGCTGAAACATTCTGTAGTGAATTTAGATGTTAAAACACAAAGGAGGGACAGATCAACATAAAAAAGGGACCAAAAAAAGATTTACAAATATTTAGTAAAATAAATATTTTTATTTTACAATAAAAGAAAACTTCTGCATATCAGCATTTCAGTTTGGTGCCAAGTCAGTTCTGTATACACAAGGATTAGAGGCCCACTCAATCTCACTGTTCACCAAGAATATCCCCCCAAACCCCTGTTCAACTCCAAAAAGTGGGGAGGGGGGTGCAGAGTTGCTCTCATTGATCTGTAGTTGCCAAGGAGATCTCTATGACAACTGACATACTCCAGGCCACTGCCAGTTTACCTTTTGCATGCTTCCCCAAACATGGACAGAGAACAAAGCATCACTCAAACAAGTAACTACATTTTGTTCAGAATTAATGGGTTGTCACAACACCGTTCTGAAAATTTTCATGTAAAGTGTTTTTATTATTTTTTATTTTATTTTTTTTAAGTTAAATATGACCTAGACAAGTTCTTGGCAGGTTGCAGATTCACCCGCATTATTTGCTGGGCCTGTTGTGCATTTAGCAATACACTGATTAGGCCTTATAATACATACAGCCTGGTGTCATTGAGCCTCATTCATGAAACATTCCTAAATATAGGAGTAAATTCTGAGTAATTTGCGTGTATAACGGACCTTCTCAAAAACTCTCCTCCGGATTCACAAACGCTTCGTAAACTTCTGATTTGATAGTTAAACATGTTAATGAATTCCAATCATTCGTAAATAGGGTGCGTGTGCACGCTCATTCACAATTAGCACAATCCCTGCCTATGAATTACAACTGCACAAATTGCGTGCCCAGGAACGCAGCGGAATATTCTGGTCTATTTTCTCAGGTTTGGCTCCAGTACATTTCATAAATGCAAAAAAGACTAATAGGCCATATGCCTAACAATAAATATTAAATAACGTGTCCACCAAAGCGTTTAGCCATCTGAAAAATGCCAGGTGCTCTTTTGAAAACGGCCAGCTGGTGGCGCTTGAGAATGCTTTGGTGGCACTGTGTTTTTCCAGCTGAGACAATTTAGTTGCTATATGATTAGGAATATCCACAGCAGTAACGTATTACTAGTATCTCATTTTGAAGAATATTACTGAATATAAAAATGCAGTAACCAGCAATATTAACTTCTCTATTGTTGTTCAGTTGTTGTACAAGTAGGATGATTGGTCGGTGTAGTATTTGTCCCGCCCCTCCTCCATTGATTGGACGGCTGGGTAAAAAGTGACTGTGAGTGAGTGCTGAGTTTACGCTGAGTTTACCCAAAGCTTAACAGTTTATCAACTCTTAGCTACAACCCCCCCCCCCAAAAAAATAACAGAGCAAAGGAACTTTGCAGTGCATCAAATTTCAGTGTCATCAGTTTGCCAAAAAAAAAACACAGAACATTTTACGCACCATTTTCACGTGGTAAGGAGCAGGTGTACATTTCTTTCATACCAACTAACATTTTGAGAAATACAAACATTTTCATGAATCCGAAAATTTACGTCAGAACAGCTTTACAAACGATTTACACAAAAATTTGTTCTACTCGTGTTTCATGAATGAGGCCCATTGTTTATATGTACGTAGTATGTAACGTTTACAAGCACAAAACGTACATTTTTGTAAGTTTTTATCATTAAACCGGAAAAATGCTAAATAAATGAACAAAAACAATTTTTAAAGCTCAGGCCCCTAAACATTAGATCACTCGCACCCAAAGAAGTTATTGTAAATGAAATGATCATAGATAATAGTTTTGATGTACTCTGCTTGACTGAAACCTGGCTCAAACCAAATGACTATATTGGTCTAAAGTGAGTCTACTCCACCAAGCTACTGATTTCTAATTTCTGCTGCACTTAAGGTTCCTAAGAGCACAGTGGCCTCCATAATCCTTAAATGGAAGAAGTTTGGGATGACCAGAACCCTTCCTAGAGCTGGCCGTCCGGCCAAACTGAGCTATCGGGGGAGAAGAGCCTTGGTGAAAGAGGTAAAGAAGAACCCAAAGATCACTGTGGCTGAGCTCCAGAGATGCAGTCGGGAGATGGGAGAAAGTTGTAGAAAGTCAACCATCACTGCAGCCCTCCACCAGTCAGGGCTTTATGGCAGAGTGGCCCGACGGAAGCCTCTCCTCTGTGCAAGACACATGAAAGCCCGCATGGAGTTTGCTAAAAAAACACCTGAATAAGATTCTCTGGTCTGATGAGACCAAGATAGAACTTTTTGGCCTTAATTCTAAGCGGTATGTGTGGAGAAAACCAGGCACTGCTCATCACCTGTCCAATACAGTCCCAACAGTGAAGCATGGTGGTGGCAGCATCATGCTGTGGGGTGTTTTTCAGCTGCAGGGACAGGACGACTGGTTGCAATCGAGGAAAGATGAATGCGGCCAAGTACAGGGATATCCTGGACGAAAACCTTCTCCAGAGTGCTCAGGACCTCAGACTGGGCCGAAGGTTTACCTTCCAACAAGACAATGACCCTAAGCACACAGCTAAAATAACGAAGGAGTGGCTTCACAACAACTCCGTGACTGTTCTTGAATGGCCCAGCCAGAGCCCTGACTTAAACCCAATTGAGCATCTCTGGAGAGACCTAAAAATGGCTGTCCACCAACGTTTACCATCCAACCTGACAGAACTGGAGAGGATCTGCAAGGAGGAATGGCAGAGGATCCCCAAATCCAGGTGTGAAAAACTTGTTGCATCTTTCCCAAAAAGACTCATGGCTGTATTAGATCAAAAGGGTGCTTCTACTAAATACTGAGCAAAGGGTCTGAATACTTAGGACCATGTGATATTTCAGTTTTTCTTTTTTAATAAATCTGCAAAAATGTCAACAATTCTGTGTTTTTCTGTCAGCCTTTTCAAGACTGTGTACGACCTCAAACTTTACTGAATGTGTAGCTTTGAGCACAATGGTAAGATATGTAAATTCAGTTGTAAGTGTAAAACAGCAAGACTTAATTTTCGTGTTGATGCTTCATGTGTTCGCACATCATGGACAGACACAGAGGTGCACTAAAAGAAATTTCTCAAAAAGATTTTCATTTATTCCTGTTATGATGACGGCTCACAAAGAGGTGTCTTCACTTAAAAACATTCACAGTCCAACAAAAAATTGTGAACGGCCATCCAAAATCTTGATAATATGACTAAATCTAGTAATGTAAAAAAAAAAAAAAAAATGTTATTTACAAAACACTGTGATTATTAGATGAGACGCATCCCTGACAAAATCTGATGGCGTGCAAAAATACTCATAAATGTTTCAGCACAGCTATTTACACACATAGTATGAGAACTGTAGCCTACTTTGTATCGATTGTCATAGTAAATTCATTACCAGTTTATTAGGGTCAAAAGGAAATGATGATAATAGTTGAAACATCCTTATATTTTATATCCCTTTCATTTTGAAAATCACAGATGCTGGTGCTCAGAGGCAGACAAAGTACACACCTTCCTTACTTGAGTGAAAGTACAGATACCACTGGTCAAATACTACTCCACTACAAGTGAAAGTTGTAAAGACAGATTTTTACTTAAGTAAAAGTACAGAAGTATATGTTTTTAAAAGTACTTAAGTATCAAAAGTAAAAAGTAAATGCATTGTTTTATTGTATTTTGCTTTTATTGTATACTTACAATACTTTATGCCACTAATGCAACCTACTGAATACACTGATTAGCTTGTATTATCTTTGGAATTAAGAGCTTTTATGTTACCAAACCTAGAAATGGAACAACTGAATGAAGATAATCATCTTTATTTTTTATCTAACACTCCTACAGCTACATTTAACTCATTTTAATACTTGTTTAAAAGTTACAAAGTTATTTTTCAAAGAGATATTGAAGTCTATGATATGGTTCATTTTAGGCAAACAAAGCAAACATTGAAAAGAAAACAAATCTTTAGTATCCTCAGAAAACTGGAACATACTCTCTCAGTATGGCCATGGGTGTGCAGGTTGCACCAAAGAACCGTCTTTTTTAATTTTGCCATCAACTGATCAGTGTTCATAAAATGCTCAGAAATCAGTGAACTTCACAACATATGGCTAGGGTTGGGTATTGTTTGAATTTTATCCATTCAGATTCTGATTCTGCTTATTGATTTCAATTCTTATTGATTCCTAGTTTAGATTCCAAAGTTTTCATTTAGCCTACTTTTTGATCATTTGTTTACAAAAAAAAAAAAAAAAAATATATATATATATATGTGTGTGTGTGTGTGTGCAGTGTTTTGACAATAAAATAATTTTCAGATTTATATACTTCCCTGACCAGTTTTTAGCAGCAATTTACCAGTAGGCCTAAGTTTATAGCATATATAGAGTAAAGTGAGGGCAGCGATTTTTGACAGATATATTAGCCTACCATTTGTATTGCCATAAATCAAACTATAGTTAATATAATGAAACTATGGTAAATTGGTGGTGACTGAAGTTTTACTACAAATAGCATATGGTTACTATAGTGAGATAATAGTAAATTTGTGGATACTGTGATTTTACTGCAAATACCATAGTTACGGTTACTATAGTAAAAACATGGTTAATTTTCCAAAGGGCTTTAATGAGTTAACACATGCCTTTGTAGAGCGCTTTTAGCTGTGCAGTAGCGCGGACGTTTACATTAGTTTAGTGGTGAAGATCCCGAGGTTGCCAGATTTGCTAAAAGAAATTAGCCAAAAGCTAGGTGGAAAACTGCAGGCTTAGAAATACTGTAACACTTGGCAGATCGCAGGCTGGATTTTCGCAGAAAAAAAAGGTTCAGTGAATCTGAAAATGCACACACTGTAAAAACTGCTACATACAACGACTTTCTACTTGGGGACCTTGATATAAATGTAGTTGAGTAAAAAGTACGATATTTGTCTTTCAAATGTAGTGAAGTTAAAGTCGCAAGTTTCCAGAAAAAATAATACTCAAGTAAAGTACAGATACTCAAAAAGTGTACTTAAGTACAATACTCAAGTAAATGTACTTCGTTACTGTCCACCTCTGCTGGTGCTTTAATCTTTTAGTAAACCATTTAAAATGACATGGTACCTAGAAAATAGTCAAAATGTACAAGTTTTGTGTTCTAGATGAGAAATTTACACCAATAAAGTTTTCATAAACATTAGAAAACAACATGTATTCCCTGTAGCTGTTAAACATAATTTGAAATAATAAATAATTTTAAAACGTAGGTCTGTCAAATGAGAAAGGTTCAGTCATACATTTACAAAAAAAAAACACATCCAAAGAGTTTTCTACTCATGCGAGAAAAACACTTGGGTGCATTATCATCAGGCTGTTTTAAAGAAATTAAATAATAAAACTAAAGTTTAATTTAAAGACAATAGACAGCATGACTTGCTTTAGTGACAATGTGTTTAAAACTTTTTAAACATGTTTAAAACCGTAGGTGTAATTGTTTTACTGAGAAGTTTTAAGTGAAATGTATATTTGTTTTTTTACAGTACACATACTATCTACAGGCTAGATTTAAATTAAAACATTTATTAAATAACAACAAAAAGTAAAAACAACATTTTTGCTCATACTTAAAATTTAGTATACTCAGATTTGTGTGTGTGTGTGTGTGTGTGTGTGTGTGAGAGAGCCCAAATTATCAGCCAAAGTGTTGATTATTTGTCTAAAGCAGGGCTTATTTAAAAATGTTTATTTGTTTGTCTTGTCATATCATGTTATGTACTTTTCATTTAAACAATATTGTTTAGCACAATGGTCAACCATTGTTGTTTTATTGTGCTTTATAAATCAAATGAACTGAACTGAACTAAAGCATGATTCTGTGCACATCTATATGAGTGAATGCTGTAAAGCCATTAACACAAGCACAAAGAGGATACTGTCGTCCACTGTCAGTTAGACCCCACAATCACCTTCACTGTCAGAAGTAAATGGATAGTTGGTGGTTTGAATAATTTTTAACTTAAGACTCCTCCTTATAAGTTTATCTATTCAACCTACAGATTAGGTTGTTCTGATCCTACAGAGGTGTTAGCATACACACAATGAGATGATAAAGAAAAACATGCCCGGACATAGCACCTTTTTCAGACGCATATAGAAATTTTCATCAATTGGTGAATTCTTTAATTCTATGTTTCAGTTTTCATACAATCAAAACAGTGATGTCTTAGCTATCAACATTTAGCCTATAGATCAAGCAGAACTAAACCGTTTAGGGGTTTGACATCAGACATGTGTTTGGATGTCTTCCATCCCCCCAAAAACAAAGAACAACCCTCAGACATGACACCTTTCTTTTATCCCCAACCTGGAAAGGTAGATGTCCTGACAACCTTCCTTATTCAGAAGCCGATGTAGACAAGCCGGTAGGAACAAATTGGCGACTAGGCAATAACATATGCCATACAAATCAAACAAACATTGGTCCTCTTAAGGAGCCACTACATCACCCTTTGCTCGGCTATTTTTCATATCCCCAAAAATCATCAAAGTGATGGGACGTATTGGTTATAACTACTGTTAAAGCCTTGATAGCAGTACTTGCAGACATAGCCGTACCCTAAGAACACCTTCAAATTTTTTATCATGTAGTAATGATCGTCATGCAGATATAAATGTACGGTGTTCTGCTGTGTTTCATCTGTATTTTTATACACTTCCAATTTACCTGAAGATGATCTGTGAGAGATGACAATTTTCAGGTCTAGGGCCGTTTCGAATTTAGATAAGTCATGAAACGCGATTTTATCTTGTGGACCATGACCCAGATCTGTGTGTATGTCGTTGGCTATTCTCACCAACTCCTGGTCGGGACAATGAGGGTTTAAAAAATTAGCTAGACAAATATTGAAACAAATATTGTCTGATATATTTTTTGGGGCGAAAAGATTCATCTTTTTTTTTGGATTACCATATTGTGAGCTAGGTCGGTTAACTTTCTACGTCCTTGTCTATTCTGTGCCACCGACACACATAACTGTAAAGCAGAATCGCACCCCACATTTGCGTTGCTTTGAACCACTTGTTCGATTTGATCGACAAATGTACTAACGTCATGATTATTATCTGGGGTTAGCACCGCATTAATGTCTGCGGGGAGACTCTCACCTTGCAGAGACACGTTCATAAATCCGGTTTGACCAGCCAACAACCTGGTTTATAATCATTAATCAAACTGATTAATAATCAGATCGCATAACGGATCGACGTTATTTTGAAAATCATGTCTAGGTCTTAATGATCTCTGATCATCTTCTGATCCATGGTAATGTAAATCATTGTGACATCTTTTACTAAAACACATTAGTAAAATCCCCGCAGACATTAATGCGGTTCTAACATTTCAGACGTCCAAAATTTGCGGACTTTACATTTATAGCGCACAATGCTTCAGGTTTCGATTCTTTCATGTTGCTCGAGTATTTTACAAGTCAGGGATTGGCACCAAAAATTATACTCCAAGGGTGCAGACTCGTATATATGTAGGATCAAGCATTTAAACAGAGATACATAGACAGCTACAGTTTCTTACCTATGAAATTGTCAAAAATGACCACCGCTTTAAACCTAAACGCCTGCGAAAAAGGTTTCTTTACTTTGTCTAAAGTACGGATACCACACAATGTCTGACTCTGATCGTGCAAAATTTGACAGGTGGTATGAGAGCTTAGCGGGACAGGTGTTTGAATTCAAAAAACAACTCGCAATGTATTGCAAGAACGATGTCGTTTTGTTACGAGAGGGATGTATGAAATACAGAAAGGAGTTTATTGAATGTACAAACCCGTTCGGATGTGTAACGCTCGCGGGGTGTGCTATGAAGGTGTTTAAAACACTTTTTTTTTAATCCAAAGACACAATAGCCCTAACGCACAAAAACACCTATCTACACCTATCGGCACAAAGCTTATTCTAATCCGTCCATCCAGTGGTTGGAATACATTAAAGCAAGCAAAAATGTCGACATACATCACGCATTAAATCACAGTGAAGTCAAATTCGGATCTTATTATGTGGATGGATATTACGAGCTTAACGGCGATACAATAGCTTTGGAATTCCTGGGATGCTTCTGGCACAGGCATTGTTGTCGTTTTAACCCTAACTAATTATATACGGTATCAGAAACACCTTTTGGAGCTCTCAGAAGACAGTCTGATAATAAGATGGAGGTTTTGCGTAACGCTTACAATCTCAAAGTACTTACTATTTGGGAATGTCAGTGGGAGAAAGCCAAACAAAACGATCCTGATGTTAGGGCTTTTATGAGTAATTACGCAGCACCAGAACGACTGAACCCTAGGGAATCGCTTTTTGGTGGCCAAACGAATGCCCTGAAGCTTTACCATAGAGTTACGCGTATCATATCTGGACTTTACGTTGTTGTACCCTTTCGTGCAGTCGCGTAAAACTTACCCAATCGGTCATCCTGAAATAATTTTAAAAGATTTTGAACCGGTCGAGTCGTATTTCGGACTTATTAAATGTACGGTACTGCCCCCACGTAAACTACTTCATCCGCTTATCCCTTTCAAATCGCCGCAGGGGAAGCTATTGTTTGCTCTGTGTCGCACCTGCACAGAGCAACAACTACAGGAGCACTGTCAGCACAGTGATGAAGAAAGAGCCATTTGAGGGGTTTGGACATCTGTGGAACTCTCACGCGCCATAGTTAAAGGGTATATAGTTGTGGAAGTCTGGCATTTTCCGCAGACGTCAGATACATTATTCGCCGAATAAGACGTTTCCAATTCAAGCAAGACACCACGCGTGACGTTAACGTGTTCATCGCGTCATTCACCACAGCATACGGGTGATTGGAATTATACGATCTTATGGACAGATTAGGACCACGCGTACAGATACAGACAGCCTTATCTTTTCATCGAAAGAAGATGAATTGATACCTCAAACAGGCTCATATCTAGGCGAACTGACAAACGAATTTGACGTAGACGATAACATATCACGGAATTCGCATCGACCGGACTGAAATCGTACAGCTTTAAAACAGCAAAAAATAAAGTTACCCTTAAAGTGAAAGGGGTCTCGCTCCATTCTTCGAATGCGCAAATCGTTACCTTAGAAAGCATGAGCTGTCTGGTACACAGTTATGTGACATCACGTGACACGAGCCACCTGCTCACCCATACAGAAACCATTGTATGGAATAAAAAGAAGTTCACGCTGCATAATAGATCAGTTTTGAAAAGTTTCAAAGTGACAAACAGGTTCTCTTGCCTGATTTCTCCACTTTACCCTACGGTTATTAACAATATGTCCAGATCACACGATGTGTATGTTGAAGAAGGTTTTGACTTTCGTTTTCAATTCCCGTTCTCCGCTGTGATCTCCGGTCCTTCAAGCAGCGGGAAGACTGTCTTCGTGAAAAATTAGTTGTGTAATGCAGATAAGATGATCGATGTAAAAATTTAAAAAAATTTATACAGTTGTTGGCAACCTCTGTATGATGAATTCTCATCATTGTTTGATATTAAATTTACTGAAGGTATTCCAAAATCTTTAACGAATGAAACTTTATTACCTCCTAATAAGAACTCTGTTTTGATTTGTGATGATTTAATGGAATTAGCATATTCGTACGATGAACTCTCACGAGCATTCACAAAATATGTTCATCATAAATCATTTTCCATTATACTGATAACTCAGAATCTGTTTTTTCAAGGTAAAACCAGCAGGACTATTACACTGAATACTCAGTATATTATTTTGTACAAGTGCCCCAGAGACTCGATGCAAATAATGGCTTTAGGTCGTCAGATTTTTCCCGGGAACACGAAATATTTCATGGAATGTTATCAGGATGCAACTAATCAACCCTTTGGATTCCTTTTGATTGACTTTAAAGCTAAAATGCCGGAGTGTTTTCGTCTCAGATCAGGTCTGTTTTCAGATCATCAGGTGGTGTATGTACAGAAAAGAACGCAGTAAACTTTGGTGAAAAATAAAAAAATGAGCGATAGGCTTTGTAAAAACCTACCTCTTTTAAAATTGTTATATAAGGCTTCACTGAAGCAACGGCGCATCATTTTACAGTCGGCATCAGATCAACTGATTCTATCCTTATGCGAAATAGCTCTTAACGTGCTCCGCAGTACCATACCTCTAAACAGCGCGCAGTTCTGAAGATTAAAAAAGAGAAAAGAGGAAATCAAATATGTGGCTAGTAAAAAGAGAAAAAAACAACTAATTAATCAAAGAGGAGGTTTTCTCGTGCCTCTGTTAAGTGTTGCCATACCATTTATCACCAGTTTAATAAGATCCAGACAACATTAAGAATGGAATATGCTGAAAAGCATTATGTAATACCACAGAATCAGATGAATAAATTAAGAGCCGGGAATGTTCGTGAGACAATTCAACAAGTTGTGGAGAACGATTTGGATGGTGTTATAAGAAATATATTGCAGAGGTCTGATTTAGATTTGCACGGGAAAGCTAAACTTTATTCCAACGTCTTGCAGAGGTTTTTAACTATAGTAAAACAGGGTGATTTGGAGAGCGGCACTTTAACTCTTACGCTCCCGAAACAGGATAACGTTCATACTGACGCACCTGCTAGTACACCTACTAACGCACCTGTCCCGCTGTCTAATAACGACGATGAAGAGGATCAAATCGTCAACGAGATCTTAAACAACATACCACAAAGGAGTTTAAAAAAACATCAAATTCATTTTGAATAAAATGTCTAATGCTAAGCAATTGTCTTCATGGACAGATTCTGGAGAGTTTGTGTTTAAAGGTCGCGGAATCACCAGTTCGCACATGATGGATTTGGTTAAAAGTGTAACAGCTCCTCATACGATCCGTGATGAATACAGAACTCGCCGATGGAGCGAATTTCTAGATGCTTTTGCCGTTTTAAATATTCCATTTTCAACTATAAGCAACCCGCAAGTTAAACGCGTGGTCGAAGCCCTTAAAAGGAAATCACACACACACAGCCAGCAGATGTCGCCAAAGATGGCGACCCCGTTGAAAAAACGGGGAGGTAAAAAGCGTACGGCTATGTTACAGCTTAGTACCCCTGTCGGAAATGCGTTAAATTCACCGACCCTTGATGCTAGCGTATGTTTAACTTTTTAACATTATTGTTTGTAAATATGTTTGTAAACATATTTGAAATGTTTGAAATATTAAAACATTAAAACAATATTAAAATATTAAAACGTGTTGATAACTCAACACGTTTTAATATTTTAATATTGTTTTAATGTTTTAATATTTCAAAATTTTTTTTGAAAAGTTAAACATTCAAAAAAAAAAAAGATATGACTGATTACACAGTCTTTTATTTATACAGTACACAAATTAATACATTTGAGATTACATCTTTTATTTATTAAACATGAAATTATAGAACAGTTCTAGGCACATTAAAGAGATTTACAGATCTGAACGCAGTGAATACAATTAAATGTATCGCAAAGATGAGGTTTCAATCTCTTTACAAATCGAACGACCATGTTATCATTTTTAATCAGATCATCATAATACATTTTAATAATATTTTCATAATCGTGACCTTTTGATATGTGATACAGAAAAAACGCACAATGTTGGCTGCAAGCATCTGATGCAAAGTCTTGAACCTGTTTGTTAGAGTATTGCACGCGAATAGAATTGTTTTTTAAAAAGTCTTTTCTTTGGAAAACGCGGATCTTTAGTGCGTCCGCCAAAGCTATCAAAAAAACAACTAACGCCGTCGTTGTTTATGTAGATGGCTGCAGTTGACCCAGTTCTGTGGACTGGTCGGTATTAAAAATAAGCATAGAAAGGAAATTCTTTAACGGTGTTCTGGGTAGGTAATCACACAGAAGCACGCCTAAAAAATATGTGCTGTGTGCAATTTTATCCAGAACGGCTGTTAGTTGGACGGTATTCATTTCGCCGTCTGAGTAATAATCGACCAGCACCTGTCTTCAATTGGATATTTCAACGATCGAATCAAAAATCGCGTATACGATAATGGTAATGGATTGCCTGAGAGGTTGTCTGAATCGGGCTTCCAGTCTAATGTTTCCCGATCTAATTAGAGATACGTAATTCGAACAATCTTCATCGGGCGATAAATTAAACCCGTAGAGGGTGTATCCGTTGAGAAAATCCTGACGATCTATTGCCAAAGGCTGATTTTTAAGATGTCTCCTGGTAGATAACACTAATTGATAAAAGTCCCTCATGGCAGATCCATTCTCATATTTCCCGGCTGAAGGAATTTGGACTGGATTTGGATACCGTCTCGATATAAAGCCAGAAATTCCAGGTTAAAATGTTTAAAAGCAAAGGGGTTTTTATCGTACGCCCTGAAAAAGCCGAATTTTCTGTCATTGCTAAAATGATAGATTTTGGTAGTGTTCCGAGAAAAAGATTTTCTTGATTAGACACACGAGATCCTACCGGTATAGAGAAATTCTTCAGACACACGCGTTCTATGGGGTATTTAGCAGTGGTTGATAGAAGAGCCTGTGCATGCCCTAACCGCACGGCCGGTGAAACCGAAACTTTTTTCACAAAAAGAGATGCGGATACAATATTGAGTTTACAAGCGTTAGTCATCTCGCATCAGACAAAACTTGTGTTTACCTCTCGTCATCCGTATTTTTATATCTACACCATTCAACATAATTTTTTCTTAAAAGAAAATGTCGCTATGAATGGGAGCTAGTAATTCTACGACATTGCTAGCGTTGTTAAACATCGCTCACTTCATTAATCCCGTATTTTCGGAGTGTTATTTAGATCGATGTAATCTTCACCCGTCCCCGCAATAAAAAATTCTGGCGGCGATGAATCCGTTATGGCAGATAGAGGTGGTATTTCAACGTAGGTATTTTTTTCAAAAGATGTCTGTGTCATAGGGACAGTAAATAAATCTAGCTCGGATTTAATACATTCCTTCAACATGTTGTGGAATAGAGACATGGTTTAGAAAATAGTGTTCACCTATTGGCACGAACAGTTTTCTTTACACGCTTCGCACGGGAGCGTCGTGTGCGTTTTGCGACCGTACGCTTCTTACTAGTACGTTTAGCTTTCTTCACGCGGCCACTCAACCTGATGCGGGGCGTACGTCACGACAGGTACGTCATCAGAATAATCTTTGCGAGGCTGATTTACAGATCCTAGAGACACACCTGGTTTTAAGCCTAAAATAATAGCCAACTTCCCATAAAATATCAAAGATGTGTTCGTCGGTGCTTTTAGAAATATCCTGTTTTTGACGTGATTGTAACCGAGGGTCACTCTAGGAGGCAGATTTGCATTTATTTCTCTAACCAGAAACAGCACATCCTCATAATATCCTGGTTTTAACGTATTACATACTTTAGACATGTTTTGAATATTTTTTTATTTAATATAGATAATCACACCCACGTCCTCTTCGTGATGTTTCTCATAACCCAGTATGCTGGGGGCCGTGTTAATAATAAACGCTGCATCCTCCTCATTAAATGTGTACCAGGAAATAAAATTTGATCAAGCCGACCTCCCACTGGCCTTACTGGTCATACTTCTGGCAAGTCTTGTTTTGTAATTAGAAATATGGTTGTCAGGATATACGTGCATCGAAGCGTTGCAGGGAAGCGTAATGTAAAAACCACCCTCGCTCATGATGTAGATATCCCCGCCGTTACTTTAAAGGGTTCTGTATGTCCAAGATGGACCATTCTGGCAACCATGACGAAAATTTAGTCGGCCAGCCCCACCATTTGACTAGACAGAACACCTGATTTCCTCTCTTTTTAAAATCTTTTCTATTTAAACGACTTATCTTGATTCACAATAATTTCTTGTAATTCTTTTTCATAAAAACAACCGTCGATAATATCCCCGTCGTAGTCTTGTAATCTGTAATCTGTGGGGTCCGGGGCATACAGGCTGCTATAATGAAAAACTCTTCTGTGTAATTCTGCTCATACCACTTAGAAAACACATTCCTGACTTTAGACACCCTAACCACATTGCCAATTTTATACCTAAAGGCAGGTGCATCTTTACGCATCTTTCCATACAGATTATTATACACATTCTCTTCGTTTTCTTTATGAAGGTCCAGGGGTCAAAATTATGTATGTTATACTTTTTCATCAGTTGCTGGAAATGTTTGTTAAAAAATTCAGTGCCTTTATCAGTCTGTAATTTTTGCGGTACGCGGTTTTCTTTGAGTATAGATTCGAACGCTTTTGTAACCTCCTTTCCCATGTGTACTTGCTGAAAACGTCTATACAAGTCAGTAAAAAAATTATATTATCGTTTTCTTTCGAATAAGCAGACACGTCAACCAGATCTGCTTGAAATTGTATATCTTTCCCTAACACCACTACCCAATTACGCTTGTATTTGACAGGTGCGGTTCTGTGTAACATATATACCAGCTAACCAATCCTCCACTTCTTTATCCTTCAGAGCTACTCCGTATTCCTGTAACACTGCACGTTTTAACCGTTCTTTACCCCCCAAAGACCCTGGGTTTGAAGGGTTGTTGTATGCTTTTTTCATTAATTCAGACATCTTACTCCACTGATTTTTCAGAAAATAATGACAGAACGTTTAATGTCAAGTGGGTTTTTTATTTACAATCATTGTAGAAGGGGGGTCAAACATTAAATATGATTGGTTATACATCATCTAGATATTGAAGGAACTTCACACACGTTACAATATTTTGTATATTTATATTGTCAATAATTTTACACACATCCGTCGGTTCATTTCTTGACAACAAGATCACACACACATCTGTTACATAAGTACAAAGACATAAAATGTTACCTATTTTAAGACTTTCTTCAGATTCAGGCATGATTTCAAGAATTTTTAACGGTCATACAGGGATCATCCCCTTTGCGACGTATTGATTTGTCATAACGTTCCACTCATTCGACATACCCCGTATAACAGTCATTTGATTTTTTTATTTTCATTAAACTTTTATTATTCACATAACAATCACTCTCATCATCAATAATCTTATACAATAAATCATATACACACGAATGTTGTGTTTGCGAAGGATGGTCGACCTCACAACCGTAGCAATTCTTTTTCAGCTGCCTGTCAACCAGATTTTCCAGAATGATCCCGACAACGGCTTTAATGATTTTATGACCGGTTACGCCGATGCACCCGTCGACCACATCCAAGACGGGATCAGAGGTTGTAGCGTCAGGTGCTGCAGCTTGAGACGGTCCGTACTTTGCCAGGAAAGCAAGGTTATGGTATCCGAGCTCGGATACTCGGATGGTATCCGAGCTCATTACAACAGGTAATGTTGTCCGTAGACGACCCTGCCGCGGATGCATCGTCATCACATACAAATCTAAGAGGTGTTTAAGTATTTTCTTGGGTCATGCTGCTGGTGTTAGCGTTTGAAAGTCTATTTCCTCTGAGAGCCCTGTCGGTCTGTATTTAATGATTATAGAATGTAGGCGGAGCTACGTGAACACCTCTCCAACTGGACACACACCATTCAGGGTGAAACAATTTCACTTTTATGTTGTTGTATCTGTTAGATGCCTCGCACCATTTAAACAATTTGTCGATCTTCCCAAATATGTCTTCTAACACAGGCACATCTTTCCATTGAAACAATTAAATTTAATTCAATAGTATTTGAGATGATCCTCTTCAGATATCGGCCATGCGCACTCAGGTAGGCCTTCAGTGTGTAAGAGTAAGAGTAGGGTTTATTTTAAACTTTCACTTTGAAATTACAGGCGTAATTTTTCCTGTTTTACCGTACTCTCTCTCTCACTCACACACACACATTATATATGTATATATATTCTTTATTTACCATGCTGTCATACTTAACATATTTTATAGGAAATGAACAGTGACACAATGAGGTTCTGAAAGTGCTGTAACAGACCCAAATCACCGCTGCTGCAGAGTTGCATTTTTCCAGTTGCCAAATATGTTAATGTAGAGATTACGTCCATTTCTGGCGCTATGGCATTTCTGCGCAGTGTCGGAGATGTTAGCTTGTCTCAAATAAGATCGGTCACAAACATGATCCCTGAACGATCTAATGTGTAGCGTCTTATTAACTCACTGTCATGCATTGTGTGCAACACATCTCTTCTCCCTCTTCATGTTTCGTCCATTTTGTCCACTGCTAAAGAAACTCTTAAGCCTCTTAAAAGTCCTCGTTCGTACTTCTAACAATTTTGCACATTAGTCAAAAGTCAAAGTCAAAGTCTGTTTTATTGTCAATTCTGCCACATGTACCGTACATACATACAGAGAACTGAAATTTCGTTACTCTCTTACTCCCTGGTGCATACAGATAACACTAAGTACTAACAGTAGAATGCATAAATACAGATAAGTACAAATCAAATATATATATATATATATATATATATATATATACACACATACAGTGTAACGGGCTGAAGAATCACACAACAAGAATGGCTCAATAAATGCCCCGAAGGGTGCGTTTATTGTGAAATGGTGGCGTGCCAATGTGTCCTGTTGTGGTGGAACTGTGCTCCTAGACCCGCTTCTGCCGTTAATCCAAGTGCTTGAGTGCTGGGTGTCCGTGCGGTGCTCGTGCGTCGTGGCTGGCCGGTCACACACTGCTCTCTGGAAAGCAAGGAAGAGGTCTGTTAGCGGTAAGTCTTCAGGAAACATGTCTCACCAGTGTGTGTGACTCGGCGGCCTTTGTAGCTGCCTCTTGATTAGGTTCAGCTGTGGCCGGCCAGCCCGTGCTGATTGCGTGCAGGTGTTCCTCCTCTGTTTCCAGGGCGACGCTGATGAGTGCGCGCTGACTCCCCCTCCCCCACCTAAGCGTCGTCCTGGTCCTGCGGGACAAAGGGGAGATCGGGGGTGGGTGGGGAGTGAACCCTGACAGACCTGCGAAAGCTGCCCAGATCCGCGAGAGTCCATATGCGTTAGCATTGGCCGTCCCTGCCTGATGTCGTACGACGAAGTGGAAGTCCTGGAGCGCCAAAAACCAGCGGGTGACCCTGGCGTTCATGTCCTTGGCCCGGGCCATCCACTGTAGTGGGGCATGGTCAGTAATGAGCGTGAATTTTCTGCCAAGGAGGTAATACCTGAGCTCCAGGACTGCCCACTTGACGGCCAACGCTTCCTTCTCGACGGCAGCATACCGTTGTTCCGCTGGGGTCAGCTTTCGGCTGATGTAGATCACCGGGTGTTCCTCACCGTCCTGCACCTGGGAGAGGACGGCTCCCAACCCGGTGTTGGAGGCGTCCGTCTGCAACAGGAAGGGGCAGTTAAAGTCCGGGGCTCGCAGTACCGGCTCCGAGGTGAGTTCCGCCTTCACTCGCTGGAACGCCTCGTCTTCGGTGGGCCCCCAGGGGATCTTCTCCGGCTGCCCCTTCCTGGTCAGGTTTGTCAGGGGAGCTGCTAAGGAGGAGAAGTTAGGGATAAAACAGCTATAGTAACACGCCAATCCCAAAAAGGCACGTACCTAGGTTTTTGAGGTGGGCCGTGGGGCCGAGAAGATTGCTGCCACCTTCTTCTCTTGCGGTTTGATGAGGCCCCGGCCCACCTGGAAGCCCAGGTACTTCGCTTCGTATAGGGCCAGGTGACATTTCCGGGGATTGGCGGTCAGTCCGGCCCTGCGCAGCTCGACAAGCACCCTCCGCAACCACTCCAGGTGATCCTCCCAGCTCTCCGAGTGGACGACGACATCATCCAGGTAGGCCGCCGCATAGGACTGGTGGGGCCTCAGCAGGATGTCCATCATCCGCTGGAAAGTGGCTGGGGCCCCGTGCTGGCCGAAGGGGAGAACCCGATAATGCCAGTGGCCACTGGGGGTGGAGAAGGCGGTCTTAGGTTTGGCTTCTTCTTTTAGCGGCACTTGCCAATAGCCCTTAGTAAGATCCAACGTAGAGATGTACCGGGCTCTCCCCAGACAATCCAGCAGCTCGTCTACTCGAGGCATGGGATAGCCATCGAACTCGGAGACTTCGTTGAGGCGGCGGAAGTCGTTACAAAAGCGGAGGGTGCCGTCCGGTTTTGGGACCATGACGATGGGGTTGGACCAGGGGCTGCGCGAGGGCTCTATTACCCCTAACCTCAGCATCTCCTGCACTTCCTCTTCGATGGCGTGTCGCCGAGCCTCTGGGACTCGGTAGGGCCGCTGCCTGACAATGGTTCCGGGTGGTGTGCGAACATCATGTTGGAGAACGTAGGTCCGCCCAGGGAGTGGGGAGAACACATCGGAGAATTGACCGACCAGATGTTGCAGCTCCTTCTTTTGGGCAGCCGATAGGTGGGGGTTGACGTCGACAACCACAGGTTCAGTGGTGGCCAGGGCGGCCAGCTGGGTCCTAGTCCCGACCCATCGCTTCAGGAGGTTGATATGGTATAGTTGATCCTCTTTTCTCCTTCCGGGCTGCCGCACTCGGTAGGTCACGGGCCCCACTCGCTCGGTCACAGTGTAGGGTCCTTACCACTTTGCCAGGAACTTGCAGGCGGCCGTCGGAACTAGGACCATGACATGATCTCCTGGCTGAAACTCCCGTGGCTGGGCTGCCCGGTTGTAGTGGCGCTGCTGGGCTTGCTGGGCCTTCGTGAGGTGCTCCCGGACGATTGGCATGACCCTGTCGATCCGCTCCCTCATCTCACGGATGTGTTCGATGGTGGACCGATGGGCGGCCGGCTGTTGTTCCCAGGCTTCTTTTGCGATGTCGAGTAGGCCGCGGGGTTGACGTCCAAATAAAAGCTCAAATGGAGTGAACCCGGTAGAGGCTTGGGGCACCTCACGGATGCCAAAGAGGATGTACGGTAGCATCTGGTCCCAGTCTCGCTTATCGTCAGCGACCACCCGACGGAGCATCTGCTTCAACGTCTGATTGAAGCGCTCGACCAGCCCATCGGTCTGAGGATGGTATACTGTGGTTCGCAGTTGTTTCACCTGCAGGAGGCGACAGAGGTCAGCCATCATCCGGGACATGAACGGGGTGCCCTGGTCGGTCAATATCTCCGTGGGGATGCCGACTCGACTACACAGTAGGAAGAGCTCCTGAGCGATAGCCTTGGACGTGGCTTTGTGTAGGGGGATGGCTTCTGGGTAGCGAGTGGCGTAGTCCACTATCACAAGGATGTGTTCGTGACCCCTGGCGGACTTCGGCAGCGGCCTGACCAGGTCCATCCCTATTCGCTCGAAGGGCACCTCAATGATGGGTAGCGGGATCAGCGGACTGGGCGGAGGGGTGCGCGGCAATGTCTGTTGGCACGTCAGACAGGCTTGGCAGAACCGTTTCACCACGGCATCCAGACCCGGCCAGTGGAAACGGTCTCGGATCCGCTAGATGGTGTTACGTGCCCCCAGGTGGCCGGCCATCGGATGGGAGTGCGCCAACTCCATCACGGTCTCTGTCTTCGACCACTAACAGCTTTTTTTCCTCCCCCCTCCGTGGAGCGACACAGTAAAGCAGGCCATTCTGGACGACAAAGTGGGAGACCGGATACGGTGGCGGGTGGGTCTCCTTTCCCTCGATCACCCTCATTTGTGTCCAGCAGTGTTTCAATCGTTCGTCCCCGAGTTGTTCTTTGGCAAAGGCCCCGTAACCTGTTGGAATACATCATAGAAAAGGTTAGCGGTTTGGGAGGGGGACTCACCGTCTTTGGCGCTGTCTGACGCTAGCAGGATGGGGCTGGCAGGTTGGGTGGCGGTGGCGAGCAGGCGGTCAAAACCCGGCCAGTTTCTCCCGAGGAGCACGGGGACGGGCAAATCCTTCATGATCCCCACCTCGACGGGCCAGGAGCCTGGGGCGGCCGAAATGGTGACGGGTATCGCCATGTACACACGTGATGGTTAGGCGGGCTCTTGACTCCACCCGCGGGGGAAACACTGTCGGCTGGACCAGGCTGACCGCGCTCCCTGAGTCTAGGAGAGCTTGGTAGGGTCGTCCATTCACCTTCAACTCTACTCGCGGTGCTTCCAGCGGGGGCTCACGGTGGACGATGCAACCTGCCAGCCAGGCCCGGTGTGGTGAACGAGGAGGATCCGTGGGCATCGGCTCATCCTGGGGTCCGGGAACCGCCGGCATGCTCACTGGTCGCGAGATGCCCTCCTGGTGCACGGCGGCGCTCGCAACGTTGGGCCGCCTCCGCCAGCTCGATGGCCTCCACGAGATCTCCCACGGTGAGCGGGTTCTGCATGCCAACCCGCTTGCCGAATCGGACGAGGAAGGGCACTGAGAAGATGATCCACGACGACACGTTCGGCCACTTGGGCGGCGCTGGGATCTCTGGTAAGTAGCCAGTGCCGTGAGAGACGGGATAGGCCGGCGGCTTGGGCGCAGGCTGGCAACCGGCTGTTATATTCCCAGTCATGAAACAATTGTGCTGCCGCGAGGGATGATAGGCCCACGCAGGACAGCATCTCTTTCCGCAGTTCCTCGTAGGAATCCCTCAAATCCACCAGCATTGAGAAATAAGCCCGTTGTGGTTCCCCCGTTAATAACGGTGCCAGCACACGCGCCCATTCCTCCTGAGACCAGCCCTCCTGGTTTGCCGTAGATTCGAACATTTGAAGATAGCTCTCCACATCGTCGTGCACCGTCATCTTCGGTAAGAGCATCGTGGCTCGAGAGCGGGGGTCGGGCAGCGGAACCTGCTGGACGGCGGCGGTGCGGAGCGTGGCAATCTCGCGCTCGGTCTCTCCTTGTCGGGCAGCCATGTGTTTGACGATTCGCTGCTGCCTAATGCTCAACTCAGTGAGGTGCTTTAATAATTCCTCCATGGCTGGGGAGGAGTCGCCGCCTGTGAAGAAGAGAGGGGGAGAGCCAAAGGGAAAAAAATTACTCCAATTAGTGGTTGTCCATAGACAGGGGGATAACTCAAAATTACCAAAAAGAAAAGAAAAAAAAAAAAAGGACGCTGTCGGTGACTCTTCAGGAACCTGCCGGCATTCTCCACCAGTGTAAGGGGCTGAAGAATCACACGACAAGAATGGCTCAATAAATGCCCCGAAGGGTGCGTTTATTGTGAAATGGTGGCGTGCCAATGTGTCCTCTTGTCGTGGAACTGTGCTCCGAGACCCGCTTCTGCCGTTAATCCAAGTGCTTGAGTGCTGGGTGTCCGTGCAGTGCTCGTGGCTGGCCGGTCACACACTGCTCTCTGGAAAGCAAGGAAGAGGTCTGTTAGCGGTAAGTCTTCAGGAAACATGTCTCACCAGTGTGTGTGACTCGGCGGCCTTTGTAGCTGCCTCTTGATTAGGTTCAGCTGTGGCCAGCCAGCCCGTGCTGATTGCGTGCAGGTGTTCCTCCTCTGTTTCCAGGGCGACGCTGATGAGTGCTCGGGACACACGTCACAACACGTACACAAAATGCAATTACTACAAATATACAAATAAGGACATTTTATTTTTTATTTTTTTTTTTTTTTTATTTACTTACAGGGGCAATGCACATTAATAAACATAACTGTAAATGTGCCAGAATTAGCCCAAAAGGCTATTTTACATCTGTAGACCCATGACAGAATGTTAAAACGTCACCCTAAAAACAAAGACAAAGCATCACACATATACACATCATATTAAGAGAGAGTAAGGGAAGAAGAAAAAAAAAAGAAAAAAAACTTAAAATTCACACACAAACAAAATTGCTACTAAAATACAAAACATAAGTTAATATGTAGAATAAAAATAAAAATAATATAAAATGGATAAAGTGGCATAAGGCACATGGTAAATAGTGCAAACCAGTGAGATAGACAAACAAACAAACAGTGCAGACTATGAATGGTATAGTGCAAAGAGCTTATTGAGACTATTTTATTTAAAGTGACGAAGAGCATTCTTTTATTCAGACTGACAGAAGAGTTAGTTGAATGAGGTCAGTCCAGTGCTGTACAAAGTGACTGGTGCTGGTCACAGTGTGTGTGTGTGTGTGTGTGTGTGTGTGTGTGTGTGTGTGTGTGTGTGTGTGTGTGTGTGTGTGTGTGTGTGTGTGTGTGTGTGTGTGTGTGTGTGTGTGTGTGTGGGTGGTGGTGGTGGTGGGGGTAAGGACGGGAGGGAGTTCAGCTTCCTGACAGCCTGATGGATGAAGCTGTCTTTCAGTCTGTTGGTCTCGGCCTTCCTGATGGTAACAGTCTGAAGAAGTTGTGTGTTGGGTGGGTGGGATCGCCTGCAATGCAGAGGGCTTTGCGGGTGAGACGGGTGCTGTAGATGTCCTGGAGGGAGGGGAGAGAGACACCAACGATCTTCTCAGCTGCTCTCACTATCCGTTGAAGGGACTTGCGGCAGGACACATTGCAGGCGCCATACCACACAGTGATGCAGCTAGTCAGGATGCTCTCGATGGTGCCTCTGTAGAAGGTGCACATGATGGGGGCCGGGGCTCCGGCTCTTCTGAGTTTACGGAGGAAGTAGAGACGCTGTTGTGCTTTCTTGGCCAGTGCTGCAGTGTTGTTGTTCCAGGAGAGGTCCTCTGTGATGTGTACACCCAGGAACTTGGTGCTGCTCACTCTCTCCACGGTCGCACCATTGATGGTCAGAGGAGCATGCAGAGAGTGCATTCTCCTGAAGTCAACAACAATCTCCTTCGTCTTCTCCACATTTAGAGAGAGATTGTTGTCACTGCACCACCCGGCCAGGCGGCTCACCTCGCTCCTGTAGTTTGTCTCATCTCTGTTGCTGATGAGACCCACCACAGTCGTGTCATCCGCAAACTTAATGAAAAGGTTGGAGTTGTGCGACGGTGTGCAGTCGTGGGTCAGCAGAGTGAAGAGGAAGGGGCTCAGCACACATCCTTGGGGGGCCCCAGTGTTCAGTGTGATGGTGCTGGATGTGTTACTGCCGACCCGTACTGCCTGAGGTCTCCCGGTCAGAAAGTCCAACAGTCAGTTGCACAGCGACGTGCTGAGCCCCAGCTGGGCCAATTTATGAATGAGCTGATTTGGGATGATAGTGTTGAATGCTGAACTGAAGTCTATGAACAGCAATCTGACATGGTGGAGGGCAGTGGCGATGGCATCATCGGTCAAGCGGTTGGGCCGATTTGCAAACTGGAATGGGTCCAGGGAGGGGGGGGAGGACAGACTTGATGTGTTGCATGACGAGCCGTTCAAAGCACTTCATGAGAATGGGAGTGAGTGCTACTGGACGGTAGTCATTGAAGCAGGATGGAGATGACTTCTTCAGGACTGGAATGATGGTGGTAGCTTTGAAGCATGTGGGGACAACAGCCTGACTCAGCAAGATGTTGAAAATGTCTGTGAAGACATCAGTGAGTTCCACTGCACAGTCTCTCAGTACAACATGACTAATGAATGAAACCTGCTATGATTACTCTACTTTTAAAGCATAAATTTGATTTAAACAATTGGTCTACATAATATTCACATATGCAGTTCATTGGGAACATATTATATTTGTCCTACAGTTTCAGCATGAAATACTATTTAAACCTATAACATTTTACATTTAACGTTTCCTATTTTTTCTCACAATTTTTTTTTTGAGACTTTTTTTCTCGCAAATGCAACTTTATATTTCGTATTTTTGGACTTTATAACTCGATTTAACTCAACAATAGCGAGTTTGTCCATTCTGAGGAGGAAAAAGCCAGAAGTGTGGGATATAAACTCAAAAGAGAGAATGACGAGTTGAATTTTCTTATCTTGTCTATCCTTTGAGTAAAAGCGTGTGCGGGTCGGCCAATCTGGTTTTGTCCATTAAAGTTAACCTTTTCAAATAACAATCGCGGTCCCGGACAGTGAGTGACCTTACATATGCAGATAAAATCGGAATTTCTCCAGTTATTGTTAAAAAAAACAAGCTAACAGACTTCATAGCTAGCGTTAGTGAAGTGGTCAGGGGAATCTTTCTGCCACCACTTAAGCTCCACCCACAGAAAAACATCACAATGTTTACTAACAGAAAAAGGGTCTATATCGTGCATGCTATGTATTACTGATATGAACTATATGGCTCCGCGTTATCGTCCAGGTAGAACTATTGTTCCAACCACCAAAGATAGATTCACGAATAACCTACCTGATTTATCTCAACTGCTCTGTGTACCCATAAATACACATGAACTAGATGAAATGACTAGCGATATGGGCACTAGTTTCTCTAAAACATTAGAAGCTGTTGCCCCCATCAAATTAAAAAAGGTTAGAGAAAAAAATACTGTGCCATGGTACAACAGCAGTATCCATTCTCTCAAGAAAGAAACTAATAATCTTGAGCGCAAATGGAGAAAAACTGACTTGGAAGTTTTTAGAATTGAATTAAAAAAAAAAACAGTATGTCCAACTAGACAGGCTCAAAAAGCTGCCAGGGCCGAGCATATCTGCAAACTAACAGAAAATAACCAAAACAATCCAAGGTTTTAGATTAACAAATAATCAGACATCACCCGAACTAAATATTCCCTCACAGTTTAATAGTAATGACTTTATGAATGTCTTCACTGATAAAATAGATAACATCGAAATACAACAAATATAGGATCTATCATCTATAGCACCCAAAGAAAAACTGCAGTGCTTTACAACTATAGGACAAGAAGAGCTAAATAAACTTATTGCATCTAAGCCCACAACATGTTTATTAGATCCTGCACCCACTAAATTACTGAAAGAGTTGTTACCCGTAGCAGAAGAACAACTTCTCAATATTTTTAATTTCTCGTTATCTCTAGGTCACATCCCAAAACCATTCAAGCTGCGGCTATTAAGCCTCTTATTAAGAAAGCACAACTAGATCCCAGTGAACTGGCAAATTACAGACCCATTTCAAATCTTCTGTTTATGTCTAAAATTTTAGAAAAAGTTGTATCTGCTCAATTGTGCTCCTTCCTGCAAAAAAAAGAAAAGATGTCTATGTGTTACGGAGCCAATGAGACAAGAGACATGCGGATCCATGTGTGAGCTTTATTACAAAGGCGTGGTCAGGAAACAAGCAAGGGTCAAACAGTGGCAAACAGGTATAATCACAGGCAAGGCAAAGAGTCATCCAAAACGGGCATGGGTCAGTCGACAGCGAACAGTATCCAAAGGGGCTTGACAAGAGAGGTAATCCGAGAAACGTAAGCAAAAGTCCAGGCAGGGGAAAACAATCTGAAACAGGCAAGGCAAGACTAGGGAAACTACAAAAGGCTCTGTAGGGTAGCTAAAGCTAGAACAGCGATAAATGCATACAAAAGTCCATGGTTTATGTAAGGTGTGTGATTGGCTGCACCTGAGTGCGTGTAACGAGTGCAATGGATTGTGGGAACTGAAGTCCGGAGTGACATGTAAAAGTCTGTGTGGTGTGAGAGTCAATGTAAAGTGAAGACGACATCAGGTGGTGAGTAACTGTAAGTGCGTGGCCAGGATTCGTGACACTATGAAGAATTTCAGTCAGGTTTCAGTCCCCATCATAGCACAGAAACTGTACTTGTTAAAAATTACAAATGACTTGCTTCTTGCGTCAGACCAGGCGGCATCTCATTGCTAGTTTTACTTGATCTTAGTGCTGCATTTGACACTACAGATCATGACATACTCATAGATCGAATGCAAAACTATACGGGTAATTCAAGGGCAGGCTTTAAGATGGTTTAGATCCTACCTGTCCGATCGTTATCACTTTGTCTATTTAAATGGGGAATCATCTCAATTATCGGCAGTAAAGTATGGAGTGCCGCAAGGATCTGTCCTAGGCCCTCTGCTATTTTCAATACACATGTTCAATACACCCTTGGTAATATTATTAGAAAATACGGGATTAGTTTCCATTGTTATGCTGATGATCCTCAACTATATATTTCTACAAGACTAGATTAAACTTCAAAATTATCTAAGCTAACAGAGTGTGTTAAAAATGTAAAAGATTGGATGACCACTAATTTTCTCCTATTAAATTCAGATAAGACGGAGATATTACTTATTGGACCAAAAACAGTACACAGAATCTCTTGGATTACAATTTGCATCTAGACGGATGTACTGTTACTTCCTCTACAGTCAAAAATGTGGGTGTTACATTAGACAGCAACTTGTCTTTTGAAAATCATATTTCTCATGTTACAAAAACATTTTTTCATCTTAGAAACATTGCCAAGCTACAGAACATATGACCTCTAGACTGGACTATTGTAATGCACTGTGTAGAGTTTTATTAATCAAAATATAATATTAATCATGTGTAACCAATGTGAATATAGCCATTTATGTATCAAGTTATTCTACTATTATAAAATTGTATCTGCCTGCATGTGTAGAGGAATGGAATGTGCAGACTTATGGTTTAAGGTAAAGCTGCACATCCTGTTTTGACATGATAGGGTCTCTTCCTTTAACATAACATAAATTGGGGCCTATTGTCTACTCCAGGAAACAGATGGAGACATAGCCAAAAAAGGTAAACAATGACATAATGTAGGAAATGTATGGAACATGCCTTAAAGGAAAAACTATATAAGAGTGTGCAGACACAGACTCGGGAGATTCTCTGCAGAGACTCTCGACTGCATTACCTCTGATAATAAAGTCTATTTTTCTGGCATCAAAACCCCAAGACTTCAAGAGTGATTCTTATAGAAACGGCAGAAACTACCACAACTGCTAGGTGGTAGTCGGGCATCTTCAATAAACAAGCTACAGGTAGTCCAAAATGCAGCTTCTAGAGTCCTTACGAGGTCAAGAAAATATGATCATATAACCCCAATTTTGCAGTCTCTGCACTGGCTACCTATTAAGTTCTGCATCAGTTACAAAATATTACTATTTACTTATAAGGCCCTTAACGGTCTAGCTCCTGCGTACATAACTAGTCTTCTATCATGCTACAATCCATCACACTCCCTAAGGTCACAAAACTCTGGACTCTTGGTAACACCTAGGAAAGCAAAGTCCACTAAAGGTGGTAGAGCTTTTTCGGCTTTTAAAATTTGGCTCCCAAACTCTGGAATAGCCTTCCTGATAACGTTCAGGGTTCAGACACACTCTCTCTGTTTAAATCTAGATTAAAGAAACATCTTTTTATATAATTGTTATTATTAAAATAAGTTTTTTTTGTTATTATTGTTATTATATTAATAAGCTTCAGTAGGGCTTTTCACACTTGAAATTGTTAACCCTGGGTCATCCTAGACCCCAGATAAGCAGAATCCCGGGTTATCTGTAATCACGTTTCACACTGCTAATACTATGCCTGGGGTTAACTGTTAACCCTGGGTATTCATTAACAGACGTTTCACACGGTACATTCCTAAACCCCAGTTAACGTTCTTATTAGCATATTTGCGGTGTCACTGTCTCTGATTGGACGAACAGCAGGCAACCTGTTTGCACGGCTTTTCACCACTTTCAAATTACAGGTGTGAAACGTGTCTTTACCCGGGGTTAAAAACGGTGTTTAGAACGATGATAACGATGAAAAGCGCTAGTCTGGATCCAACCCTTACAAAGATCTGAGATGACCGAACACCTGAAAAGAGATGATGCCAACCCCCCAGAAGACCTCAGATTAGGCTAACCCTGGAACAACATATAAAACTAACAAATTTTGCTAAATCGCAATGTTTAATCGCAATCGCAAAGTTTAATCGCAACATATAATCATTTTAGTTAATAGTATTCACTGTCTGTTTGATTACATGTAATTTGTAACTAACTGCATGATTTTTACTGTACATTTCTGCCCTAGTCACCACTAATAACCTACTCCTAAATATAATGACTTAAAGTGCCCCTATTATGGGTTATAAAAGGTTCATATTTTGGTTTTGGGAGTCCCCAACAACAGGTTGACATGCATGCAAGGTCAAAAAAACACTTTCATTTTCTTATAATATGCATTTATTTTTACCTTATTTGATCAACGACTCCCAAACGATTCGCTCAACGATTTATTTTTCCAAACCCCTCCTTTGCATGATGCTAATCTGCGGTGATTGGTCCGATTGGTCGATTTCATTAAAGCAGCATTTGTGAGCACAGTGCTGCTTTGTGTACACCGTTACCAGGGAAACAGCTATTTTTAACGCTCTAAAAGTGGCACCTAGTGGCAAAGAATGAATTTGCATTTTCATTCAGAACGCAAAAATCAAGTTTTCTCAGGTCTGCGCACGCAACAAGTGGTCAAACTACACTACCAGTCAAAAGTTTTTGAACAGTAATATTTTTAATGTTTTTCAAAGAATTGTCTTCTGCTCACCAAGCCTGCAGTTATTTGATCCAAAATACAGCAAAAGCAGTAATATTGTGAAATATTTTTTAACTATTTTCCCAGCAGCCATACACAACGTTTCATTGTTATTCTGGGTGCACACAAATAAACGTAGAGTCTTTACAGATTCGAAAGATGTATTAGGCTACTTTTATCTGTATGACCAAAAATTACGGAGATTTTAAGAGCAAGTGAGCGCACCGGCGCCTGTCCTGCAGCGAGCGCGCTATTCAGCTTCCACTCTCCACACAAACACTTCAATAGCGCACATTTCTCTAGGTTAACATCATATTGAGCGGCCATGTAAAGTTGCTACTACATACATCTTTCAGATGAAAAGCCATATTTGAGGTCGATGAATTATAGTTGAGCGTTTGGATGTCCTGCCCGAGTGTACCAGATAGACCAGCCGTTAACAATCTGTCCGTCACGGATTGCGTCATTCACTTAACCAGCCACACCAAAGCAAACAGGAGGAGAGCATAAAGAGACAGGGCAACTAGAATTGAGTTCAGAATTAAAATATACAGTTTATAGTTTATTTATATAAAAGGTATATTTGTGTATAAAGTTGGGTATCATTACTATTCCCGGTTCCGCCCACTCCCGCTGACATTTTTTCCTGTCCCTTCCCAATCACGTGATTTGTAGCGATTTTGACCCGTGGGATTCCCAAATAAATGTCAGCCTCTATAATACAGTAGGTTTGTATGAGGTGCAGAGCAGAATTGAAGTTGTTAGTGCTGAAAATATTATCCAGATTATAATCCTGATACACTCCGTGGCATGAAGGCACACTTTTCTCATTCACACCTCACCAGAAACTGAATGTTAGGCCCCGTTTACACTAGTGCATTTTTATTTTAAAACGGTGTTTTAGAATGAAAACTCTCTCGGTTACTCACGTAACTTCGTTTCCCTGAGATGAGAGAACGAGACATTGCTATGGGAAATACCCTTTCCTCAAATACTACTGAAGCCTTATTGAATCACGCCAGTGAAACTGGCCAATGGCGTTCAAGCGTGCGAAATATGAGAGGTAGTCCCACTCTATATAAGGCAGCGTTTGTACGTCATCCATTCAGAATATTGACTGAAGCAACTTGGCATTCTAAGATTCTGAGCTAGGTGACACGGCAATAAGAGCAATGTCTCGTTCCCTCATCTCAGGGAACCGAGGTTACATGAGTAACCGAGAGCGTTCCCATTCGATTGGTCACTTTACATTGCTATGGGAACGTATAAAATCCCGCCGTGTCACAGCGATGGAGCCTGGCTCGACTAAGTATCTAAAGTTTCACATTCAGAGCCGTAATGAGAGCGGCATTGATATTGGCAATGATATACAGCTCAGGTCTACAGGACCTAGTCGAAACCATGTAAAAGTCAAGGGGGAGGCACAGCAACTAGATGATGCCGCATCACACCAGGGGCAGAGTTAACTCCGGTGAAACAGAATGTGAAATGGCAGCAGCTTCTGCGCTTTCACATATAGATTAGTTTAAATTGTTTAATTTCAATTAAATCATGTGTTATGATGTAACGGCCGTACCAGTGCTCAATAAGCAGAGTATGATGATGATCACATCCTAAAAGACGTGATGAACTATATCATAACAATATGATAAACTGATAGGGGCAGCATTGAATTGGTGGTGCGTCAATACAGGGGTGTGTACGACCTAGTCGAAACAATTGAGGCACGCATCTCAAGATCATAACTGAGGTTGAGTAGGCATGTGCGCTGCTCGCACTGACAGCACATGTGAGGCAAGCGACAACACATCTAGGTTATAAAACCTCACGTAAGTGCTGGGTGACGACCAGCCTGCCGCCATACAAACGTCCTGAATGCCATTTGCCCAGGCCCACGAGGACGCGAGTCCATGGGTTGAGTGGGCCCAAACCCCTATAGGACATTCCACGCCCTTAGAGCTATAAGCCAAAGCAATTGCGTCGACAATCCAGTGTAACAGCCTTTGCTTGGACACAGACAGGCCTTTTGTGCATCCTCCAAAACATACAAATAGCTGCTCCGAGAGTCTGAACTGTCTAGAGTGCTCAATATAAGTGCGCACCGCACATACAGGGCACAGCAGGAGTGTATTAAGCGGCAGGTAGTGTTATGACCTGCGCTTTAAATGGAGTCAAAAGCACTTTAGGCACATAACCTTTTCTAGGCTTCAAGATGAGTCTGCAATCACCTGGCCCGAATTCAATACACGAGTCGTCAATTCAAAGCGCATGCAGGTCGCCAACTCGCTTAACAGAGACCAGTGCGAGCAAGAGCGCTCGCAAGCGCGCTGATTGTATGGGCTCGAACGGGGGTCCCGTGAGAGCATCCAGCACAAGTGCCAAATCCCAAGTGGGTAGAGTGGAAGGGCAAGGAGGGTTCAGCCTTCTTATTCCTTTTAAAAATCGTATAATCAGGTAATTTCTGCCGATCGGGCAATTTTCGACTTGCTTTTCAAAAAGGCTGTTATAGCAGTGACATACACTTTCAATGTGGATGGCATACGACCACTATCAAATTGCTCTTGAAGGAAGGTAAGAATTATTGGTATTGGGCAGTTGAATGGGTCTTCGCACCGCGATATGCACCAACTTGTAAAAACTCTCAATTTATGTGCGTAAAGACGCCTTGTGGAAGGAGCCCTAGCCTCAGAGATAGTGTTCAACACGCGCTGAGGAAGTGCATCCGTTACTGGCAAGCTCCGTCGAGCGGCCAGATATGAAGGTTCCATGACTCTGGATTTGGGTGCCATATTGTTCCTTGTGCTTGAGAGAGGAGGTTTCTCTTCAGTGGGATTGTCCATGGGGAGGCTACCAGCATCTCCGCCAGTTCTGGGAACCACGGCTGATTGGGCCATTTCGGTGCCACTAACAAAACAGATTCCTATACCTCTTTGATTTTGCAAAGCACGCGAGGCAGAAGTTTCACTGGAGCAAAGGCATACTTGTGTACTTTCAGCCAGATGTGAGCTAGTGCATCCACTCCCAGGGGAGAGTGCGTGTCAGTGAATAAAACAGTGGGCAGTGAGTGTTCTCCGCTGATGCGAGGAGATCCACCTCCGCCCTTCCGAACACACTCCAAATCATATTGACTGTCAAAGGGTGTAATCTCCACTCCCTGTGGATTACCCCGCCCCTCGACAGTAAGTCTGCGTCGTAATTCAGGCGTCCTGTACTGTACAGACATGTACTGCCTGGATGGGGAGGAGGTGTCGATCTGCCCACAGAAGGATGTCTCTTGCCAGCCGCAGCAGTGGTCGCAAGCTCACACCGCCTTGGTGATTTATGAACGCTACCACTGTCATGCTGTCCATCCTGATGAGAACGTGATGGTGGAGAATGTCCGGGAGAAAGCATTTGAGCGCTAGGTGTACAGCACGGAGCGTCCTAACTTGAAGACTGCAAGAAAGCTGATCAGTTTTTGTGAGCGCTCCTCCGACAGACGCACTCGAATATTGATTGAATTCAGCTCCACTCCTAAAAAGGAGATGTTCTGGCTCGGTACCAGCATGCTCTTTTGCATATTTACAGTCAGAAGATGAGCGAGGAGTCTGAGCTTGTCGCTGAGCAGCGCACACTCTGATTGGGCTAAGACTAGCCAATCGTCGAGATAGTTCAGGATGTGCATTCCGCTCTGCTTCAGAGGAGAGTGAGCAGCATCCATGCATTACGTAAACGTACGAGAGGCCAGGGATAAACTGAAAGGCAGGGCCATGAAATGGTACGCTATCCCCTCAAATGCAAATCTCAGGAAGCGCCTGTGGCGAGGGGCTACCTGAATGTGAAAATAAGCATCCTTTAAATCCACGGAGATATCTCCCGGTCTGATGTGTGAGAGGATTTGTCTCAGCATAATCATTTTGAACGAGTGCTTCGAAAGCACGCGATTCAGCGGTCTCAGATCTAAGATTGGGCGGAGTCCACCGTTTTTCTTTTCCGACGAACATTGGCCAAATATTCCGCAATGTAACCCTCGAGTGACCCTGTGCCCTGCTTGAGCTCTAGCAACAAGATTGCTGCATCCATATCTGGCCAATGTTCGTCGGAAAAGCTGCTGGATCCTTGAGTGGCCGAGTATTCTATAACGAAGCCAACGAGATGTGAGATGTGCGGATCCTTGTGCGAGCTTTATTACAAAGGCGTGGTCAGAAAACAAGCAAGGCTCAAGCAGTGGCAAACGGGGTATATCACAGGCAAGGCAAGACTAGGAAAACTATCAGGGCTCTGTAGAGTAGCTAAAGCTGGGGGAGCGATAAGCGCATACAATACTCGGCAGTGAGGGAGAGAAAGTCCATGGCTTAAGTAAGGTGTGCAAATGGGAATCAGCTGTGTGTGATCAGTGCAATGAGCTGTGTGCGTGTCGTCAGTGCAATGGATGATGGGAACTGTAGTCCGGAGGTGACGTGCAACAGTTAGTGTAGTGCAAGAGTAACTGTGGTGAGTGAGTGACCTCTGGTGGTGAGTGAATGGAAGTTCACAGACCGGATTCATGACAATAATAGCCATAAGTAGTTTATATTTTCCACAATTAGCTCATAAACATGAGGTGCATTTTTGTCTCAACTGTACCCATATGGTTTACAGTTGAAACAGTACCATGGTACAGTTGAGACACCCATTCTTAATACTCTAAAGCTGGCTAACCATTTATTGCAAATGTAATAAATGACAAAATTACAGTTTTAAATAATTACAGTTTAAAAATAAATGTATTTATTTGCTTTATTTAATTCAGATTCAGTTAAACAAAATAGGAACAAATATTTAACACTAGAAAATATATGGCAAAGAGTACAAATGTAAACATAACAGTAAAAATAATACACATACCTGTATATTCTATAACCCTACCGCTAAACCTATGCATCACTCGAAACTTTCTGCATTTTTACATTTTCAATCATTCTGTATGATTTATAAGCTTGTTTCATCATGGGGACCTAAAAAATATTCCCATAAGGTTAGAATTTACTGGTATTACTATACTTGTGGGGCCATTTGGTCCCCATAATGTAGGTAATACAACTACACAAACACACTCAGCCTCTGTATGCATTTTTATATGCCTATAAAGGGTGTCTCAACTGTACCCACTTTACCACCTTGTATATTTCTTAAAATGCTATGTAATCCTTTTAACATTCATGTTAGAAAATATGTCCATTAATAATAGACAGTTGAAATGTCACAAATATATTTTTTTAACAGAATTTGCTTGGCATATGTGTAAATGTGACTTTTATCCTATTATCATAACACTGTACAACTAAACAGCATGTGAAGCAATAGGACACCAATCCAGGTACAGCTGATACACTGTGTCTCAACCGTACCCCACTGACATGTTTCTCTAGATTATGAAAAGACAAAGAAAAATATGTCTATTTTTAGAGCACAGAGTAACGTTTGCAATGATATATGTTAAATTTAACAACCATAAAACAATAAATATAGCTGCAAGCAGCGATGGCGGGCCCAAGCCGTCAGTGCAAATGCCACCCCGGTGGCATCAGGAGAACGATGCACGGCGAGCACATGGATTTACAGTAACCCTCTGGCAGGTTGGTTTTTAGAGATACGGCGATGAATGGGTTAATCCAAACCATCAATTTAAGTGATACAGCAATGAATGGGTTAAACCAAAGACTGTGAAACACAAACACACACACACACACACACACACGCGCACACAAACATACACACACACACACACACACACTAGGGGTGGGCGATATGGAAAATATATCATGATTTTTTTTTTTAAAATCACGATTCAGGATTTTATCGCGATTCTTTGTCATGTTGGTTTTACTATTTTGCAAGTTGTCTGAGCATTACAGCCAAACTAATTTCCCTATTATAAAGAAAAAGCCTTTCAAAGTAACAAAAATATTAAAAAACAATGGCGGACATTTAGGCCAAAGTGGGTGAAGATAAAAATCTTTATCATTATTTTATCTTTGTTATTAAAAAATGAGAACAAAAGATACACATTACAAATACACGTAATATACAAATAAAACTGTGTTTTATTTTCAGGTGCAATAGGTGTATTTAGCAGGAGCATTCAAGAAATTGAATCAACAAATATAAAAATAAAACACTATATAGATTGATTCCTATTGAAATCAACTGTATTAACGTTTTTCAGTCAAGAGTAGTGAGTGATTTTTCTCTTTGTGTTTTGGTGTTTTATTAACATTAAAGCAATAATTAACCCCAAAATAAAAAGTTGTATATTTATAACATCATTTACTCACTCAAAAGTTGCTTTAAACCTGAATGAGTTTCTTCTGCTGAACATAAATGCTATATTGAGGAACTTGGAAAACCAAACAGTTGCTGGTCCCCAGTGACTTTCATAGTAATTTTTTTCCTGCTATCAAAGTCAATGTGGACCAGCAACTGTTTGGTTACCCACATTCTGTGGGTGTCCAGGCCAAATTCCCTCCACTGGCCCTTGTCTATCATGGCTTCCCAATAATCCCCATCCACTTGATTGGCTCTATGACACTCTCTCCTCTCCACCTGTAGCTGGTGTGTGGCGAGCGCACTGGCGCCGTTGTCCTGTGGCTGCCGTCGCATCATCCAAGTGGATGCTGCACACTGGTGGTGGTTGAGGAGAGACCCCCCCACATGATTGTAAAGCGCTTTGGGTGTATTGCAATACACATTAAAGCGCTATATAAATGCCTCATTCATTCATTCATTCTTCAAAATATCTTCTTTTGTGTTCAGCACAAGAAATAAATTAATACAGGTTTGGGACAACATGTGAGAGTAAATAATGACAGAAATTAAATTTTAGGGTGAACTATCCCTTTAATGACATGTTCAATGCTGCTTTAAGACCTGCACGCATCTCAGCTGTTTACTTTCATTTTAGACATAACCAACGGAGTCTATACATAAACCTTTTGTGTTTTGACAGTATTAGTGTAAAAGATAACTTAGTTCAGCGATCAGGCGCTGTTTGACAGGATTTTAGTGCGCGCGCTTCAGGTGTAAAGCCTCGTTTATACTCACGCCTGGCTCCACTTCGCGAGCCTCCGCTGACTGCTCGCGCACCTCCCCAAACGGACGAGGCGTTTATACTTGACGCGTTCAATAGCATCCAGCTGCAGCCCCGCAGACTCACCTCCGGCTAGACACCAGTGGCTGGACACCAGTGGATAGACAGCCTACGTCATTTCCATTTTCTCCGTCATTTCCGTTTCGCCGCTAATTTCCGTTTTCACCTCTGGATTGACATATATTTATTTTATATTTTCACCTATGGATAGACAGCATATTTATTTTCGGTTTTCACCAGTGGATAGACAGCTTCTATAAAAGCTGTGTGCAAATTGAAATATGATCTTTATCATATATCTTTACTTAAAACATTTCTCAATAATATACTTAATATTATAACATCAATAATTCATGCAAACTGCATTCACAAGAACCACCTTGAAAATATATATTGTTCAGATCATATCACAATTTTTTTGTGACTTAAATTCAGCCTAGATCAATGGACTATAACGTTTTGTCAATACAACAGACTTGTACATGTTAATTGCCCACAGTTTTTTGCCTTGCCCATTTGGATATTCAATTCAGATTTTTTTTTGTAAATGTAACCACTTCTGTTTTTAAAATATACGTAGATTCACATGATCAGACAATTTACCAAACAATCCAGATCAAATTAACACTTCATGGTTTTGCAATATTTATTGAAATTACACAATCTAATTAGTAAAATTAGACCATCAGAATGAAGATGCCACAGTCAGGCCCGTAAGGTTGTGGGGAAGTCTCTATTTCAAGAGAAAATAAACAGTTGACAAAAAAAAAAAAGGCAAAAAATAAAATTAACAGTTCCAAATAAACTATTGCACACTGTGCACACCACACCTCATTCCTGCCCCCTAAAACTGGCAGTCTGGGCAATGCTCAGGAAATTCAGGCTCTGTATAAAACCCTCGCAGGTCTCCACGTCTTCCGTTTCCACAGTACCCCACCCAGTCTTTGAAAAAACAGCTGCAATTTCTGCATTGCACAATTTTAAAAGGGACACACATGTCTCTTACAGCCTGGGGCAGTTTTTTGACATTCACCACACCTAAAGCAAGAACAGATGTACAATATGATTATAATGAGCATGTTTATATTTAACTATATTAGAGTAATATATAATACCTTTAAAAAACACGACACAGTACCTTGAAAACAAGACGATTTTTTTTTACTAGCTAGTTTGTGCATTTGAATTCTGACATGACCAATAAATCATCGACAGTTTATTATTTTTTCTTACCGCTGACATCTGCATGGCGCGTCAAATTTGAAAAGTGAATGACGATACGGAAATGACGTCAATTTGAAAAGTGAATGACAATACGGAAATGACGTCTGCTGTCCATCCACTGGTGTCCAGCCACTGGTGTCTAGCAAGAACTGAGTCTGCGGGGCTACAGCTGGATGCCTCTCGACGCGTTCGCCCTTGAGATATTCTTTGAAACGACAGGGGGCGCACAAACGAAATCGTCCTTTAAATCCGCAGGAAGTAGAAGAGAAGTAGGAATTTTACCGGAATTACGTCAGATCATTCAAGATGGACTATTGTTTGTTGATTTAATAACATTTTACATCAAACTTTTTGTTCACTCTTTCATTTCTGTGCATAATGCAGACACATTTCTACATATTGTAGTATAGCTAACGGTATGTGGGTTATTCGACAGTGTTGGAATTTACAGGATGTCTTATTTATTATTCTAACATTTCAAATTAGACCACATTATTAGAGTACAAGTTAGACAAAAATATTGCCACGTTGAGGCTCAAGTAGGTGTAACTGTTCAAATACCAGATTAATGTTATAATGTATATAAGTTGAAACCCTACAGTGTTTTGCAAATGTAACACTTCTATAAAGGTTAGGGACTGCAAAATGTACTTTGCCATAGATTAACCCATGTGATGTCTTTGTTATGTTATATAAAATGAGAAGATATAAGAACAGTTCAAAAGAGCAATGTTGATCAATATTGTTTTATTCTGAATACAATATATTACAGACACATTGTTTTGTGGTGCATAGAATACTTTGCTATAGTTACAGTGCTACAGGCATATGTGAATAATTATTTTAAAACTATTATAAAAATTACAAAGAAAATATAAGCTGTTCATGTTGACTGCGGCGCCGCGCGAACTGTTCGCTCGAGTCACAAAAAATGTTGTGCACACCGCCACGCGAAATGAGGTCACGCTCACCCAAAGCGAACTTCCGCTAACACCGTGATGACGTCATATTTGGCGCGCGCACCCAAGCGAACTTGCGGACGCGTCGAGTATAAACCAGGCTTAAGGGCTCAGAAAAAGCGCACGTCAGACCAGCGCGTGAATAAAATATTTAACCGGCAAGGCTGTAAAGCAGATCCGAATAATGTACATCTGTGATTGCGAATAAATGCAGTGTCCCGTGAGAGTAGCTATTCCGCCGAGTTAACACTGATGTGAATGTATGTGGCTATGTACAGTATATTGAGACGGAGACGCCAGAACTGCAGCCGATAGAATGTGCGCTGTAGCGCGATACTACGATATTTCTTCAAAAGCAGATCGTGGAGACATTTTTATCGTCCACGATCAAAAATCGTCATACCGAACACCCCTAACACACACAGAACAATATTTGGTAACAAACAGAGTTTGGTACCCAGACAGCAAGCAGTGTCGGCCCAGATCCGGCCCACATCTGGCCCGCATGGATTTCACACGGGCCAGATGTGGGCTGGATCTGGGCCAAAACTATGTTGCTGTCTGGGACTTTACAATAAGGTTTCAGTTATTAACATTAACTATACGAATTAACATGAACAATAATTATATAGCATTTATTAATGTTAGTTAATACTAAGTTTAAATCTAAAACATTATTACAATTTAGTTTTATCTGTTAACATTATTAATGCACAGTGAATTAACATGAACATTTTGATTAACTAACATAAACAAACATTAATATATGCTGTAAAATATATTGTTTATTGATAGTTCATGTTAGTTAATGCATTTACTGATGTTAACAAATGAGGCTCTTCGGCACCCCCTGGAACACAGTCTGAAAACTTGATGTATATCTCACACATACTTACACATATTCATATGAAACTCAGTACACATATAGATCTCATTGAGCTGAACAACTTTCACACTGCATGTCAAAGGTTCCGCCCAACAGGAAGTCGGCTATTTAGGGCTGTTTGAAAAGTGCATGCTCTGAAATTTGATATACTCCTCTGAGGATTTCCAACCGATTGCCACCAAACTCGGTGTACATGATCTCAAGACATTGGGGATGCTAAATTGTGAGGGGATTTTTGATATCTCGAACGGTTTGCCCGTGGCGAGGCGATGAAGTTATGGCGAGAAATGAGAAACAGGAAATGCCTAAAAACAGCCACATACATTGTCTGATTTTGATCAAACTTCAGTGGTTTGATCGGTGTATGATGCCGATCGCATAGATGTGACTATTAGGAGTCAAAGTTATAGCCCCACCATCTGGCAGCAGGAAACGTGTCATTTTCAAAATGCTTTGAATTCAGCATCTTATTTTTACTCGATTTGCTTCAAATTTCATCAGAATAATGTCAAAACACAGCCGATGTAAAACTGTGAAGGGAATATTGATATGTAAAATACTGTTGCCATGGCAATGTGTCAAACTTCAATATTCTTTTATGGTGATTTTGAGGCAAATAACACGCTTAGAATTCCATGAAACTCAACACACATATCAGTATTAATGATAGTTAGACACTGGCAAAAGCTCATAAACGGGCATGGAAGAGGCGCTCTATAGCGCCACCTTTTGTCAAAAGTGGGGGGGTTAGTTTTAGCTACAGTCACCAAACTCGGTACATATATTGTTCTCATCAAGCCGGACAACTTTCTAATTTGCTGTAGGGTTAGGGTTAGATTAAGTTGACACGTTCTTGCAAAGTTACTTATAGTCAGTAGAATATCTGTTGGGAGACCAACACAATAAGAAGTTAGTAGATATGAAGTAGACAGTCTACCAATACTCTTATGAGAGTTTATTGACATGTATTTGCAACATTACTTAGTGTCAACAGAATGTTCAAAAGGGACCATCAAAATAAAGTGTTACCCAAAAAAGTCCTAGAACCAGTTATTTGTAGGGCACTGACAACATAATTTGGTAACACTTTATAATAACTGCACGCTATGAATCATTAGGTAAGCATTAGTAATGTTAGTTCATCCTTTTTAAAGCATTTTGCCAACATTAATAGTCATTAGTAAGCAGTTTATAAATACAGCTATAAATGCCTTGTTTTTTATTTATTAGGCATATCTATTACAAAGGAGATTTAAAGGCTCAGTTATTTTCCTAACATAAAAAAATAAACAAACACAACACAGAGGGATACAGAACAGAAATATATTTTCAAGATGCAAAAAATGAAACTGTACAACTGTACACTTGAATTTTTATTAAATTTTTTCAATGAAACTGCAGAGGTTTATTTTTCTTTTTTATCAAGTGTACAGTTGTACAGTTTCATTTTTTGCATCTTGAAAAAATATTTCTGTGTTCTGTATCCCTCTGTGTTTTGTTTGTCTTTTCTGTTTGGGAGATGATCGAGCATTTAAATCTGCTTTGTAAATGCTTTATAAGGTATAAATAGTCCTCACTTTAGATGAGCTCACAAAAATAGATGGCTGGCAATAAATGTTTTATAACTACCTGACTAAATCATGAATTACAGCAGGAATATGTGTTAATAAAGCATATATTAACACACTGAACAATTATTATCATGTCTCTAAATAATTAGAAATAAGAATTATAAATGTACATTTAAATAGTTTATTAATCATTTACTTACACTTTATAAATGATCTTATGAACCAGTGACAACTCCTAATTAACTGGTTTGTAAATAACATAATAATTTAGAAATTATAAATAGATCATTATTAAAGTATGAAAATGCAATTATTAAACATTATATATGCTCAAGAACAAACAATTTATAGCTGTATTTATAAAATGCTTACTAATGCCTATTAATGCTGGAACAATGCTTTGTAAAGGATGCATTGACTATTTACTAATTGTTACGTCCTGAGACGTATTTTGTTTGATTTGTTCTGTGTTATGTGTTATGTATGCTTTTGTTGTTGTTGTTCTTTTTTTTTTTTCATGTCTACTGCTGTCACTGTCGTGGAGGTGATTGGATACACCTGTTGCTGGTTACCCATTCAACTCGGCTCCACTGATTGGCTGCACTCAGGAGGAAGCAGCATAAAGCCAGCACTGTCTCAGCAAAAGGAGAGAGAGAGGGTTGCAGTTTGTAACCTGTCACACGGACTTCTTTTCTCTGGCTCCAGCTAACTTTGTTTTGTTGTTGAGTGCTAACCATTGGTGCTACTGTGAATTTGGTTGTAGATTTGTACATTTGTTTAGGGTTCAAGGGTTTTGTAAGGAAACTTGTAGAGAGGTGGGTGCCTTTTTCTTTAATTGCTTTTCTCCTGGTTATCTGGGTAGTCAAGGAGTTAGGGAAGTTCAATTTTGTTATTCATTTGTTTTTGGTTTATGTATAGGTAAGTTATGTTTAAAATTGAGTTAGAAATCTTTTGTTTGTTATGTTGGCCTTTGCCCCCTCCTGAAGCTAATGTTTCCTTTTATCTTTTTCTTATGATTTAATAAAAAACAATAACAAGTTCTTTTGTTTGGAGTTGTGTTATTGGGGCTGGAGAAAAGAGGTCCCTGTGCTTTCTCTCTCCAAAGTTTGTTACTGCTATGCCCATTACCTCTAGACACAAAATGGCTAGCACGTAACATAATGATTAACTAATGATTCATAGTGTGCAGTTATTATAAAGTGTTACCGGTTTTAAATGGTAACACTTTACAATAATGTCTCATTTGTTAACATCAGTAAATGCATTAACTAACATGAACTAACAATAGACAATATATTTTACAGCATATATTAATGTTTGTTTATGTTAGTTAATCAAAATGTTCATGTTAATTCACTGTGCATTAATAACGTTAACAGATAAAACTAAATTTTAATAATGTTTTAGATTTAAACTTAATATTAACTAACATTAATAAATGCTATATAATTATTGTTCATGTTAATTCATGTAGTTAATGTAAATAACTGAAACCTTATTGTAAAGTGTTACTAAACTTTGTTTGTTACCAATTATTGTTCTGTGTGTGTGTTAGGGGTGTTCGATATGACGATTTTTGATCGTGGACGATAAAAATGTCTCCACGATATGCTTTTGAAGAAATATCGTAGTATCCTGCTACAGCGCACATTCTATCAGCTGCAGTTCTGGCGCCTCCGTATCAGTATACTGTACATCGCCACATACATTCACATCAGTGTAAACTCAGGTAGAGCTACTCTCACGGGACACTGCGCTTATTCGCAATCACAAATGTACATTATTCGGATCTGCTTTAAAGCCTTGCCGGTTAAATGTTTTATTCATGCGCTGGTCTGACGTGCGCTTTTTCTGAGCCCCTACACCTGAAGCGCGCGCACTAAAATCCTGTCAAACGATAATTAAAAAGTTATCTTTTACACTAATACTGTCAAAATACACAAGGTTTATGTATAGACTCTGTTGGTTATGTCTAAAATGAAAGTAAAGAGCTGAGAGAAAACGGATGCGTGCCTCTGTATAGAGAATGGGAACCTACGTCACGCAGCGTCGGATTCCGCCATGTTTTAGGTCACGCTCACGAGCACACAGCACAAACAAATGCAAATCACCACAGGAAAAGCCGACCGTTTTACATTAATATTTTTTGGAAAAACATAAGTTTAGAATAAAACAGACTATGTAAATCTCTTTAAATAAAAAAAATAATAATTAAAAATCGCTCTGTTGTTTGTCTGAGAGGCTGCAAATATTCACGACTAATCAGACTCCTTCACTACAGTGGTACTAATATAGGCTAACTGCTAAAACACTTACAACAATTAACAATGGTTTTACTATAGTAAACGTGTAGCGACCATGTTTTTGGTGTATGTATTAACATTCGTATAACCACAATCTTATTAAATACCATGGATAAACTACGGTTAGAGTAGCAAACCATGTCTAATTTTGTAAGGGGAGAATACACTATAGCTAGATCTCAAACAGTGGATCATTGACTGCGTTTACATGCGCACGAATATTGCGATTATTTCCAATAATCAGAGTAAGGACTTAATCGCATTTTGATGTTTACATGTCAAGAGCAAAGCTCTTACTCCCGTTTACATGCAATTTCCATTATTCTTATTATTCGCTAAGAATTGTGGTTAATTTTTTCACTGCCATTATTCACATACCCCACTGGACAGCACAAATGATGGACTCAGAAAGAGCAGTATTACTGGTCGCTGTTTTAATCTATTTACGTCTAATGCATAATGATTTTGTATCGCTGTATTCCACGCTTTTTCGGCGCCATGATAGAAATATGATGGAATTTGTTTGCCTATACGCTGCCGTCGCGTTCTGTTCGTCCTTTCTGGATGAGGGTAAGGAACAGAGCAACCTGATCTCACAGAATTCCGTGTAATGTTCACGGACTTAATTAACCCCGAATCTGTGGTGGCATCACGGAATCGCCGAAAATTCCGTGATGGGCTCACGGAAGGCATCAGCCGTGGTCCATGCACGGATTCACTGGTTTCCGTGCGTGGAGCACGGCTGATGCCTGTCACTGACTTACATTGGTATCACTTCTGTGAGCCAATCACGGAATTTTTTCTGTGAGCCAATCACGGAATTTTTTCTGTGAGTCCATCACGGAATTTTCGGCGATTCCGTGATGCCACCACAGATTCGGGGTTAATTAAGTCCGTGAACATTACACGGAATTCTGTGAGATCATGTTGCACAGAGACTGCTGGCAGCTTGTTGTGTTTTCCTCAGAATGCGATGCTTTCTTCCCCTCCATCGTTTCTAATCTCCGTATTATTACAGGTGCGTGTCACGTTATTCATATATGTCACAAGCACATGCGCACTTTGGTCAGAGCGGCAATACTGCGAACATGCCTGTATATTCCGATTAAAATCGGCGTACGCCACCTATGTTAATACGATTATGCTTGCTGCCATTATGAGCTTAATCGTATTATTTAGATCGAAGTATTGCGTTTACATGAGGTAAAGCATAATCGCAATATCGCCAAAATCTCATTATAATCGCATTAAGAGGGTCCATGTAAACGCACTCATTGTTATATCGTCATATTGCCCGGTAAAACTGCTCAGTGTTAAGAGTTAAGTCCTGTTTTATACAGTCTATGGTTAAGATCAAGATCTGTATGTTGAATCACTTAATGTATGTACAGAATAAATAATTTCTGCCTTTTAAATTATTATTAAGATCGTTATTATTATTATATTATCATTTTACATTTTTATCATGAAACCTTCTGATATAACTATTATCAACAACAATAAAACTAAACACATTGCGCTGCCTTACCACGCTGAAACAATTCCTATTGGTCATTTAACCTTATTTGCTGTGATCATGATTGGTTAATCTGGCTGTCATTCATGAAACTGGCCAATGAAACTGTGCTTGCCATTTTAAGTTTGAAAATATGACAGTTATCCTGAGTGGTGTCTTTCTGAGTGAGGTCGCTGTGAGTGAGAGAGCTGCTGCGCAATAAAACTGCTAGGTCGGTCCCGAATTATTGTATAATTATTGTATAAAAAAACGTTTACCATTAAAGCTATTATTATATTATAGATCCTATATTCTCGTTCAATTTAGGCCTACTATCCACTTAAACAATATGTCATCAAGTTTCTAATTTTATGTACCGGTACTATTTATGTAAACGCTGCGTAACTTTCATGTGTTTGATGGGCGCACGCGTTGAACATTCGAGGCGCGCATTTAAACTGGAGTGGAGGGTAGTGATGGGTCGTTCTTGAACAATTCGTTCATTTTGAACGAATCTTTAATGTGACTCGGGAAGAAGGAGTTGTCTCAGGGAGTGATTCGTTCAGTCGCGCATGCGCAACATCCTATAGGTTCTGTACTGGAATTAGTTCACCTGTTTCGAGTCTTCGGGTTTGAGTCGTTCGTTCATCACGTGACAGCCTCATACACTAACCTATGCAGTCAGAGCCGGAAAGAGAATTGATTAGTTCACCTCCCAAGTCTTCGGGTTTGAGTAGTTAGTTCTTTTGTCACGTGAGGTGACAGCTTTGGGCAGAGAAATTAGTTAATTTACAACCTTCCTTACAAACGGGTGCATAGTCATTATTATTATTATTACTATTTACTCGTACAGTTATGTGATGCATTTCTGGGCTCAAATTATTGCTTTTAATTTCTGTCACCATGGTTCTTTTCCATAATACTGAATGTAGTAATAAAGATAATAAAGAGTTGGTTATGCTTTAATTTAATTTTTTTTTTTTTTTTGGAGTCTAATCTTCATAAAATACAATGTCTTGTTGTATTTATGTCTTTTGAGTTAACCCTTTAGATTAGACTATAGTGTTACTTACTATACTTTTGTAACATATGACACTTTAGACATTAACACTGTGTACACACTCTTGAATTGTTTTTTTATTGTTTATTTTTGTGCCAGAAAAAGCTTTATCAAAGAGGATAACTATTCCAAAATGAATTAAAACAATTTAAATAAAAAATACAAGAAAATTAAAATATACTAAAGCCACAGAGCCAGATCATAACCTTAATATTTTAAACTAACATTAATCATTCATATTCAAAATGTTATTTGCTTTCACTTTCTCATTGTGTCCTTTTTGACCAATCTTCTTATACAAATATTAGACCAATATGTCAAGTCTGCCTAGGAAAAACAATTATACCAGCAAAGTCAAAATTGGAGTAAAAATGAACAAACTATAAGTGCTTTGGTAATTTTAGGCTTGGATTTTTTTATTATATAGTTATATTATATGTTTATTGATAGAAAAAGACAGTGAAAGGACAAATCAATCAATATTTTATTTATAACAGGGTTTTATTTATTTATAAAATAACACAGATCCTCAAGAAACAGTAACAAAAACATAGTAACAGAAATGAACAGACCATTTTTATTTCTAGGAAAATGCTTATTACACATATTTTGATAATTTTATGATAATTCTTAAATATGATCCAACATACAAAAAATACAGTTTTACTTTATAGTATTTTACTGATCCGGCAAGTGGTCACCTGACAAAAGAACGAACGACTCAAACCTGAAGACTCGGGAGGTGAACTAATCAATTCTCTTTCTGGCTCTGACTGCATAGGTTAGTGTATGAGGCTCAGTGGCGGTTTTAGGCATGGGCGAACGGGGCAGCCGCCCGGGGCAGCATTTTTTCATGACACGTGGGGGGGCGGCACAAGCACTTGGAAAAAAAAAAAAATCATCTGCGACGCTAAGCGGTTTTCTATTATATAACTGTGCGGGGAATTGGCAAATTGGCGCCCCTGCTTGTTGAGAAGGTACCGAGCACAGAAGCTGTGTGAGAAGTGGAAAGGGGAGGGGGGTGCGGCCGCGGGGGACAGTTGACCTCTCCCAAATTAGTGGGACAAGTGGGCTAAAGTCAGTCACACCCAGGGGCGCAGGAAGTGTTTTTTTTTTCATGTGGGCAACTGTTTAATTGTTGGGAATATAAAAAAATCGGAGTGTCTATTTAAGTGCAAATAGCTATGTTGCTGGCAGAGGCTATTTACATTAACTCCACCCACAAATGTATGATTGGGATAGTCAAATATGCAAAAGACGGTTACTAGCTGTCAGATTCAGTGGTGCAGATGGTAAAATTTGCGTTACACTTCTTTCGACACGATTGGCCAGGGTTCGAATCTGCCTTTTGGCGAACTTTTTTTCTCCCTTTTTAAATTTCAAATCACATCACATCAGAAAAGCATTTATTTTTTAATAAAAATGAAGGAAATAATCAAAGAGTTGAACATAAAGTATCGGGTAGGGTTAGGGTAGGTGTAGAGAGGGCTTTTGTCCCAATAAGGTGGCATCCATTTAATAATTAGATATAAAATAAAAAAATTACACTCAGTAAGTTATTGCATACTATTTTATAATGTATTACAATGCAGAAGTGCAGATAATTACCACTATTTTTGCAATAAGTAATGTTTTTCTCTAATAATGTTTTTCGCCATGTTTTTATTTTATTTTAACATAGAATAAATAGAATCTAAAGCTATTTGCACTGTGTAAATAACATATCACTAAAGAATACTGCTATTTTCACTTTGTGGTTTAGTCTTGACTTCTGGTCGTGAGTGACAGTGTTGGGGGATGGGAAATCTGTTGATTGTCGATTATGTATACAGAGTATATTTATTTAAGTTCTGATAACTTATACTGTTTTGTGCAGAATTGTGTTTTTCATGTTGAAGGATTTGTGCAATTGAGAAATATAAGCTTGTCTTACACTTATATTGTTATAGTAAAACTATTTGTGCAAAATTTTTTAGCAAAAAAACCTAAAAAAAAAAAATTGGGAATGGGCGCTCAGAGGGGGTCTCGCCCGGGGAGTAATTCAATGTAGAACCGCCACTGATAAGGCTGTCACGTCTGCCGCACTCGGGCCTGATGCCTGTGGACTGAGCCAATAGGGCCAGATGCAGCGGCCGTTAGCGAGCCGACACTGCCGCATCCGAGCTGGAAGCGACCCGACACTGAAGTGCACGGCGCGCCGGACGTGGCCGTTTAGCATTGAGTGAATTCTGACCGTCTCACGCTAAATGCGTGAGCGGTGGCGGTCCAACCTGTTTATATCTTTATTATTATTTTAATATACTATTTTATCTTGTATTATATTAACCATTTGCACACACGAGCATTATCCGACTGGCTCCTCCCGACCGCAGACGCAGCTTTACAAGCCACTTTCCCCTGCGTTTTTCAGTCAGTTTCTTGACTTTCCCCCTCTTATGAACAACACATTATCATACACAATAAAAGCTCCTTGTGTTTTCTCGGTTTGGCCGATTCAAGCATCCTTAAACAACGCAAAACACAGGAATTTTGAGTTTCCTATGGAGAAAAATCACTTCCTGCCCTCCAGCTGCATTTCGCGCGTCATCAGTGACGTCATGTGCAAACAACCTATTATTAGGCTTGTTTGAGATGCGCCTCGCCTCGCCTGAAATGTAGGCGGCTGCAGTGAGAGGAGGAGTGAAATAAGCGCAGTCAAGACGGACAGTTCTGCCCTCTCGAAGTGGAACGAGATCAAACTAGATCAAAGGCAGATATCGCGTTATTCTCACTCATATGCTGTGCTGCTGATAAACATGATATATTTTCAGTTCTGTTGCTTTTATATGAATATAAATATGATGAACAAGACACACAGAGCGCTTGCTATTTAATTCCATACGAAAGGCGTATATTTATCATTCATTTTTATTTTAATTCAAACATGTATTTTAGATTTTTATAGAAAATATGACAACAATCACATATCTCACACAGAGATCGCACTGTCAGTGTTTGGGAATATTCATGCACAATTTAAATACATGATAGCATGAAATCAGATTAAAAATATAAAACATTTTAGAAGAGAGCATCACGGCTGTCTGAACCAATGAGCATTAAGCTGTGTCGTCCGTCAGTCGTTTCCCATCATGCTTTTGGTCAGCGCAGTTGGTGGAGAGCAACTGCGCGCGACTGCTCAATCCGACACAGCCGCCTCGCCGTCGCGAGAGTTTTTTGGCACACGTCAGCATGACATCAGAGCAAGGCGGACGTAACTCGGACACTTTTCTAACCGGCATGCGTCTCGCGATGATCACCGGTGATCGGTTCTGCGCAGATTTTGCTCATCTCAAACAAGCCTATTCCTTTAATGTTAATAAAACACCAAAACACAAAGAGAAAAATCACTCACTACTCTTGACTGAAAAACGTTAATACAATTGATTTAATAGGAATCAATCTATATAGTGTTTTATTTTTACTGCTAAATAAATCTATTGTACCTGAAAATAAAACACTGTTTTATTTGTATATTACGTGTATTTGTAATGTGTATCTTTTGTTCTCATTTTTTAAAAACAAAGATAAAATAATGATTTGGCCTAAATATCTGTCATTCTTTTTTTAATATTTTTGTTACCTTGAAAGGCTTTGTCTTTATAATAGGGAAATTAGTTTGGCTGTAATGCTCAGACAACTTGCAAAATAGTAAAACCAACATGACAAAGAATCGTGATAAAATCGTGAATTTGATTTTTCCCAAAAAATATTGTCATATGATATTTTTGCCATATCGCCCACCCCTAGTGTGTGTGTGTATGTTTCACAGTCTTTATGGTTTGGATTAACCCATTCTTTGCCGTATCTCTAAAAACCAACCTGCCAGAGGGTTACCGTAAATCCATGTGCCTGCTGTGCACCATTCTCCTGATGCCCCCGGGGTGGCATTTGCACTGATGGCTTGGGCCCGCCATCGCTGCTTGCAGCTATATTTTTAACTTGTTATTGCAAGGTGTTTCAACTGTACACGTCTCAAATGTACTCAGTCTACCCTATGTTAAAATGCTGAAAATATGTCAGTATTTTACGTTAAATGCTAAGAATGCGTCTGTATTACACGTTAAAATGCTGTAAATATGTTAGAAATGTACGTTTTAGTGCATATGAAAACCTAAGTAAATGTAAGTTTTGTAGAACCACATTTACGTAAAATACATATGAATTCTCATGAGATCACATTGTATTATATAACAGTTTAGCACATGCATTGCAAATACAGCTGAACAAGCTTTTCCAGAGGCCTTATTATGCCAAGAATGTCACAAGATCATAATGGGTTCTCCCAAATGGTATCCCTTTGCAGGAAAATAATACATTTTGTATTTTAACTTTATTACATTCAATCAATAAATAAGCCTTGGCTCAGAAGATATTTGCAATTGTGGCATTTATGTGGGTGTGTGGAATTTTTAGAAGTAGGCTATTCTTGTTTAAAATCCATTCACACAGGTTTATTAGAGTCTGATCACATGCTAACGCATTATTAACTGAACCATCACTGTGCAATTAGCACACTGAAGCATGTAAATCTGTGTTTGTGTGTGAATTGCAGTGTAACATAGTTTCCTTTCCAGAAATCAACAGAAGCTTTGAACCAAAGCTATTTAAAAGTATATACTATTATACAGGTTATCTATGATAATCTAATCACAATAATATTACACCAAATCTGTGACAAAATCACAGAGAGTGGGGAACAATTAAAAAAACTGTGTTACCTGCATATGTCCATTCTTTAGCTTAAAAAAAAAAGAAGAACACACAAAAGTTAAAACAGATTCTCTGTGTATTTCAGGTAACAATTAAATTGTAACCTAATTATTAAGACATACAAAAAATACCATCAGTGACTAGCACATTAGGGCAGTTTAATTATATAACAATTAAAAGTTACTGAAGCATCAAAAAGCAAATAAATCTTTTCATCTGTGTTCTGTAGCAGTGATCACCAAAAAGTTGTTACAACAGGCCACTGCATTAATATTACATAGATAATCAAAGTCTTACCAGTTCCTGAGCACTCCACACACTTGTAAAAGAGAAAAAAAGCCACTGTTATCCAGACAAGGTCCATTCTTTCACTCTCCTCTCCACAGGCTACACACACTCATACAATGAGAAAGCTATAGACACACCAGTACACTAGAAAATGGTAGGAAAATCTTAACAGGTCTATAGCAAAACAACTTGAAAAATGTATCCAAGAATTTTCTCAAAGAAAGAATAATTTGTGTTCCTTTTCTGGACTTGGGTGATTTGGTCCAGTGAGCTGAATTGTGAAAGAGAGTGGCATCACATGCCACAGGAGAAAGAGAGAGAAACAGAGAGAACTGAAAGGAGAAAAGGACAAGTGAACGAGAAAATCACTTGCTGCTGGACACTGAAAAATGTGTATGACACAACTAGCTGAGGGGGGAGGACTGAGGGGGAGCAGGGAGAGCCTGACTGAAGGGGTACTGAGGTGATAATGAAGAGAATGAATAGAGACTGCGAGAGGGAGACCAGAGAGGACAGAAAGCGCAGAATTGATGTAGCTCATCTATTGCAAACTACAATTGCTATTTGACAAATTTAGCATGCGTAACTATTTCTCTGTGCTGTTAAAATTCATAGTAATTAATAAAAAGAAGTATGCATGCTAAAATAAAACAATGATATGGTAATGAAAGATGAGTCATGTAGACACTGATCAGGGTTGCCGCTATGGTTTCCAGGCCCCCTGAATATCATTGACTCAGGCCACTCCGAGATCGCATTCCCCCTCAGTAAAAAAAATGCGTCCCGGGCCCCCTCTCCCTTGCCGGGCCCTTGGAATCGTCCTAACCTTCCCCCCGTTATGGCACCCCTGACACTGGTTGAAACAACTGAATTAACAGGAATTTCCCAAACGGAATAAAATGCAACTAGATTAAATGCATCTTAAAAAGTAAATACATTTTGTGTTGAATTGAAAATAATGTTTCTACAAAGTTTAAAACGTCTGTTTTTAAGCCCAGAGTTCAATGACCTCATTGAACGCCTTATTACGCTTCATTTTTCAAACGCTGGAGGGCAGTAAACTCCATCCTATAATTTCTACGACCTCTTCTTTGTATTTAAATGTTAAATGTCAGCTTTTGAAATATGATATCTAAATTTTATAAATAGCTATAGTTCTCCTGTGCTATCTTTGTGTTTACTGTTATTGTTATTGTGATTTTATATAGGCTACCTGTATGCACATGTGTATGCACAAGTGTTTTGGCTCTCTGATTTATTTAAGAAATGTTTATTAAGATTTATTTAATATTATAGGAATTATTTCACGAATTTTTACATTAAATTAATTGGCCAATAATTAAAGAATCTCTCTGGAACAATGAGGTGTTTGGATGTTTGCTTTGGATTCCCTTTATTTCCATTGGAAATAGTTCCTCGTAATTCTAATGTGCTCCTCTAGTAAATGTAATGTAGCAGCGCCGTCTTGTGAGACTTCTTTCATGTGTATTTTCATGCCACGATGTCATTTGTCCTCGCCACATTTAAAGATTTAACGGCTCAGTTATTTAAAAAAAAAAAAAAAAAAAAAACTTCATTTAACGTTTCAGCTTCGGTACTCCAATCCGTTCCCTCCTACTTAAATTTAACAGCGTAGTGATCCGTTTCAACGTGAAACCGTTGCACAGTCTTACGTAACGCTCCTTATCCATGAAGCTTTCACCATTGGTCAATCATTAGCGAGTAGGGCGTGTTAGAATGGTTATCATAATTTTCATTGGCCTATTCCGTATTAGAGGCGTGGCTATGGATTTCATTCACAAACCTCACAGGCTGCAGTTCACGTCCATGTAAACGTTGCTCTTAAAGGGATACAGGGCAGGGCAGGCCCATTTTTCTGGAATATATTATATATATATATATATATATATATATATATATGTTTATTGTTTGCACAATGGAAGAGCAGTAAAAAAAAAAAGACATTCCGTTTTTGAACGAACCCAGAATATGACCAAACCCTCAAGAGAAATGTCTGTAATCTTCTAATTGAAGTCTTTAAATGTAAAAAAATAAAATAAAAAAAGATGTATGTAAAGGTTAATGTTAAGATTAAGATTATTACTTCATACACCTATGAGAACAGCATGACAGCTTTGTTCATAGTGCACTTTCTGTTCCCTAATTAATAGTCCGTGGACGGCCTGTTTGAGACTCAGTGCAACAACTATTCTGAATGTATACTTTATGCCCTAAAATCTCGAGACATGGCTGCTGAAAACCAGTATGGGTGCGGAAATTGTTTTAAAGAATATGTTAAACAAAGAAAACGTCATTCATTTTTATAATTTTTTCATTCATTAAAATGCAAAACAAAAACATCAGCTATAAGTCCTCTACAAATGTAGTGCAAACCTTGAAGAAAGCTTGTTCCTATGAACTGTTTTAGTGCTATTCAGGTGAGACTAAAGACAGGTTCACGTGTGTCAGTCGACTTGTCTGACATGGAGTCTGTAGATTAGCTGTCTTTCAGTGGAAGATTACCACGTGTTAGTGAGAATGAAATTATGATTTTATGATTGCCTTGCGTAATGATTTTGCTCCTTTCATTACAAGAGTGAATGCACCCTATATACATTACGCACACACACGCTGCACTTACTGTATCTTTTTGACCTGCGCGTGTTTACACTTCTGCTCCTCTGCGCCCATGCCAACACAAATACCACACGCATGGGCGGAGCTACGAGTCATTGACTGGCCAGTCGCAGAAGAGCGGAACAATTACTGGCTAGATCGTAAGCCAATAAGACTGTTACTAACTGACTGCAGTGGCCAACGAGAGGCTGTGCGTGGATGGCACTAAATTGGGCACGTGTGTCCATGCACATGTTGACACTCGGGATGTGAGGAGAGAGAGTAAGGAGCTGATCTGTGGGGTAGAGTAGACGGGATCGTCGGACAGGGTTTGCGTTGCTTGAACAGATGCCCTGAAGTTGAGGTATGTTTTTTTTTTTTTTTTTAGGATTTTTTTTTTTTTTAGTATTATTAAACAATTCGTTGTTAGGGTGCATGCCACACAGGGATAGTAGGGAATATAATTTAGATTGCTCACTTTGACATTGGTAAACTGTTATTTGATACAATGTTCATGTATGTATCCTGTTCCTGCAACTCGGCATATGAGTGTAACTGTCTGTGCAATCTATGTATGTGTGTGCAGTTACATTTAAAATGCGATAGTATTCTATTGCATTTTAAATGTAACTGCAATTAGGGGAACTGTATATGTATGTTTATGTGTATATATACAGAACAACAGAACCAATCACAACTGTCATTTTCATTGCTGCTTAATGTCTGAGCAGCAGAGAGAGAGAGTTACATACTGAACATGAAGAGTAGACAGCTAAATGGATTGGAGGAAGACAGGAGGAAAGAGATATACTTTGTTTTTAATATGGGTTTGCAATGAATAGAGGCACACTTGAAGAGAAAGAGACAGAGATTAAAAATGGTTGGGGGAGGGGAAAGGAACATGAGGCAGTCAAAAGTGAGTGTTTTTGTGTTTTTATGCTGCTGCCTCTACCCTGTCCGTGTGTGTGTGTGTGTGTGTGTGTATTTGCTAGAGGGAGAGGAGAGAGAAAATGAAGAAATAGAGAGAGCCTAGCTGCCTTCTTTAACCACTAGTGTTAAAGCATCCTGCTGCACCCCTCCCCCTTTACGATACACACTTACACAACCGAATCATGCACACACTTACACACTTACACAGGCATGCATGCTTCTCTCTTTTCTGTGATCTCACAGGGTCAGACAGACCCCATGTACTCTGTACTGGCTCCGACAAAGCAGTATCGATGAAATAAATTTAATAATGAAATTGGGTGTATTTGATTTTATTGAAAGACTACGATGTAATCTGAACCTTGGAAGAATTAAAAAAAAAAAAGTGTAAAATAAAGAAATCACATGAATAAATTACAGTTTAAAATATATTAAAATAGAACAACTATTTTAAATTGTTGTATATTTCACATTATTACTGTTTTTGCTGTGCTTTCGATCAAACAAATGCAGACATCCTCATCATAGGTTTACTTAAAAAAAAAAAAAAAAATTTATAAAAAAAATTAATAATAATAATATTATGGAAAACCTAACTTCAGTGGTTTGATGATTCACATTAATTTTTTCCAGTTTTGGCATTTTGTTGGGTTTTTTTTTTTTTTGATCTCAGGAATTTATTAAGGTAATTATGGATTAATTATTGGAAAGTCATTTCATTTCCATTTGTATTCATAAATTTTGAATTGGAAACTTTTATCTAAATTCAGAAAAACCATTGTGCTTCCTGTTGTGTTGTTGATTGTTCATATCGCTCCTGTTATTGAAACCGTCCTAATGAAATACATTTTAAAACTAAAATTTGGTTTATTAAGATTTATTGAAATATGGTTTGTTTTTGAATATGCAATATGATCTTAGAGATTAGAATGGAAATGTATTTCAGATCTAATTTGAACCTGGAAATAAACAGAAAATTTGAGCATTTAAAAAGTGTAAAATAAAGAACTGATAAATGAATAAGACATATTTACAATTTTGTTGCTAATTTGTGGCATTGCCCATTGAAGGTCCGATTTCTTTTAGCACAAAGTGTACCAATAGTGCATGTATACATGCATACATTCTGACATTCATGTAAATTTAATTTAACTTAAATGTGTATGCTCATCAACAAATTTGGAATTAAAAAAAAAATATATATATATATATATATTAAATGCAATACATAAGCAACTAGTGGTCTCCGACATTTGGGCCCCACTATTGCCAAAGTTTGCACATTTTGTAACATTGTTGAATACCCTCTAGTCAGCCTATTATGTTTTTTTTTTTTAATGCATGTCTCTGTCTCTCTCTCTTCTTTGCATTCATTTTACACACACGTTTTTATTTAATTTATTTATTTAATATTTAAAACTTTGACTTTTAAGGATATTTCCCTCTTTTTTTCTATCTCTCTTTCCCACAGTCATGCAGTCCACAGAATTTATTTCCTCTCAGCCATCACAAGATTCACTAAGCTCAAACAACAATTTCTTGTTCAGTGATGAAACAGATGCTTTCCTGTTGGAGGACAGGGACAAGCCCCATGGAATCCATTTGACTCAGTCAGGTCTCTCTAACAGAAATGTTCACAGTATGAACAGGGAGCAGGAGCATCCTGGATCTCAGTGGGCATGTGATGGGTTCATTGTGTCTAGTGACCCTGAGAGGTCACAGGACAACAGTCATGCTAGGTCAACGTCTTCATCCATCTCATCATATCTGTCTCTCTCCTCGTCATCTTCGTCTGTATTGGGATGGAGCAGCTCAGAGAGTGAGCAAGGGAAGAATGGAGGAGCTGAAGGTGACCTGCTGTTTGCTCGTAAGGTGAGAATTTTTCTACCAATTCTTAACCCTTTACACATGGTGTTAACATCTGTCTCGAGTAGTCCAATGAAATGTAGCCAGTGGAGATCCATTACTTTTTACCTGTAGTATTTATATGCATCACAAATGTGACTTTTCTTATGATTAACAATCAAGATGAAATTGAAGTGCATACTTTAAGCTTTAAATCAAGGGGCTGAACAAAAATATAAAATGCTTAGGAACTACAACCCTTTTTATACACATCCCCCTCCCCCATTTTCAGGGGCTCAAATGTAATTGGACAAATAAATATAAGCATAAATAAAAAAAAAATTATATTTTGTTGAGAATCCTTTGCAGACAATTACTGCCTTTTGTCTGGAACTCATGGACATCACCAGAGACATGGGTTTCCTCCTTTGTGATGCTTTGCCGGGCCCTTACTGCAGCTAACTTCAGTTGTTGTTTGTTTGTGGGTCTTTCTGCCTTTAGTTTTGTCTTCAGCAAATGAAATGCATGCTCAATCAGGTTGAGATCAGGAGATTGACTTGGCCGTTGCAGAAAATTCCACGTTTTTACCTTCAAAAACTCCTGGGTTGCTTTTGCTGTATGTTTTGGGCCATTGTCCATTTGTACTATGAAGCGCTGCCCAATGAACTTTGCTCCATTTGGCTGAATCTGGGCAGAGAGTATATCCCTATACAATTCAGAATTCATCCGGCTGCTTCTGTCTTCTGTCACATCATCACTAAACACCAGTAACCCAGTGCCACTGGAAGCCATGCATGCTCATGACATCACACTGCTCCAGCATGTTTCAAAGATGATGTATGCTTTGGATAATGAGCTGTTCCAAGCCTTCTCTGTAATTTTTTCTTCCTGTCATTCTGGTACAGGTTGATCTTAATTTCAGACATCCAAAGAATGCTTTTCCAGAAGTGGTCTGGCTTTTTTAGATGTTTTTTGGCAAAGTTTAATCTGGCCTTGTTTGCACCTTGTGGTGAACCCTCTGTATTTACTCTCTTGAAGTCTTCTCTTGATTGTAGACTTCGACAGTGACACGCCTACCTGTTCTTCTCTTGGCTGGATATTGTGAAAGGGCATTTTTTTTTTACAATAGAGAGGATCCTCCGATCATCCACCACTGTTGTCCTCTGTGTACATCCATGCATTTTTATGTTGGTGAGCTCACCAGTGCATTTTTTTTCTCAGAATGTACCAAACTGTTGATTTGGCCACTCCAAATGTTCCTGCTATCTCTCTGATGGATTTGTTTTGTTTTTGAAGCCTAACAATCGTCTGTTTCACTTCTATGGAGGGCTCTTTTGACCGCATGATGTGGGTTTACAGCAACCGCTTCCAAATGCAAATGGCACACTTAGAATCAACTCCAGACCTTTTACCTACTTAACTGATGTTGAAATAACAGAGGAATAGCCCACATCTGTCCATGAAATGACTTTTGAGTCAACTGTCCAATTACTTATGGTCCCTTGAAAAAGGGGGGAGGTACATATTAAAGAGTTGTAATTCCTTTAGCTTTCCTCCAATTGTGATGAGAATACCCAATTCAAATTAAAGCTCAGAGTGTGCACTTTAAGCCCATATTCGTTATATAACTGTAACTTGAATATGTTTTGGTCAACAGCTAAAATAATAAACATCATGCCTATGTCCAAATATATATGGACCTGACTGTATTTATCTGGCAAATACTTTTATTTAAGGCAAACAGAACATGTTCTGAGAACAGATGGTTATTTTCTCTATAGGAGACACAGCAAAGTTTAAAACCCTTATTTTAGCACAGTGGTTGATTGCCAGGTGGTCCTTCACTGTCCTCCAGGACACATAAAGATGCATTAGTGTTTACACCAGAACATTTTGACTCCATTTGCATATGCATTTAGTGCTGTCCACTTGTGATGTGATTGCCTAAAACCGATATTAATATCAGATGCAAAAAAGATCTTAAAGAGTTATTAATTGAATATCAGGATCGTGGCTTTCTCTCTCTCTCAGTGTTTAGAACTCCAGGGGTATGTTCGGCCTCTGCTGGAGCTTCTAAATGGACTGAAGAAAGGGCGATTTGACAAAGGTGAGACAAAAGCAAACTGTTTCTGTGTGTGTCTAGGCTTAAACATTCCTCTTTGTAAGGATATACAACAGCTGTAATTGGCCTGTAATAAACTCTATAGTTTAGAGTGTAGCAACCCTTTTATGTGTGTTATTTATTTCTCTCTGTTCTCTTATTTTTTGACTCTTTCATTTTTGTGTGTCTGTGCTTTCCTTTTATGTAACACTGACAAGGTGCAACCCAAGGCCTTATTAAAACTAAATGTCAATTTACTTTATTGTTTTCAGTTATAGCACATTTCAATACACGGAAAAACATCAGGCTGTGCAGGACGTGATTTAAGCTGACTCTTTATGATGAATACTGATATTGTATCAGTACATTTACTGCTTGTGATTGGCAGGTCTGAGCAGTTTTCAGCAGAGTGTTGCAATGGACAGAATTCAGAGGATTGTAGGAGTCCTGCAGAAACCACATATTGGGTGAGAGAGTGTGAATATCAATAAGAACTGTATTAGATTTTAAGTATTAGAAAAAGTTTGTTTTGCAGTATTTCAGAGTTGTTAGGTATAATCTTGTCTCATTGTTTGCAAGTATTTATGACATTATCAGGGGTCCGTCTTCTAAACAACATCCAAGCTTAATGCAACTTATGTATAAACATCAGAACACAACGTTCTGTAGAAGGTGCTACAAATAAAAAGCCAGCAAAACAGCCAAAATTAAGCAGTCAGTAGTTTAATTTGTGAAACGCCAGTCTGTGGAATTTTTTATTATATTTGCTACTAGCAGCTTTACACCAAATTTTCTGTGAATCAAACATGAGACCATGCTATCCTGATTGAATTTACATTTGTACTTATGCAACCATTCAAAAGTTTGGGGTCAGTAAGATTTTTTTAATTTTTTTAAGAAATTAATCTTTTTATTCAGCAATGATACATTAAATTGTCAAAAGTGACAGTGAAGACTTTACATTGTTACCAAAAAAATATTTTAAATTGTTATAATATTTCACAGTTATACTACTGTTTTCATCAATTAAATAATACAGGATTGGTGAGCATAAGAGACTTTCATTATGGGGTTTCTTTGAAAGAAATTAAAAATACAGCATTTAATTTTCTGAAAAACCTGCTTATTAACTTTATCAGTCATTTGATTCACATTTTGCCACCAAAACAACTATTAATAGGACATATTCTTTAAAATTTGGCAGTTTGTTGATTGAATTTTTACTCAGTAATTCATAAAAGTTGTTATAGATTAATTATTATTGCTGATGCATCATTGTGCAGTGTAGGCAGAATCATTGATAATAACTGGATTTTTGGCAACAGTGCAGAGCTCAACAACTGTCTATTTATAAAACTACTTTATACCATGGTCTGTCTGAATACTAGATTCTGATTGGCTGGCAGGTATGCATTAATACTGTTTAACCCCTTAACTGTCACCGTCCACCCTGTGGGACGCCTACATTTACTTCTCTATTTTACAATTAAATCCTACTCTAATCATGACAAACTATATATCGTTGGAAAGGTCTAAGACTCCTAAATAGGTATTTTAACACTTTTTTTTTTGTTAAAAAATTATGTAGGAAAAGTAATAGATTAATTTATGACAAGAGTGGACCTGAAAAATCTACATCATAACAGGAGTTCTGACCTTTGTCACAGAAAGTCTTCTTAGTTGCCTTTTTCTCTATCACGCTTTAAAAATCATAAGAAATTATTTATCAGTTGAAAACATAAAATCTCAAAATTCATCCTTTGAAACCCATTTTAAAATCAGTCATTGCATTACCATGGAAATGGTACATCAAAATCATGTTACAAAATGTTTTCATTCATGAATTATAAAAATTTAAGTTTGGATAGTGCACTATAATGTCTCTGTTCAAAACTGTGAGTGACAGTTAAGGGGTTAATACACAAGTAGTTCCAAGTCAGTTTAATCACAGTTCTATATTAAAGCGCTGATTCAATTGATGCACACAAAACCACACAGACATACACACCAAGAGAGAGAGATCGGATATTAAAGATTGCGCAGTGCACACACAGAGACGAGGTGGTAAAATCGCTGTTTTTGAAGTAACTTAAACACAGCTTCATTGTTTGTAGAGAGATGTGCAGATGCAGGTAACACACACACACAACTGTCATCTCTCTCTCTCGATCCATCAATCAATGCTATAATTCATTCAAATAAATGTGATCTTACTATTTCGTCTCTGTGTCTGATTTGAAGCGGGCAGAATGCTGGCGCTAACGAGCTGTAGGCCTAACTGATGAAATATTCCACTGCAAACATCATTAACAGCTTTAACTTTTCAGTGCTGGCAAGTGACCATGGTATAAGCGGGATAATGCATGTCTAGCTGTGCATTAAACTATTTTAATGCACTTCGCAGAGGCAACCACTTGGCCTCCACGTGGTGCATTAAAATCGATTAATGTTAGCCGTGCTTTATCCCTTACTTAACCAAGGTTGATGATTAATTAAGATGCTGTAAAGTTATATTGTTGGAAGTGTTCACTTATTGATCAAATTATTGTTATTATTCATAATACACAAACTAATTGTAAAATACAAACATAATATTAAACCAGCTGGCAGTAATTTTCTACCCTCAAGTTTGCACAGATCTCTTGAAATATGGACGTTTCACTAATGTGTGGCATCAGAATGAGTCGAATTACTTATATAATTGACAACATCAGACTATATATTTGTCTGTTATTGTGTGCTTTTTTTTCACTTTCCCTTGATCTCTACAGAGAGAAGTACTTACCCACTTTGCTGCAGATAGAGGTGATGCTAAAGCTTTGGTTCCCTCAAGTGACTGCTCAAGTTTCTGTGACACCTAACCCTGCTGACCTTTCACCTCGAAACATTTCCACCCATGGCAGCAGCAATATCACTCCCCCACACAAGCACAAAGACCAATTACATATTCCAGTCAAGGTTAGAGACGCACACACGAGACACACAGCATATTATTTGGTGCGCTCCATTTTATACTGTGTGATTTTATAGATATTGATGCCCTTTTTTTATTTTCTCTTGGCTCTTGCAGAAGCGAAGATTGAGCTGGTCAGACACAGATTCACCCTCCTCTTCACCTCCCATGGTGTGTAAAAGCTCAAACCGTGAATGTTGTGAAGAGCAACATCTATGGCCATATGTTGATGGAGGGGAGGGCTCTTCAGAGGCTCCTCCCCTTTTCTCAAACAAGAACACATCAGACAAGCAATTTGGTGAAACCCTGGAGCACAAGGTTATCCAGTGGTCAGGTTCAAGACTGACATGGGTGCACATTGCGCCCATTTTCTCCCCACCTAAATCTGGTCCCTCTCATAAAGGCAGAATGGCAAAAGAAAGAGGAAGCAGAAATGTCCTCCTTCCAATTTCCCCTCTCACCAGCAGGAGCAGTCCAGCCATGCAGGACAGCTTTGTCTCTTCCACTACACCTTTTTCAGAGCCAACTAGATACCAGTGCCAGTCTGTGAGTTTAGGGACAACAAGTCCATTGCAGGAGTATGCCCAAACTCCACCAATCACAATGAAGCCTTCAAACCTTGTACAGCAAAGCACTATACAAACCTGATGCAAAAAAGCACAACCAGCTGAAAGTCTTCTCAGTGTCAGAGAAGAATTAAAGTATAGGATGTTGAAAGTTTTGAAGGTTGTATATTGCAATGATTGCAAAAGAATTTCCAAAAAAAAAAAAAAAACTGAGACTTGAATTTTATATTGATTGGGTTGAAAATTTGGCTCTTTTGAACTTGAAACGAAAGTACCTAAATTTAAGGTGAAGTAGATTTAGTCAGTCAAACAGATAGCCCTGCCCCAAAATCTTGATATTGGTTGAGCCAGTGCTGTGTTGTGTTGGACAAGATGCTTAAACACGCAGAATTTTGCCCAACAGAGACAGTTTTTACATGACAGTAAACATCCAAAAAATTACACATTTCACCTTTAAGGAAATGTGATATCGCTTGTGGATGTGCTGTGCCCTCAAAAGTTTGTGTTTAAATCTGAGGGGAATTCTAGTCATTGACTATGCTTTAATCCTAAAACAAGGTTGAATTAAGACTAGACAGCAATAATTTTAAAGAAAAGTTAACACAAGCTTAAGCGAGTGGTATGACTTGGCATTTGAATATATATCATTAATAAGATAGCATAAAATAAAAGGTTTAGTTTTTGCTATATTTTGTTTTCTCAAACTGCTACTGAGAATTCTGAGAATTACATTTGTTATAATTACAGTTTGAAAAAGCTGCCAGTAGACAACACAGTGCTGGTGTGAAAGGTCCTTTTTGTAGCTCTGAGGAAAAATGTAGCAGCAGCATAATTGACTTTTCAATATCTGATATAATGTGAATTTATGAGCGGGTTGTAACAGAAGTTGTTACAGTTTCTTTTACTGCGTTTTATAAAGGCAGTCATTTTGTCCCACCCTAGTGGGAGCTTTGTGCACTGGTTTGGGTGGTTTATGGGGGGACACACATTAGTAAAATTGGAAAATCTAAAAATGCACAAAGTTTTCTGCAAGGGGTAGGTTTAGGTGTAGGGTTGGTGTTATAAGGTGATCGAAAATACAGTTTGTACAGTATTAAAACCATTACGCCTATTGAGAGTCTCCGTAAACCACCAGTACCAGTGAGTATGTGAGAGAGAGAGAGAGAGAGAGAGTGTGTGTGCTAGCAGTGGTGGGTTTTTAAATGAAAATTAACCACTTAATTTATTTGCTGTAGAATCTTTGTGACAACGCATCAGGCTGGAAAAACTAACCACAACTACTATACACATTATGTTAGCATGTCTAACTGAGTAATGTCAGATGGTCTGTGATGGCATATGACCAGTGGCTAATGGTAATTGTCAACATCATATTATGTAGGAAATTATGTAATACCCAGGTTGAAAGAGAAAAGACGATTTTGATGGCAAACCTCCTACTCTCACAGATGAGAATTTAAGTGCTTGAATGAGGCACTTGAGTGATATTAGACATCTAAAAAAGGAATAAGAGGACAAAACCATCATAAATAGTGCTAATATGCCAACCTTTATTTATTCACTTGTTGATTTCAACATTTATTTATGATTATTTGTATATGTATTTATTATTATGGCAGCTGAGGTCATGGAGTATTTATTCATATGGCAGGTTTTTGTCATGGAATTGCTGTGTGGAAAATGTGAAATTGGGAAACCTGTGCCTTTTCTCTAGAAACGATATGTATATTCTTATTCATACTCGTATTTGTTAATTGTGTATTTTTATCAAATGGTACAGAACACAAAATCTCAAAACTTCATGAGAAAACTGCATTTGGATACAGTAACAATTTACCACTAACTGCACAGTGAAGTACAGTAATTAGTATGACCAAGAACAAATGTGTCAATGTGAACTAGTCATAGAAACATTCAAAGAGAAGCTGTATTTTCTGACCAGTCACTGCACGCAGTTGTGATGCATCCAGGAACCATCAAATTTCTTGGATCAGTATTTTTGGAGCAGACAAATTATAATGTTAAAATGCACTTATGCATCGATTAATTTCTGGAAAAAAAAGAAAAATGATTTTCTGTGGCTGTAAACAATGTAATGAGGGACAAAAAATTGCACAATTTCACATGCTGCTAAATTATTGATTTAAAAAGAGTCCAGGTGCCCCTAGCAATAGAAATTTTTACCATGTTAAAAATCATAACTGATATCTGCGTCAGCTTTATTATATGTAATTGACTTTTTTACATAATGATTTTGTAGAAATTTGTTGCACTTATTTTAATTTTATTTTGTCATGTTTTATACTGTATTGGTTGTTTAAGACCAAGAGCAATGATCATAAATGATGTATAATGGCTGTTTAATCTGTCTTTTTATAAAACTGTTGTACCACTCTGCACACTGGAAATCGTTCTGTCTGTCCTTCTTTTCAGTCTCTCTCTGTCACCTATATTTTATTTATATAGCGCTTTTTCACTCTGATTCACCTGTTTTTCCCTTCTTCATCCCATACGTTTATTCTTCTTATCTTTTTTCAACAAAGACAAGCATTTTAATAAACTGCATTTTAGATGTACTATTTGACTATGTTGTTTTAGTGGTGTGTATGTATACTGTATGTGTTTTGTGTGTTAGGTAAGGTTTATAATGTGCACTTGTGTTTTGGAGATTCTGTCTGTATATTTAGAGTGCAGATGTTTATACTGAGGCAGTGTTCTGTACTGAGGCATAACTTTATATAGTGGCAACAAGCTTTGATGAGGCAGATCTCTAATATTGAGGCAATGCTCTAGTGAGGCAGAGCACTATATTGAGGCAGTACTCCAGTTAGACAAAGCTCTAAAATTAAGGCAGTGTGCTATAATGACAGAGCTCAGTATCAGTGCTTCTAAAAACCATATCACAGCACTGCTCTAAACCACTAAAACCAAAGCACTGCTCTACTGAGGCACATACATATAGGCTACTGAGTCAGAGCTCTATACTGCAGCAATACTGTAGAGCAGGGATCTCCAACCATGCTCCTGGAGAGCTAACATCCTACAAACTTCCAGGACAGGTTTGAGATACTCATTTTCACATTGTTTGCATTATTTTCAAATGTGGCAGATGTGGTTTAGAACCGCTGCTATGAGACCGAGGTCTACTCAGGCAAAGGTCTATACTGAGATGGGGTTTCATCCTGTTTGTGTATTTCTTTGTGTGTGCATGCCTACACATCTTTGAGTGTGTGTGTCAGCCTCCGAAGCACCTGAACGTTGGTCACGTGATAGGCTAGTGATGGTTATTATTAATAAAAGGCAGGTAGTTGAAGGAGTGCTTCAGTAAGGGGTACCTTGAGCGTCAAAAAGCGACGCCAAGTGGTCCTGACCAAGCTTCAATATGTGACGAGTTGGGTGTGAGAATGGGTTGTATAATTGTACATATTAAAATACTGATATAACTTCTCACCGAACTTCCCTCTGCCCTGTATCTTTGTCTCTCATTGGCTGAAGGTCATCGCCGATGTAGTTTTCAGTCAGAAATCATTGCACACAGCAGGATTGTGAATCGCCGACAGCTCCAGATATTTAGCATGCCAAATATTTCGCGGGCCGCCGACGTGTCGGCGATTCCCTCAGATCACGTCTTTGATAATTCACACTGCGAGCTCCGATTTCCTTCCGATTTCGGGCATTTGTCGGCGATTTATCAAAACCTGTCGGCGAGTGAAAAATCGGGCTAAAATCGTGCAGTGTGAACTCGGCATAAGCCAACTGTGTTCTGCAGGGGGTACAGATTTTGAACTTGTAGACTTGGCTGTTTTAATCTGGTTGGACTGAGTGGGATTTAACCTCATCCCAGCTGCTCCCGGTTTTGGCTCATCATAAGTACAAGTGAATGTATGTGGGAGTATGAGCTGTGTGTTTGTTTTCATGTGCCAATGCCTTTAGGGTGATTTAGCCCGGGAATTACAATCTTTACTCTTCATTGCATTTTTATTAAACAAAACAGTTCAATTCAAATGAAATATAATGCAAGTTAAATTCATTCAGAACTGATTTAAATCTGGATCTGAACCACCAGATTCTATTTTGGCAAAACTTTTCTTGTAGCCATGGTAACTACAGAACAGACAGATTTTTTCCTGTTTTATTAATAATCACCATCACCAGCCTATCATGTGACCAACCTTCAGATGTGTACATGCACACACAAAGTACACAAACAGGATGAAACCCCAACTCGTAAAAGGATAAAATGAACAAAGGATAAAAAGAATAGGCCCTTTAAATAAAACCATTAAATTTTTGTTTGTTTTGTAAATGATTAATTATACATGGTTAATTATACACAGGCCTAAACTTGGTTAATTGACAGTTTATTTTTGCATACACGTATAGGTTTCTGGTCTCTACGGAAAGAATTAAAACAGGTACACACACACACACTTTTGTTTTTGTGGAAAGTGGGGATATCCCATAGGCATAATGGTTTTTATACTGTACAAACTGTATGTGCTATTGCCCTACTACACCAACCCTACACCTAACCCTACCTCTTACAGGAAACTTTGTGCTATTTCAGATTTTCAATACACTCCATTCTGTGTGATTTATAAGCGTTCTGAAAAGTGGGGACATGGGGTAATGTCCTGAAAAGTCTCCTTCTCCTTGTAATACCTGTCATACCCTTGTCATTATACAAATTTATGTCCTCATTTGTCACAAAAACGCGCGCACACACACACACCCAATTGCTATATGTGCAAAATACCATGAGACTGTCCAGGTTTTGGTTTATTTAAATCACTGCAACTTCTACACAGAAGCAGAATTTGTACTCCACAAAGATCACACACATCCACACTCTGCACATTTACATATACACACTTTCACTATACATGCATTTACAGAAAATCAACACATTAAATACTCTCCTATAAATACATAACCATGCATGCCAGTCTACATATACAAAAACTAACTACGCATTTTTCCAAATCTGAAATAAAGCATGCCATGCACACACTCTCTTTGACACACACCCACATGTACATAGACACCCCTCCCCTCTTGTATCCAAGCAGTTTTAGGCAGAGAGCAACCCATACTACCCCCACCCCCAAACCTCCTTCCTACTGCCACACCATCTCCCTCTCCATCCCACCCTCCGCCTCCCTCTCCATCCCACCCTCCATCTGCCCCTCTTCTCCTCTATTGGAGGACAGAAACTAGGGGCAAATAGCAAGGGGGGGGTGTGGAGAATGTATTGCTTGTGTCTTGTGTGTGTCCTGCTGCGTAGGTCCTACACAGTAGTACACACTGTAGGACATTTAAGGGAAGAGAAGGTGACTTCATATTACTTTGGAATGCTTGAATGATGACATTTTATGCAACTAAAAGAATTTCCATGTGCAAAACGCAAATATATTTTTGTATGTACACAAAATCTTTATTATTTTTTAAGTTTTCATAAATGTTTTACTAAAATTGCACATTTTAAAATTAACTGAATAACATTAATAACAGAAATGACAAAAATTAATTGGGGTAAACTGCTGGGATTATTGTGTATGTCTGAAGGAGAAAGGGTTGAATAAAAGTGGAGTGGGTGATGTGCTTACTCACTCGTAATGACTGACTCTGTCGAGTCTGTCTCTCTCCCCCTGCTGTGTTCATTCAGAGCGCTCCATTAGTACTCACGCAAGCTGCCCACACACACATTCAGCAACACTGCTGTCACAAACAAATGCATAATTAAATCACACATGCATAGACTTCCCCATAAAATGAGAAAAAAAAAAAAACATACAATAATATAGCATTAATATACACTAACTGCATAACAACATATTACTCACATTTATCACAATATTCACAATTATTAGTGTATAAGTGAATTGTTTTATAGATAGTAGAGGAAAGTGAAATGGTTGTTGATTGGCTGTAGTGACATCTCTTTAATTTGGCACATTCTGTGGTTTTGTTCCATGCTGTGGTGTTTCACATTCATAATCCACATACACACTAGCATTTGAATTCATTAAAGAAATATGGTAATGAACTTACCTGTTTTTTTTTTACCCAGGTACTGACTTGCATAATGTGTAAAACAATAAGCACGGTTAACCATTGACAAATCTCAGTCATTCAGAAGAGTTGCATAAAACTATCCAACCGGCTTATCCTGTATAGAGTGACAGGAATGCTAGAGCCTATTAGCATCTCAGGCCATAGAAACAACCTAGATCGAGTCCATTACAGTAATAGTAAAATCCTAACTGCTTAAAGAAAATGTGGTTCTTTATTTTAATAGAAAATAATCTCATTCTTCACTGTCATTATTATTCTACAGTAATAAAATTTAAGCAAATAAAAATAAAAGAGAACATATAACTAGAAAATCAGAATTGTCATTAAATTTGCTTTGTAATTCAGAAGAGAGAAAGGGAGCTAAAAGTGGACAGACAGAATGTGTTGTTTTAGTAAACCAGTATTTGAGTAATCAAATCACTTTATGCTCTTTGAGCACATTGTTGATATAGTCTATGCTACCAGGCATTCTCTGTTCTTAACTGAGAGATAATTGTGACACTCTGTGAGTTCTGAGCTGTGTGTATGAAGTTGTGCAGTGTGTTTTCATTTTTCTTCTGAAGGGTGAAGGTGGTAAGTGATGCTGATTAGTGAACAACTTATTCCATTCTCCAGGCTTGGCTGTATTTGGGCCAGCGCACATGTGTGTGTGTGTGCGTCTCCACTGTGTATTTGGGACAACAGTCCCCTATGAGTGTATAAATGTGTCTGTGTGTATGTGGTGTGAGTTATTGAGTTAGTTTGACCATATCAGTTACCTCTGATCTGTCCTTGATCTAACACGACAACAGAGAGACTAATTATAAAGCCAAACAGAGAATATATAAAAAAATTAAGACTTTTGGCAATACTTAAAATAAGCTAAAGCGGTATGCTAGGCCGTTTTAGTTGCTGTTTGTTTCATAGAAAATCATATAGTACCAATATAATGCTCAATTTCCTTCCTAAAAAAAAAAAACTTACATTTGTGAATATGACATTTTGCATGTAAAAAATAAGATTTATTATGTAAACGTGACTGTGCTTTTCTTTGCCGTTTTCTAAGATATAAATAATACATATAATACAAATAATACATAAAACTAAACTAAACTTAAAATCAATATCAGATTTAAATTTTACCAAATAATATTTGGCTGGGTAAATCCTGTGTATAAATCAAATAACTCCAGGTCAACAGATGGCAGTAGTGTGGCCCGTAGATATAAAATACCTAGACGCCTCATTGGCCTCTTTGAGCCGTTGCTGCCATAAGTCAACGCGTCCGCCCTTTTTGTGAGGGCAAGACTGCCTTAAAAACAAATGGAGGTAAACGGGGGTGCTGTGGGTTTTTTTTCGGGATAAAAACACGATAACCTTTACATTTATCAACCGATTTCAGTGTGATCTACATGGAGTTAAAAATAACTCTGCCTTCAGTTATTTAGTTAGGCTTGGGAAATTATTAATTTTCTTAAGAAATTGTGAAAGCTCACACTCACACTGATTTGGTTGATTTTTTCGGTTAACAATTCTAACAATGTAATATGTAATGTGACATATACATGTAATGTAATTTTAATGTAGGCCTACATTAAATTAAGTTAAGTTGTTTCATTGCTTTCTCTGTCTTCAACCCCAGCATTTTAGCTTTTATTGTGCCTCAGGTCAGAGCTCATTCCCTTTGAAATACTGCAAATACAAATCAAAAAGTGACACACTGGTAGTCTGCTTTTTATTTTCATAGCACTCTATACAGATATAAACTCCACAACAAACAATAACAAATGTAACTGATAATCCTTTATGGATCCAGTAAAACTTACAGTTACAGTGGTAAAATATTATGCACTGAAACAGTGCACAGTAAAGATATAGTAAAAGTGATATGTAATATTAAAAAGTATATGTAGTACAAGTTGTAGTAAAGTGAATAATATAAAAAGTGAGTACAACAGCACAATAACATAAGTGATATAATAGATTCATAATAGCACAAATTATATGTGTAATACCATAATAAATAAATGAATAACAATAGATGAATAATAGCAAGTAGAATATGTAATATCAAGGGTGGAATAATAAAGAATAGACAATAACGAAGAATAAATTAATAGTAAATTATAAAGTAAATGAAATAATCGTGAAAAGTACAGTTTTATAATGGTATTTGTGTAATAATTATTAAACAAAGACACAACTAATGACAAGCCAAAAATTATGGTCATGAATTCCAAATTGTGTTTAATTAATGAGCTCCTTGAGTATAATATTTTATATATATATATATATATATATATATTAGTTGTGACGTCAAAACCTGACTAATAAAGACTAATTCTCCACTGCTTCCGCAAAAGTTTCCTATATTTTTCAATTAATGAGCAAAATAATGTAAACAACTTGACGGTGCTTGACATTTTGCTCTACAATGCAAATTACACACACCCATGCAGAAAATACAAATTTTGAAACAGTTGTTTATTTTTCAATATATGTTACTACATAGGAATGTTTGGGGCGTGTGTGTGTGCAGTTTACGTTGTACAACAAAATTTCAAAGTATAGTTATGTTTAACACAGACCAGAATATGACATGCTCCCCCCCAAAAAACTTTCTATTAATCAAAATTAATAATCATTATTACAACATAAAGAGCAATAATCAACAATGATTTTGTCATGATATTGCAACTTCACTCACTAAGGAGTTCCTGTGTTTCTCATTTCTAGGCTATTTACATTATGCAGTTTTACAGTACATGATCAGCATTAAACAGCCTGTGTAAATAATTTTAAATGCAGTCTATAGTATTGTGATTGACTGAAGAAACTGGTTATTTTTAAATATTTGACAAAAACGACAGAAACATTTAATAAGGTAATTATATTGTTATAAAAATTACCCTTACAAAGGTTAAAAAATGCTCCTGGAAGTCTGTTCCGGGGAGAGGGAGTGGTTTGAATATGATGAGGGTCATTCTGGCCATTCATTCAGGGCTATTCTGGGTTTTAACTAGTACAAATACAACATTAGGCTGTGAAGGTATAGTCTCTTGGAAATGCAGAGAACAGGCTTTCTTCAGCTTTCCTTAAGGCTTGCGTTGTCCTGTTTGCAGTTGGCTAATATATATATATATATATATATATATATATATATATATATATATATATATATATAAAATCAGTCTATGAAATCCTTATAATCTAGTGATGATAAACTTACTCTTTGCAAATGAGTAGTGAAATTAAAGAGAGATGATTTAGCTCCATCCCTATCCTGACAGTCTGACACTGCTTTGTCAAAGTGCTCACTGTACATATTGTGCTCATAACACAATTTAGTTTATGATATAAACTACAATATAAGTTAAAACTTAATAAGAATTCGTTTAAACTTTGATTTCTTATAAAGTCTCAGCTTTCACAGCTTAGCGATATCGCTAACGTTAGCTATTAATAGTCTAACACTGGTGGCTAATTAAGCTGTCAACATAATGCTACAAATGACCAAAAAATATCCAGAAACAACGGTTTAGTCTTACCTGAGAAAGATAATACCCCGAGATCTGTTTTTATTATTGTGCGACGGTTTGTAGATGCCCATGCTGCCGACGAGTCAGGTATGTTTCCTTCTGTCCCGATGTGAGAGTTATGGAGAGTTGCCCGCACCAATATGGCGGCGCCGTTGACTTACAGTCGAGCGGCCAATGAGGCGTCTAGGTACTTACTATATCTATGGTGTGGCAGGCGTAAATGCGTGGCTTTCCGGCGGAAATTTTCACCAGAGACTTCCGTTTCCGTTTCGCCGTTGGAAAACGTTCAGCGGACACCGTGGGAGTAGAGAAGTCTAGAAACATTTCAGAATATTTTGTAGCCTTAAATAACTATCGTTTTTTTTTTTAAATCAACGTAATTTGGTGTGGCGGACGAAAAAAACGAGAATTAAATAGTAACGAAGAAATTCTTTAGGTCGCTGTAAACAGCTGAATAAAGTGAGAGGTAAGTGTTTATGTTGAGGTTCGATTCGTTTGCTACCGAAAACCTTCTTTAAAACATTATCATGGTAATCATAACATCTGTCAAAATGTTATAGTTGCTACAGTTATAGTTGTTATTGTAATAAAATGTAGCAATTTGGTAACCACGACTGTTATAATCAAAGTATTACACAAAATACATTTTCGGGCATAACACTAATTATAGAAACTATGATATTTTTGCGATGCCTTTGCTTCTTTGAAAACTTATTACAGGTGTACAGGCCTCGTATGTTTATAGGTTTAGAGCCGCTTAAGTAATCTCTTGAGGCTAATTAACGTTACACCATTGAACTGAATCATGCATCAATTTGTTGCACTGATTCGAAGGCAGACTGATTACAGTATAATGTTTGAAAGAAGGATTTTTGGTCAGTCCGTGTTTGTAGTAACTTGTAGTAAATAATTGTTTGATTCTATATGTTTCAATTCTGCATATTTACATTATAAATACTTTTTTTGTGTGATTTTGCGACTACATCTTTCTGGCAATTCAAAGTGTGTTTAGTGAATTGGAGCTATCAGAAAGGGGATTGTGAAGAATGTATAATTGTGCGTACATCAGTTGTAATCACATTCATAAATGATGCAAAACATTTTCCAACTGTTAGGCATAATTTGTCATTGAAGATCATTGAGAACAATTACAGACTAAACTGAACCATAAGACTTATCTATTAATGCGAAACTAATCATATACTAAAGCAAGTTTGTGATATTAGTATTGCATTTTGTTTGTTTGTTAGATTTTCCCCCAGCATGTCTCTGCCCAAGCGTGAGGTTGACGAGCTGAGGCCATGGGTGGAACGCACAGTAAAGAAGGTCCTTGGTTTTTCTGAACCCACTGTGGTCACAGCAGCGTTACATTGTGTAGGAAAAGGCCTGGACAAAAGAAAAACCACAGGTAAGAAGCTCACCTTGTAGATATCTAGTACAGATATAATGATGCCATGGTAGTTCTACTTTAGTAGGGCTGGGATGATAAATCGATGCAGAATCGATTCTGAGTTTTTTCGAATGCATCGCGATTCCTCTGGAATCAATTCTGAGCTTAGTTTTGAACAGCAGACATGAACATAAAATAATCATTCATAAAATTCGAAAAGGTTGAAGCGAATTACAAGGGTGGGCTGTGTTTACATTAATCTCGTGTCATAAACGCAATCTGAGCCGAGGTGAAATTACAGACTCAGCCGACCGCTCAAGCGCTCTTCTTCATGAGCATTTGAATGTGCAAATAAAAAGTAGAGCAGAGCGCCATCTGCTGTTAAAATCTAAGCTCAGAATCGATTCCAGAGGAATCGTGATGCATTCGGAAAGTTCCCACGAGTCCTTGAAATCCTTGAAAGTTTGTGAATCTGATAAAAAATTTTCAAGGCCCTGGGAAGTTTTTGAAAATAAACAAACATGGATACAGGTCCTTGAAAATTCCATATTATTGGAATTATGTGTTATTTTGTGCGCTAATGTGTTATTTCGCCAACACTTTATGCATACTAGCTTGCTTGATTTACGCTGCACATTTATGCATTACGTTAAGTGTTTCCCACGTGAGGTACTTTGTGTTGTTCGTTGCCATGACGTTCACACGCACACAAAACTACTAAGATGGTACCTCAACGTTTCACAGACACACCGTGAAACATTGCAAAAATAGGCTGAAACGTGATGACTGGAAAATGAAAATTTCAAGATACTTGGCTCCCCAAAGAAGATTACAAAGAATGGCTTGCCAGAGATCCAAAGGATGTAATGTTGAATTACTTTGCTTGTTAAGATAATGTAAAGCCATGAGGCAAGAAAAACTTAAAAGCATATTCATATATCTTAAAACTTCTGGTTACATGAGCCTAAGCTCTTTTCAATAAAATCCATGTAAAAGTTAATATCAGATCATTTTAGAATACAGTATAGTATGTACCAAATATTATTCAATTTTATGCAAAACAAATATCAGATTTCTGTCATATGGCCAAAAATAAATGCAAAAAAAATAAATAAATTGCTTTTTTGCATGGTTGTGTTTGACACATGAAAACTGTAACAATGTATCTTACAAGGTGACGCGATGTAACCTTTGCTCTCACTTGAAATGTGTCCCCACATTAAGTCCTTGAATTTGAGGATATTGGACCTGGAAAGTCCTTGGAAGGTCCTTGAATTTGAAGTTAACCAAGGTGTGGGAACCCTGAATCGATTCTCAGAATCGATCCAGGAATTGATTCTGCATCGATTTATTGTCCCAGCCCTATAATTTAGGGGTGAATGTCTGGATAGATGGAAGAAACAGTCAGTCTCACCAGTTGAAAAAGTTTCTTCCTTCCTAAAGACTTTTTTTTACTTGTGCAGTGATTTCCAGTTAATATTTCCTATATATATATATATACATACACACACACACACACACACACACACACACACACACTCGCACTAGGGGTGCTCCGATCAGGATTTTTGAGGCCGATCACAGAAAGCAGCATCTGCCGATTCGATCACCAATACAGATCTTTTTAAAGCCTTCTTTTTATCATGTAAAATTATTTATAGTAATGATCCAATCAAGATTTTTAGACATTTATTCAGGGCCTGAATTTCATTTCTGAAAATGAGTTCCCCTCTTAGGTGACTCTTGTGAGAAGGGATTTTTTTAATTTGAGGGGTGGAGGGGCGCATTTTTTTTTTTTGACATTTTTCAAAAAAAATATATTTATCTCACCTAAATGTTTGATCATGCAGTGCATTTTTGGGTCCCACTTTATATTAGGTGGCTTTAACTACTATGCACTTACATTTGAATTAATTATTTGGTACAATGCACTTATTGTGTACATGTTTTTACATTGTACTTATATTTTTAAAAATACCTATATGTAATTAATTTCTGTAATTACATTTTATAATTACACTGTTGACCCATCCCTTACACCTTAACCCACCCTTAAACCTACCCATACCACCAAACCTGTCCATAACCATAGCAGCAATAGTGTTTTGCAATACAGTATGAACACAATAAGTACATTGTACTTATTTTTGGATGCAAGTACATAGTAGTTAAGGCCACCTAATATAAAGTGTGACCCATTTTTGTTTTGATAATCGTGCAATTGACCATATGCACTATTACTTACTGGTTTTAGATAAACCAGCTCAGTCATTTCCGGTCAACTGTACTGTGCCGAAACCTTTGCTCGGTTTCTCTACTACATAATCCATTAACAATGTGGAGAAAAGTTTTATTAGTCTAAGAGAACCAAATATCCACGTATACTGTTTCAGGAATGACAAACGTGATTGACAGTGGCAACGGAATGAATCATCTGATGAGCCGATGTCAAAATAGAGCTGTGCATTATGTGATTCAGACTAACAAAACTACAGCAGCAAGTCTGTGTTGGATAAAACTTAAACAATGTAGTTGTTAAATTAAATCTAACCATTTCAAAATATTGAATGCATTATTGTTATACCAACTTATTTATTTTGTATTTAAATAATTCAGCTATTCAGTGCGATAAAGTACTAAATTTGTTATAATATTTATTAGTGATGCACGATCATGATTTTTCATGGCCGATTCCGATACCGATTTTTTACAAGCAAACCGCCCGATTCCGATACCGATTTCCGATTTTTTTTAATCAAAGCAACAAACAAGATAGAATGTAAATTCTATCTATTTATACATAAACAAGATGTTTATTTGGTAGGCTATTTAACAGGCCAAACTGGGTTTTGGCTATTGAAAATAACTGTAACCATCTGAAATTAACAGCAGTAACTGCTCAGTAAGTAGGTTACATTCAATACAAACACAGGTACTGACAAAAGCATTTAGCTTTTGTTTTTAAATTAGGTTGAATCTATAAACTGGCCTTAAATGAATACATTAACTGTAACCATGTAATTTTAAAGGTAACAACTGCACAGTTCCACAATCCAAACAGCACAATCAAAACACATTCAACACTTCAAACAAAGATGTTACTTAATCAGCATTCAGCATTTGTTTTCATTTTTAAATTTGGTATAAAGAAAAAAAGGTATTTACCAGTGAAACTAAATAAAAACAAAGTTGGCTATATGAATATATTATTCCAAAATGTTAAATCAAATAATGTTTAGTGCAATGAGTAAAACAAAGATGCTACAGCAGGTGCTTTTAAATCAAATTAAGTCAATGTAATTTTAAGGTAAAATAAAAATAGGCCTAATCATCCTATATCTTACAGAACCGATGTTTACTTCTGGCTTTTCAAAAGTGTATAAGAGTTCTTCTTTACAAAAACAAGCATTTCAGCTTTGTCACAAGTTAGTCTGTTTCGTTTCTCATCCAACACATGAGAAGCGGAGCTGAACAAACGTTCACTGTCTATGCTTGTGCAGGGCGCGGACAGGTACGCTCGCGCAACTTCAGCGAGTGCAGGAAAGCGGCTCTTATTTATCCGCGATTAACTTGTCCTTTGCAGACATTGCAGATTGCAATCTTCACGTCCTGCGCACAGATTTCGAAATACTTCCACACAAATTACATGTTCGCGAATGATTAGGCCTACAAATGTAGTCTGTGCACGCGGGCGCACTTCCGGAAAAATCGACCGGAAAAAAGACAAAAACCGATTTATGGCCGGTCAACCGATGCATCCCTAATATTTATTTAATAATGAATCAGAAGACATGAAAAAACTAGGTAGTTGAAATGGCAGCTGCAGCCAATTGATCCTATACCGCCATCTCCTGGTTATAACGGTAATTTCATTTTCTTCTTAAGTCTTTATTTTTCGCCCAGGCACGTTTTTGGCCCATTTCTTCATGTAGTCTTCATGAATGAAAAGTGAACCTATAATAATGTGAATTTTACTGCACAGAGTTGAGAAATAATAAAGGCTTTAAAATTTTTATAAGATTTTAAAAATGTGTTCATGGCTCTGAAGGCAAGATATTGATTATCAAGAATACCATTAAGACGTCGTTTAAGAGATTAGCCTAAAGCCCAATTTATACTTCTGCGTCGAACCTACGCCATAGCCTACGCAGAGACGCACAGGCCTGCGCCGTAACCTACGCCGTATCTGACGTGCACCTCTCCAAAAATCTAACAGCGCATCAATTCTACGCGGACCGCAAGCGCTGTGATTGGTCTGCTAGAACCCCTCCCTCCATATGCACTTGAGTTTTGTGTGCGTTTATGAGCACTGTAATATAGTTTAATGTCATACCTTCTTATTTAAAATAAAACAAAGCAAAGAACAAGTGTCTTATCATTTGTTATACTATAGCATTATACATCACTAGTTGTCCGCGACAACATCTGCCGTGGTACACGTCCTTATGGAGATTGTAAGAATGCCATCTTCTCCTGTTCCGTTGTTGTCTCCTTTTTGTAGTTTTAAATAATGATTTAATTATTTGATATTTATTTGCCACCGTCACGGCTATGCTTCTCCGACGAGCCACTTGTTCTTCGGCTTTTGCCATGGTACTGCGGGTTCACAAGCAACATGCCGGTGGACACTGCATTCTAGCGGTTCGCACGTGTACTGCACGTCAACGTGGACGACGACGCAAAAGTATAAATGAAAACCGACGCACAGCTTACGGCGTAGAGGCTACGGCGTAGGTCCAACGCAGAAGTATAAATTGGGCTTAACTGCCTAAACAGTTACGATAGTGTTCATTTGTCAGCATTTAAATGTACAGTTCCGCATCTGGGTACTTTCCTGGGATTACAAGACTCTGCATATAAAATTATATGTTCTTTAATAACATGAAACTGTATGCTAATCCCCTGCTGATTTTGTACGATCAGTACAGATCAAGAAATGATCAGTCTATCATTTTAGTGATGTTTATTTGAACAGTGAGAGACAGAACAACAACAACAACAAAAAAAATCCAGAAAAACGCATTTCAAAAAAGTTTGATTTGCATTTTAATGAGTCAAATAAGTATTTGACCCCTTCGCAAAACATGACACAGTACTTGGTGGCAAAACCCTTGTTGGCAATCACAGAGGTCAGACGTTCCTTGTAGTTGGCCTGTACTGGCTAGGCCACTCCAGGACCTTAATGTGCTTCTTTTTGAGCCACTCCTTTGTTGCTTTGGCCGTGTGTTTTGGGTCATTGTCATGCTGGGATACCCATCCACGACCCATTTTCAATGCCCTGGCTGGCTTCAATGACCTGGCCCTGACGGTACATGGCCCCGTCCATCGTCCCTTTGATGCGGTGCAGTTGTCCTGTCCACTTAGCAGAAAAACACCCCCAAAGCATAATGTTTCCATCGCTGTGTTTGACGGTGGGGATGGTGTTTTTGGGGTAATAGGCAGCATTCCTCCTCCTCCAAACACAGCGAGTTGAGTTGATGCCAAAGAGCTTGATTTTGGTCTCATCTGACCACAACACTTTCACCCAGTTCTCCTCTGAATCATTGGCAAACTTCAGACGGGCCTGTACATTAGGGGTGTAATGATTCATCTATATGGCTCGATATATCAATACGATGTCTGACGATACGATGCATCGATGCCACGCTTAAAATATCGATATCTGTAGTATAACCCTTATGTGCTGTTGGGGACGTTTTCATCCACTATGGGGTGCTGTTGAGTCTTAATTTGGCCACAACTTTCTCTGTGTTTCAGCAAATGGAATGATTTTTGGTGACACATCTTATTTTTACACACATTTTGAGAAAATGCTTTGAAAATGTTCAAGAACTCAACCATAAACTGTGGGCAAATTCACTACCCTTTCGTTATGTTCGGGATGAAAACATCCACTAAATTAAACTGCTGTAAAAATGTATCAGATAAATATTTTTTTTCTATTTTTTTTGCATAAATCTATTAATCAACCTCAGTCCTGATCAAAACTACTAAATGTTTTTAAAAAATCCAGGATTTTTACTCTTTAATTGCCAAGTTCATAAATGATGTCACTGATTTGGGGGAAAAAACACACAAAATGACTTTTCAATATAAACAGTGATTGTGGACTGGATTTTTTTTTACCTTTTATCACAGTCTTGGACATGTGAAAGATTAGTAACAACATTGGCTTTCATGCATTGTTAGTTTTTGTGCAGCATCAGATTTAAACTTTTTCTCCCTCATTTACTGTTCGTGGCTGTTTTTGCCCCATTGACTTCCATTATAACAACATTTTTTGATTGCAAAGCCATGACACCATATAATCATGCATCCTTGATCGTTGGTGGTTTTCCCTGTTGGGAAGAGGTAAAATTTGTAACTTTTACTGTTGATCACCAGGTAGCACCATTAACCCTTTAGATAGGCCTGTGCAAAAAAAAAGCTTAGTTTCTGGCTTGTATATGGAGTTATATGGAGTATAACAGCATATTATAGTGTGTGTGAGAGAAAGACCTTTACGCACTTACCTTGATGCGTCTGAGAAAATGAAAATATGCACCTCAGCTCTCACAACTAGGGCTGTCGCGGTTAAGGAATTTCCCTTGCGGTAATTTTGAGTGGCTCAATAGCGCGGTATGCGGTATTACCGCGCACACATATACACACACACATACATATACATATACATATATATACATATATATATATATATATATATATATATATATATATATATATATATATATAAAACCGAAACTAAATCGCGTTGAAACAGGAAGTGAAGTAAACAGAAGAGAATGACGACAAAACGGTCCACATAACATATATATAAATATAACAGTTAGTTCTGATCCTCGAATCTGACTGACAAGATCATTTTTCTGTTGATATTTCACCTGCGTGTTCTAGACGGCTGTCAGTCAGTGCAGCTTCATTGTTTCGCCTCAAGGTGGCGGCAAGAGACTGTCTTTGAGTGAGTCTTCATTCAACTACACGTTCAAAAGCGCTGATTCATTCAGAGATTTGTAATGAAACACGCTGTTTAAATCATTTTAACTTTGAGCGCCACTTTTAAAGGCTCAGCTGACCAGCAGAGCGTCGATGCTAAGACAGATTTCGCTTTCCTTGGACATGACAACATGTTTTCACATATGACTTGGCCTGAAGGACAGACGCAGGTAATCGCACGCGATCAGTCGATCTCTCTCTCATTCGCTGTCTGTTTAGGCTTGTTAAGTGCAAATTTACTGAGCCTCTGTGCAAATCAGCATGATACACATTGTTATCATTACTAATATTCAGTACACATGCACGAAGTGTAAAACAAGGGCGTAACCTTACGAAAAAGAAAACACTGAAATATCGCGGTTGTTGCATTCCTCTGCGGTTATGCTCATCAATAGCGCGGTATTGCAATATTGCGGTTATCGCGACAGCCCTACTCACAACTACATGGAGTAAACAAAAACAAAGTAAGTGTATTCATGCACCTGCTGCCTTTTGATGGTGAGAAGTACGGACGGCCTATGTGTGAAATGCTTGTCTTTTCTTGACAGTAAAGCCAGTTTAAAACCTTAAAATCCTTCAGTGATACGCTTCTCCATTTTTTTTTTGTAAAAAATCTACTCTGCATTAGATTTATGAACAATTTATTATGAACCAAAATTCAACAACCACTTCAAATAAACTGAACAATGGTGCAAGAGTTGAGGATGGATGGAGAACTAAACAATTAAACGAACTATTTAGTGTGTATGTGTGCACGTGTGTGTGTTCAGTCTTTCCAGCAGTACTTGCGGCATATCACTTGGTGCTCTTTGCAAGTGTGTCCACCACAACAGATGCAAGTGCTGCCTGAAGAAAGGGAGTTGTCTCCACGTTGGTGGAAAACCACACTTCGCCGTTTCTCCCAATCCACCCAGATTCAGGATCCTCTGAATCCTCCTCGCCTTCAGTGGAAGCTGGAGAGGATGATGAGGGTGCCACAACAAAATCAGGATCTAACTCTCCTGAGTCTGTGGTGTCAGAGGGAGAAGACAATACATCCTGCAGCTCGCTGGAGGGGTCAGGCTGCATAATCATTTCTAAAACTTCGGTACAAGTCAAGCCCTTTCTCATGTTGCTTGCTGCTCTTCTCACCATCAAATGACCAGCCGGATGGCATTTTGTTTAGTCTGTACTTCTCACCATCAAAAGGCAGCAGGTGCATAAATACACTTACTTTGTTTTTGTTTACTCCATGTAGTTGTGCGAGCTGAGGTGCATATTTAGATTTTCTCAGACGCATCAAGGTAAGTGCGCAAAGGTCTTTCTCTCTCTCTCACACACACACACACACACACACACTATAATATGCTGTTATACTCCATATAACTCCATATACAAGCCAGAAACTAAGCTTTTTTTTTGCACAGGCCTATCTAAAGGGTTAATGGTGCTACCTGGTGATCAACAGTAAAAGTTACAAATTTTACCTCTTCCCAACAGGGAAAACCACCAACGATCAAGAATGCATGATTATATGGTGTCATGGCTTTGCAATCAAAAAATGTTGTTATAATGGAAGTCAATGGGGCAAAAACAGCCACGAACAGTAAATGAGGGAGAAAAAATTTAAATCTGATGCTGCACAAAAACTAACAATGCATGAAAGCCAGTGTTGTTACTAATCTTTCACATGTCCAAGACTGTGATTAAAAGGTTAAAAAAAATCCAGTCCACAATCACTTTTTATATTGAAAATAAGTCATTTTGTGTTTTTTTTGTTTTTTTTCCCCAAATCAGTGACATTTATGAACTTGGCAATTAAAGAGTAAAAATCCTGGATTTTTTAAAAACATTTAGTAGTTTTGATCAGGACTGAGGTTGATTTTAACAGATTTATGCAAAAAAAAAATTTATCTGATACAATTTTACAGCAGTTTAATTTAGTGGATGTTTTCATCCCGAACATAACGAAAGGGTAGTGAATTTGAACAATGCACAAGGGATAAATAGGCACCTTTATTTTGGCACGGTCCAGATTTTCACATAATGTCTGTCTATGCATTACCGCCAACGCGTGCATTCTCATTCAAACTCATGCATCAGGACTCGATATAAGGACTGCCTGAAGGCACAAGGTGAGCATAAAAGACACTCGGGACTGTTTGCGGAACAGTCGAGCGCTGTGTGAGAAGTTTTCTGCACACATCTGAAGCGCACGCACACAGACAGCCGCGTCCACACCGCGTGAATACTAAATTGAGCTTTATTCCGCTTTTTTATGCATGGATGAATAAATACAGACAAAATTACATCAAAATGCGCGTTTTCCCTCCAGACCGAGGGAGACTGACAGTTATTTTGTGTTTCTTCCATTTGCAAATAATCGCACCAAGTGTTGTCACCTTCTCACCAAGCTGCTTGATCTTGTAGCCCATTCCAGCCTTGTGTAGGTCTACAATCTTGTCCCTGACATCCTTGGACAGCTCTTTGGTCTTGGCCATGGTGGAGAGTTTGGAATCTGATTGATTGATTGCTTCTGTGGACAGGTTGTCTTTTATGCAGGTAACAAACTGAGATTATCTGAGAATCTCAGCTCCTTACCTGTATAAAAGACACCTGGGAGCCAGAAATCTTGCTGATTGATGGGGGATCAAATACTTATTTGACTTGTTAAAATGCAAATCAATTTATAACTTTTTTGAAATGCGTTTTTCTGGATTTTTTTTTTTTGTTATTCTGTCTCTTGCTATTCAAATAAACCTACCATTTAAAATCATTTCATTGTCAGTGGGCAAACGTACAAAATCAGCAGGAGATCAAATATTTTTTCCCCCACTGTACATGTTTAAACAATAAATATATGAAACACATTATTCAGTGTTTTTTACTTTTGCATTTACTCCTAGATTTATATATTAAGTTGCTCAAGCAAGCAAATGACAAAACATTTAAACTACTTTTCTTATCACAAACATAAATTCTTACCATTGACAGAAACAGTCATCTCTACTGCCTTTTCTTTTGCATTCAAATCTTTATTACATGCAGTGGTTCATAAAGAACTTTGTTTTCCTACCTACACGAGTGCCATCTATTTTTGCCTTGTTTATCTAAAAGTGCTCTTTTTCTTTAAACCTAGCCAAAAAGCCATAGCCTATGTGTTGACTATGAAACACAGTAGACTTTAATTATATGCTTTTATGGTGTAATAATAACTACATTGTTGTGTCAATCCATGTTCACATTTACCGCAAACAAAGCGCTGTTACTTCAATTAGTAAGTAACAGCGCTTACAACGCAGCAAAAATAGACTCTGTGCAGAAACTATCTCTGCGCTGCTGCAGACGCACTGCTCCTGGAATGCACCCCAACCGTGTGCAGTGTGAACGCTCAAATCCGTTAACATGAGCATGGAAAAACTATGCATCACATACGCACTCGGGGCTCGCAAAATCGCTAGCCCGACGTCCCGGGGCTATTGTGTTTTCCAGTCGGGCTACCAAAATGTATCACCGCCTGCCCGACGGGCTCCTTAAATACAGATCTCCCTTATAAGTCCTTATAAACTCTGAAAGTGAGTTGTATCAAAATTAAGGCCATAAAAAGTTTTAAATACGTTAAATGGTATAAGAAATGTCTTAATTATAATTTCAAGAGGTCTTACAGTTGGGGACGGAAAGACAAGAGTCGCGATACCGCAGGATTAAACTTCAAAAGGCAATGATGTCATTGAATAAATAATGAGCGATGCACATTTCAAGTCAAAACGCGGCATGGATGTCTTTATGTGAATGTATCTGAAGGTAACCGACTGTCCTCAGAAACGTGTCGTTGGCATTTTAATTTCATTTTACCTATAATTTCTGATAAAGCAGAGTTTATGAGCGCAGAGCTGCTTTGTGTACAGCGTTTCCGGGGAAACCGCAATATTTCTGCGCTCCTAAAGCGCCACCTCGTGGCAGAGAGTGAATCTGCATTTCCAATAAGCCTTTCTTGCTGTTTATGGTCAGATCAATGCAAATATCAACTCATGTGTTTGCTGCGTAAAAACATAAGAGTTGTAAATGAGAAAGAAGTTGATGTGCCTTCTAAAAATCTAAACAATTAAGACAGTAATATTTATACGTTTTAAATTAACATAATTTATATGCTTGATTGATCCCTTTTCATAAAAACGGTCTATAGCCTGAAACGCTGTTGTATAAGAATTTTGTTTTTGTGAAAACCTGTATCTGAACTGTAAATCATGTAATTTTATGGCTCAAAACTGTATGTTACCATAGACATTGTCCAACCCCGCTCATTCTGTGTTCGTTTTACTTGTGCAGCTCTTAAAATGGGTCATAAATTGCCTTAAATATATTTTTAAAAATTCTGCAGATACCCTGTAAATAGTGAAATAAAATTCCTTCCTTCATATTTGTTGATATTTGTGTATTGAAAATATTTTTGATTGACATTTAAACTCCTATCTGATTTTCTATATTTAAAAAAAATAATAATAATAATAAAATAGTAATTTTTTTAATTCGGGCTAGTTAAATTAATTTTCGGGCTACCAAAATCTGAAGAGTACCTGCCCGAAGGGCTACCAGGGATTTTGCGAGACCTGGCACTGCAAAAGCACTTGGCATTGTGTGTGCGCTGCGAGATTGCATTATCATTCTTATAGAAGAGTTTGGGAAAAATGTGAGGTGATTAATATTTAAAAGATTATCTTACAGGATTAAAAAAATCTAAATTGTACTAGCAGTGGGCAGGTCTAACGGACCTGTATGGGCGAGTAAGACGACCCCGCCCTACCACGAGTCATAGGGGCTCACCATGGGCAAGTGACAGTACCCCTCTATGCCTCCCAGCTATGGGTCAAATAGTAGATGTCAACTCGGCAGCAGGAGTTGGCAGCTGTTGTAGAGCATTGGAACGTTTCCTGGTTGGTCTACCACAGCTTCATCGGTGGGCGGATGATCCTTAGCAAGACAACGGTCAGCGAGTATTAGGCTAAGTTAGTAGGCTACTGGGGCGATCCTGCGTTGCTCTTGACTGTCGTGCTTTGCACTCCGTCGGATGTAGTGGTGCAGGACCCAGAGAAAGGCGGTTGTCCTGGGCAAACATCAGTCTTCTGCACTCTGCCCCGGCACTCGGTGATATAGCATGCATGGAGAGTCATATACATATTCAGCGACTGGCAAATCGGGAGCCCTTGCACTCAAGGGCTGTCGTTGCTCGGCAGGACACGCGTGCAAGGCAGGCGCGGTCAGGTTGACATTCTGCGACTGCCTTCTCTTCTTTGACATTGGCGGGCTTGAACATCAGAAGTCTTGGAGTGCACTCCAACAGACCTCAACAGTGCTCCTCGGAAATCAGCAGTCATTGACTGCGGACTATCTCGCCTCAGAGTGGATATTGCTGCTATAAGCGAGACTTGGTTGTTGGGTAATGATCTATTTCTGCTTGGGGACTGCAACGCCAGAGTTGGAGGGGATGTCACTGCCTGGAGGCCGGTCTTGGGTGATTTTGGGATTGGTAGCATCAATGACAACGGCCAACGTCTCCTTGAGTTATGCGCTGTTCATGGCCTATGCTTACCAGGTTCCTTTTCATCTGGACCTATCAGATCCAAGGTTACCTGGATGCACCCCCGGTCCAAACATTGGCACCAACTCGATCACATTATTGTCAGGAGGCCCCAACTCAATGCTATCAAGAGGTACAGGAGCATACACTCTGCAGACTGTGACACCGACCACACCCTTGTCCGCTGCACTCTAAAACTCACCCCAAAGAAGATTCACAGTGCCACTCCAAAGCAAAAAACACTGAGCTGATGCGGAAACATGAATACGTGGCAAGATTCTGTGCACGTATGGAGGGCCTTCACTTCAGAGTTAACGACACTCCTGAAAACACCTGGGCCGAGCTAAGAGGTTCCATGACGGAGGCTGCATCTGAGGTCTTCGGGTTTTGTAGAAGGAAACAGCTGGATTGGTTCCTTGCAAGCTCTGCTACTCTGCTCCCGGCCCTTGCTAACAAGCGTGCTGCCCGTCTCTGTGTTCTCCAAGATAGAAACGATTCCACCATCACTCACTCACTGACGTCAAGCGTCTCACACGCCAGGCCTACGAGCAGTACTGGCAGGACCTTAGTGAGAAGGTAGAACGGTGTGCAAGTACTGGGGACATACGCGGCATGTACAGCGGCATCAATGAGGCACTGGGTCCTACAGTGAAAAAAAACAGCACCTTTGCGAGCCACTAATGGCACCATCGTCAACAACCTCCCAGGCCAGCTTGGTAGATAGGTTGAGTATTACAGCTTGCTGCATGGCACTCCTGTGGACGCCGATTTGAACGCTGTTTCTGCTGCTGTACCACAACTTTCTTTCTTTAAAGAGCTGGATGCAGAGATTTCAACCATGGAAATCGAGCATGCGATTGCAGCTATGAAGAATAACAACTCACCGGGCAGCGATGGAATTCCAGCGGAGCTGCTGAAGTGTGGCAGGGCAGTGTTGGTCAGGCGGCTTCACTGCTTGTTTCGACGCTGTTGGCAGAACAAATAAATCCCTAGCGAACTCAAGAATGCCAACATCACTCTTTATAAAAACAAGGGTGACCGGCAGAATTGCAACAACTATCGAGGCATCTTGCTCCTTAGCCTTCCGGCAAAATCCCGTGCAATCCTCTCAAGACTGCATTGCGTTGCTGACCAGGTGCTGCCGGAGAGTCAGTGCGGCTTCCGTGCTGGTCGCTCGACCTTGGACATGATTTTCTCGGTACGCCAGCTTCAGGAAAAGTGTGTGGAACAGCAATGTCCATTGTACGTGGTGTTTGTCGAGCTGACCTAAGGCTTTCAATTATGTGAGTCGCTCTGGTCTCTTCCACGTTCTGCAGCGACTCGGTTGTCTGGCAACTCTTTTGGCAATACTCCAAGGCTTCTATGACGGGATGCGGGCAACCGTACAGTTCAACGGTGCCCGCTCAAATGAGTTTGATGTCTGCTGCGGCTAGGCCTGTCGCGATAGTCGATATATCGACTTATCGCACGATATATGGAAATGAGCGCGATCATTTTTGGTGCCGCGATTTATATTGCGACTGATCATTTTTTTATAATTAAAAAAAATGATTATATATTTTTTTTTTTACATAAAAATGAATATCACCAACATTTTAGTCGATCGTGCTGCCTCTGTCATCTCTTCTGCTCTCTGTGGCGGAGGCGGGGCCTAGGCAGCGTCTCCCTCACACACACGCACACAGAGCGGACAGCGACAGGTGAAGAGAATTCGTGAACCCACTGCTTTATAAAGTGTTTCGTGACAACTACAGCCAGTTAAGAACAAGTCCCAATGGACTTGGTTTCAAAGCCGCAATCTTCAGCTCCGGTGTGGGAACATTTTGGCTTTAAGCCGAATGAGAGAGGAGAGCCTATTAACGTGAATGAGCCGGTATTTGTTTTATTTATTTAGCGCGCATTTTTTTCACATTCCGTTTCCAATGTCTAAATATTCTTAAGAATAAAATGTTCTTTGAAAGAGTGTACTTGCATTATTATGCTATTATATTGTCATACTGTAATTACATAAGTGAAATAAAATTGTCTTAAAATGACAATAATATTGTTTATCGCAATTAATTTTGGTGCAATATATCGCACAACAAAAAGTAGTTATCGTGACAGCCCTAGCTGCGGCGTAAAGCAGGGGTGTGTCCTCGCTCCCACCTGTTTGGCATCTATTTCTCGGCTGTGCTGCGACGGGCGTTTCCGGATCCGGGTGGGGTTCTGCTGCACACCAGGTGTGATGGCAACTTCTTCAGCCTGGCTCGTCTGGGGGCCAGAACCAGAGTGAAGCGCGTCCTTGTGTGCTAGTTGCTCTACGTAGACGACGCTGCCTTTGTGGCTCACACTGAACAAGAAATTCAGGAGATGTGCAATTCTTTTGCCGCTGCCTGCTCAGAGCTCAGACTCCCCATAAGCCTCAGTAAGAGTGGTGATGGCTCAGAACGTTCCTGCTTCCCCTCACGTCACCATCAACGGCACAGTGCTGTCGGTTGTTGAGAAATTTTTCTATCTCGGCTCAACCCTGACAGCAAACTGAACTGAATACCAGGATCGGTCATGCCTCAACAACCTTTGGGCGACTTCAGTCTCATGTCTGGAACAACAGCCACCCATCTCTCAAAGTAAAGGTGCGCGTATATGAATTCTGTGTGCTACATAGCGGCGGGAGGAGCACAAGCTTAATGCTTTTCACTTCCGTTGTTTACGACAGATCCTTGGCCTGTCATGACAGGATCGGGTCCCGAACACCACCGTGCTGAAGCTCACTAACAGCATTGACATGTACACCACGATCTGGAGGAGATGTCTCAGGTGGATCGGCCATGTGCGCCGCATGCCGGATGAATGTCAAAATCCCAAAGTCCATCTTCCATGGGGAGTTAGCTGTTGGACATCGCCCTCACGGCTGACCCAAGCTCCGCTTTAAGGATGTCGTCAAGCGGGACATGAATGTCTTTAACATCAACCCTGACCGAAGTCATCACCTTGTGAAAGATCGGGCAGCTTGGCGGTCTGCGCTGACAGAGGGCACGACTCTGTCATGCCAAGCTTACATCAACTTTTTCACAGAAAGACGGCATGTTAGACACAGTTTAGATCGGCGCTTGGGCTAATTTATTTACTTTTAAATTTTTGTCTTTATATTTACATGTGTATTTTTTTTTTTATTCTCATCTTATGTTTATTGTCTGTGTGTTCTTGTCTCTGTGTACTGGAAGCTTATGTCACTAAAACAAATTCCTTGTATGCGCAAGCATACTATAAAATAGGCAATAAAGCTCTTTCTGATTCTGATTACTTGTTAATATATAAGAGGCTTCCTATTTATTTGGAATTGGTAGAAAATTTCTTGCACTTCATATTTACGCACTCACTAATGAAGAGGTCCTTACTGTGACATCTTTTTTATTATCATTACTATGTTTTAGGATTTTGCTTTTAGATTTATACAGATTTGAGAATGTTTTTAGGCCTGGGAACAAAAATGGTTGGAGAATATTGAGCAAGACATGAGTAACTTGCCCAAAATCAATATTGGAATCAGCAGACGAAACCTCATATTTTATACAAGTGTATCTTAGTTTACTTTCATTTGAACCTCAATGAAATATTAATTAACAGCTGTGGTTAAATCTGACACATTCTGTAAAATGAAAAACATTAACTTAATTAACATTAAACATCAATTAAAGGGCATCTATTATGCAAAATTCACTCTTACATGTTTGAACATAAATGTGTGTTGGCAGTGTATGTACACAACCACCCAATAATGATAAAAATCTGCCCGCTTTTTTTTAAATCCACATAAATCATAAGCAGTGTCTCAGAGCTTACCGATCACAGAATCCATAAAGTGTGACCAGCCCCACCTACGATTGTTGACAGACACTGCCCTTTAGCCGAGACCCTGCCCTGAGTGAGCCGCACACAATCTGCCATGTTTATCTTCACGCTAGAGCATTTAAAAGCAGCATTAACGTAAGAAATGTTTTCTTATTACAGCTAAAGAAGTTGTTCAGTCCAGAGCAGTGAGTGATTTTTTTTTTTTTTTTTTTTTTCTTGCTTTTATTTTATTTTCTGTCGGATTGCATCAGCTGTGGGGATGAAGTCCCATGATTCCACACTCCGTCACGGCATCATCAAACTATGCCTTTGTTTCTTTGTTTATTTTGAATACACGCCCTCTAGCAGCGAAAACTTTCATATTTCAACTTTCATTTAATACATAGATCTAATATAAACATGCGATTTCTTTCCCAGCTGTTTAACTTCACAGACAGAACTGACTGTGTTTTTGTAACTTATGCGTGTTTTTAACTTGTGTGTCAAAGAGAAATTTTAGTACTCGCACGCCGTGTGATAGCCGCTTTCTGTGCGCTGCTTCGGATGTATGTACTCAGAAAACCATATATATCAGAACTTTAAACTGATATGGCTTTAAAACGCATGATTTTAGCGAGATAGACGTAATAATCAAAACTAAACAGATGGGTTGTTTTTGGCAGAGATCTGAGATACGATCTGTAATGGCACTGCCCTGTTCTGGAAAAGGGGACGAGGAATAGCAGCTCATTTGCATTTAAAGAGACATGCACAAAAACAGTGTGTTTCAAATAGTCATTTTCAAAATAATATAATAAATGATCTGTGGGGTATTTTGAGCTGAAACTTCACAGACACATTCTGGGGACACCTGAGACTTATATATATCTTGTAAAAAGGGGCATAATAGGTGCCCTTTAAAGATTTTAAATTAAAGATGTGATTAGAGACAAAAATTACCCCATTACAAAGATTTGTAAATGTAACGTGATCACCAGAAAGGTGATCTATTATATATTATCCAGAGCCTCATAGCATAATATTAAAAACAATTTAATCGAATGGTATTTAAGGTCAAGAATTTATTTACAGTAATGAATTTACATAACACTGAAATTGACAAATATTTTATTACTTTTTGAAACGATAACACATTCTTTATTTGATAATTGCACTAAACAGTAGGCAACTGATTTACATATATTCATTCATCTTTATTGTACACCTGTTTGTGATGTCATTGTAAAGTAGTAATAATTTATGTAGATTACGATGATGTGTGGGATGTTTACAACTGGTGTTGGTGGCACTTGAAAAAAATGGCAACACTGTTTATGTGTAGAATTACTCGTATTGTGTGTTTTTAAATGCAGCTGAGAATTCCATGAGGCTCTTTTCATTAAAACTGATCCATTTTTCTTCTTTTAGACCAGCTAAGGCCGTTTCTTGATGATTCAGCAAGCAGCTTTGTTGAGCGTCTGTTTGAAGCTCTTGAGGAAAGTAGAAACTCCCGTGGCAATAAAGGAGCAGGAGAGAAGAACCGCAAAAGAGAGCTGAAGGTAAAGTTTTGTGGGCCTCCTAAATTTATGGTTTCTGAAGGGCTTTTCACATTTGAACTAGTTATTGTGGGATCTTGTTTCTCATTTCACACTGCTCATACTTTACCTGGGGGTAACAATTCATTCTGGCTATTCTTAAGCTAATGTTTCACAGTGTACATGGCTAAATCCTGGATTCTTGTTTGCATGTATGCTGTGTCAGTGCTGTTGATTGTAAAAACACAGCAGTAAAAAAATGGGCAGTTTTGCATAAATTGAGTCAGTTTTTTTTCTGAAACTGAATAGGGGTGGGCAATATGACCCAAATCTTATGTCACGAAATAGTTATTTAAGGTTTTTGTGAAATCAACATTTTATACGATTCTCATTATTCTCGTCACAATATCACAATATTGCCCCAAGACTTAGCTGTTTCACAATTGTGAAATTGTTCAATATCACAAAAAACTAATAGTAGCTTAACTAACACAAGTAAAGAAAAAATAAAAAAAAGAATAAATTACAAGCAAAAAAATACACAAAATACTCCTAAAAGCTTCAAGCACTAGAAATAAGAAATATGATTTAAATTAATAGGGTTCATAATAGAGCAGCGAGAAATGATCTCTTTCGTTGTTTTATTAACATTAATGTTAATCAAACATACCAAAATGTAGGCTGCTTATTGTGCACAAAAGATTTAAAATCACTCTTTTAAACTGCAGCCCTGCATGCATTTAGATGACAAGCTTTTGTGATGGCGCAGCATGGAAATGTAACCGTGAAACGATAGTCCAAATTCTCTACCGGCTGAAAGATTTGGTCTCATGTCTACTGGTATAACACCCACCCCTAAAACTGACACTTAATATAAGGTAGAAGTCATGGTTAAGTAACCTTTCTCTGACTGGATGTCTTGTCTTTTTCTTCTGTTCTATTTTTCCGTATCTTTCTATATTTAGGAAGTGTTTGGAGATGAAGTGGAAGGAGTGAAGGATGGAGACAGTGTGGAATCTGCGGTAAAGAAGAAGAGGGTGCCTCGCTTTGAGGAAGTGGAGGAACCAGCTGTTTTACCTGGACCCCCTACAGAGAGTCCTGGCATGCTCACCAAAATGCAGGTAACATGCATATACAGACACACCATCAGTAAAGGTAGACACAGAAGTATCTGATGGAACACATACACTGTAATAAGATGTTAAAGGTGCCATAGAATGGAAAACTGTATTTACCTTGGCATAGTTGATTAATAAGAGTTCTGTACATGGAAATGACATACCGTGAGCCTCAAACACCATTGTTTCCTCCTCCTTATGTAAATCTCGTGAATAAAAACGACCACTGAAAAATAGGCGAATCCGAACATAACACCGACTGTGGCACAACAGTCGGGATCACTAATAGTTACGCCCCCAACATTTGCATATACCAGCCCATGTTCAAGGCCAGCCGCCAGCCGAACCATCAGAAGTTCTGCAGGTATTGTGAAAATGGCAGATCATGGAAATTAATGTTATGTTCCAGGCTGTGCAGGGATGAGTTTGTGTCTGTATTCAGAAAGGCACGGAAAGCAAATAACGCATTCTAATAAAATAACGCGAGCCACTAAAGGGACATGGTTAGCTCCTTGCTAGCGGTAGCCGGTTACATTGCAGTACATAAGATTTTACTTACCACATAAACAGAGTAAGGAGAGATGACTGAGGATGATGGCGAATTATTTGCAGATCCTGAGCACCACTGACAAGCATCTGATCTTATGAAATGTGTGGCAAGTACTGTAGCGCCATAGTATAAACAGAGTTTGTGCAATCGCGAATCTCCAAAGCGAAAGTGAAAGTAAAAAGCGATCGTGCATTTGAAAGCAGTTTCAGTGCCCCGCATATTAATAGCGTCTCCCTGATTCCCGCATTTTATATACAGTATAACTACCCGATGATATAACTGCGAGAGAAAGTATTGAAATATATATATTTTCCTCCTTGTGCTTCCTTCCTGCTGTGTGAGCTACTGAAATGAGGCGCGCTGTGAAACAGCCAATCAGAGCAGAGCTCAACATTATTATTCATGACCCTTCCAAATAAGCCAAAGACCATTTCATTCTAGGGAGAAATCTTAGGTTTGTAAATGCACATGTAAAACCGTTTCTGGAGAATTTTTGCCCTTACCTAACCCACATACCTTCTATGTAGATATCAGAGAACAATTTAAAATATTGTATCAATGCATTCTGTGGCACCTTTAACCATTTAATAAAATGAAGTGTGATCACTGTAATACTCAGAACATATAATGACTTGATTGAATAAAACTGATATTGCTTAGTGCTGCACAAGTATGAAAGAATAGCTCGTAATTTTTTTTTTTTTTTTATGTACTGCCTGCACCAGTCTTAATACTATCTGTGATATCGTATCTTCAGATCAAGCAAATGATGGAAGCAGCCACGCGCCAGATTGAGGAGAGAAAGAAACAGCTAAGTTTTGTGGCTCCTGTCCCTGTCGTGCAGGTAAAAAAAAAAACAATACCAAGAACTTGTTTTATGATTGGCTTGTAGGATTTGTGTATTTAGAAAAGCACTAGGGAATAAAAAAAAGTGGAGTGCAATAGAATAAAACGCCTTTCACACTGCACGTTGGTCCCATAAAATTGCCGGAGTGCCTTCTGTGTGAAGGCAAACACGTCCCGGGATTAATTCCGAGATCGATCCCGGGTTGGGGACCTAGTAACATTGCCAGGTTCAGTCCCGGAACGAGCACTGTGTGAACAAAAGCCAGATCAATGCCGTAAAGGGTGTGTCGTAGTGATGACGAACTTTATCGTGCAACTGTTTTACCGGTTGTTTTGAAGGCAGATCAACATTCACACGACAAAAAATGTGTAAACTGGAATGAAGCTCCTCACTATCCGCGCTGAATCTGAAATTGTTCGCCACTTTAGTGAAATGGTGCACGGCGCATTATACACGTCACATGAAATGTCATGTGTCTTTACGGGATCATTATGGGTTGTGTGTGAACGCACGCATGCACAGATGTTCCGGAACATCTCGTCAGTAAAGCCGGTTCCGTGATTTAGTATTAAATCTACATCACCTGCTTTCAGATGGAGCGGCAGTTAATACACTGAGCCGTAGTTCACTGACAAGCTAGGAAATATCGCGTTCATTAGCCTGCGATAATGAACGCGATATTGCCTAGCTTGTCAGTGAACGACGGCTCAGTGTATTAACTGCCGCTCCATCTGAAAGCAGGTGATGGAGATTTAATGAGCCCGTAAGTCACGACTTCAAACCACGACTCACGACTTTGTAGCGTTCCAGGCAAGTCACGCCAAACTGCCTGAGCGCAAGGAATTGTGGTAGCTAGATGTAAACAAACCAGCATGGCAGACCGTACGTTAGCTATGCGCAACATTTCCATGTGGCGATATACTTTCGCGACATGCTTATCGTTTCAGACAGATAACATTGTAATACATAATCGTGTATTATTTATTATTATATTATTATTATTATATTACAACGTTATATTGTCCTAAAGTCTATTTCTCACCGTGTACTAGAGCCCTGCTCTAGAGACTGTTTTCTTAAACCCGCACCCGCCCGCTCCCACTGAATTTCTGACCAGGACCGCCCGCTCCCGCAACCTGCGTGTTCCGGTCCCGCCCGCAATGTTTGTGTCCACTCCCGCCCGCTCCCGCGGACTTTCTCTCAGAGCTTGTAAAAAAATGTTGGCCACACAAATACTCAAATATTCGTTCAACTTACCATCCAGAATAGCAGGATTTAAACATGATTGCGTTTAAATAAGATGAAGTAATGCTAAACCAAAGCACCACACCTGACAAAAACATTGGGTATTTTTTTTATTAGCGTTATTAAACATTAACCGTTAAAACAAAAGCACAAATAGCAGTACCTCAGTTTTTAAAAGTAGCCTACTGCATGATACAGAAGCACCCAATGAATTACTAAACAAACTGTTTAAAGGTCATTTCACACCCAGTCCGAAACTTTCACACGTTAAAAAATAAATACACATTGTCACACACTGCCTCCGAAACTTTCGTCCTTCATAAAAAAAAAAAATCGGATCAGGTTTGAGTTTCTGCTTTTTCGCATCCGTAGCATGCATTTTCATAGGAAAGGATGAGGAATACGAAAAATCGGAAAAACGCACGCAAAAATTTCGGACTCAGTGTGCAATGACCTTAACTGTTAACAAACAGTTTAAGTATGCTAAATAAGCCAAAGCAAAATATGAAATAACTTTAACTTAAGTAAATAAACACACAGATAGAACTTAGAAAATAGGTATGTCACCTCAGGGCAGAGGTGCCAGATTTATGTCCTTGTGCACATTTATCGCAACTTACGAAGTTTAACTCTTTCCCATTATTTTTCAGTGACAATTGAGAATTGTTTCCAGATGTCTGATTTGCCTTGCTTTGCTTTTGTCATGTAAACAGCAGCTTTAAGTTGACTCCATTTCTATTACACACCAAATCACACCGTTCCCTGCGGGTCTCCCGCGAAAATTTCTGACCGCCCACTCCCACCCGCAGCAAAGGTAAAATCGCCCGCTCCTGCGAGATTTGCGTTGGGTCCTGCGGGAGCCCAAACCCAATGCAGCCCTCTACCGTGTACCACTTGCATAAACACCGCATCCGTAGGGGCTGCCGTTGTTGTTTTGCCGGCTATGTGACGTCAGAGCGCGGAACTGGGAGCACATCGATCTAGTACGAGTTCACGGGTGGGAAGTCACGGGTTTGACTGCTGTTCCAGTGCACTTTCACGGGTAGAAGGATGGAAAAACACGGGTTACGGGTTGCCTGGAATGCCGCATTATTGATGAGATGCGCATGACAATCGCATGCGATTTAATTGCAAAGCCCTAGTTCTGAGCAATGTTCCCTCAAATTCTTTTTCTTTCTGAGCAAAACTTTTCTCTATTGGGGTGGACATTTCGGCCACCTGAGCAAAAACATTCTTTATACCAGACCTGTACAGCGCACAGTACACACACAAAAAAAGTGTGTAACTTTTAACTTTAATGTGCTATTTATATTTGATTTGACGCTTGATGTACATTTTAGGTTACCTGAGAATATTTTTTTTACAGTATAATACACTGCCATTCAAATGTTTGGGATCAATAAAGTTTATTATGCTCATCAAGGCTGTATTTATTTGAAATATTATTGCAATTTAAAATAAAAGTTTTCTATTTTAATATACTTTAAAATAACATTTATTCCTGTAAAGCAAGGCTGAATTTTCAGCATCATTACTCCAGTCTTCAGTGTCACACGATCCTTTCAGAAATCATTCTAATATGCTGCTTTATAATCAATGTTGGAAGCAGTTGTGCTGCGTAATATTTTTTTTAAACCTGTGATACTTTTTCAGGATTCTTTGAATAAAAAGTTTAAAAGAACAGTGTTTATTCAAAATAGAAATTGTTACAATGTACACTACTATTCAAGATTTTGGGGTCAGTACTTTTTTTTTTTTTTTTTTTTAAAGTAATGAATTTTATTCAGCAAGGATGTATTAAATGGATAAAAAGTGATAGTAAACACTTATATTGTTAGAAAATATTCCTATTTTGAATAAATGCTGTTCTTTTTATTCATCAAAGAATCACTGATAATAAATCCGCACATTGGAGTGATTTCTGAAGGATCATGTGATACTGAAGACCGGAGTAATGATGCTGAAATTTCAGCTATGATTCACAGGAATGCATTATATTTTTAATTACATTAAAATAGGAAACCAATATTAGAAATTGCAATAATATTTCGCAATATATATTTTGTTTTTTTTTCTGTAGAAGAGACTCCATTAAAAAAAAAAACAAGGTCCATTATTTATTAGGTTTATAATATAGACCTAACATAATAGACCTTATATAATATAATATCAAAACAAACTGAAACATTTAAACTGAGAACTGTAAGCTAAATATTTTTTTAAAAAGTGAATGTTTTCTTATATAGCTATCTAAACATCCCTATGAAGTACAGTTTTCACAATACACCTGTGTGAGACTGTAAATGTCTCTTGAGTTTTGTTACCGTTCTGTGCCCATCATCCACTATTTCCACCACTTAATCAAGCCACTCTTTTTTAAAAAAACATTTTATTTCACGTCATTGCGTTTGCGTTGGCTCTCAATTTGAGCTATTTCGTCTGCAACCATTGAAGTATTCGATTTCTACAGAGACTCGTTTGGCGCACATCACTTTCTATGAAACGGCATTCACCGGCTCTAACTCTATAGCGATATCAACAGTATAGCAGTTTGCCCGAGCATTGCAATTCTTTCGCTTTTACTAGAATTCAATAAAATGGCTTTCCCATCTCATTTTTGCGTGTGCACGACCATGGCGGAAGAAGTGAGCAGCCATGCGCGCGCGCGCAGCTTAGAGGGAACATTGATTCTGAGTAAAATACACTATTTTTCTAAAATATTTCTTGTTAGACATTAAATGCAGGTTTACACGTAAGACCTAGCAATTTTATTTGTATGAGAACAGTAAAGAGACCATTGTAGTGGTGTACTTTCACTTTCAGTTTAGTAATTTTAATTTCTTTAAGCAGTCAACAATTATAAATTTTTAATTATTAATATATATATTTTTGGAATTACCATCCAATTAACAGGGTTTTTGCTAGAGCCCTGCATTTCGGCCCGGGCCCGACACGCCCTGACTTTTTTACATCCCTAGGGCCGGGCTTCGGGCCAATTTTCAAGTCAAGTCACCTTTATTTATATAGTGCTTTTAACAATACAGATTGTGTCAAAGCACTTAACAGTATCAAATTGAAAGATAGAGTGTCAGTAATGTATAATGGTAAGATTAAACACTCAATTTTCAGTTAAAGGCATTTCATTATTGAATTCAGAGATGTCATTGTCTAGCTCAGTTTAGTTTAAATATCTGTGCAATCAAATCGGCGATAATCGCTAGAAATTAAGTGTCCCCAACTGAGCAAGCCAGAGGCGACAGCGGCAAGGAACCAAAACTCCCTCTGTGACAGAATGGAGAAAAAAAAACCTTGGGAGAAACCAGGCTCAGTCGGGGGGCCAGTTCTCCTCTGGCCAATTTCTATGAGTCGTAGTTCAGACGCGGGCCGGGCGTCGGCCCTGTTTTAGGTTTCTCTTTATTTTTATATTTTAGATATCCATAAATTAGTGATGGGGGGGGGAAAAAAAAAAATTGCAGCACTGGTGGAAACAACAGGAGACCGTGCTGCCGAGAGTGGCTCGATGGTGTTTGTCCCACAGCAGCAGCGAGCGCAAGTGACTTCAGCACAGCTGAAGAGTTCTGCGTTCAAATGCACGCAATAGGCTAAGGGTGAATCCCATTTCTCTGTCTTACCCCTTCCCCTTAGTTTTGCGCGTTCACGTGAGAGTAAGGGCAATTCTCGTTTTCGCGAGCTTACTTGAAACCAAGGGATACCCAGAACACACTGTGCAACCGGCAACAATGGCGGCCAGATCATCAAGTATTTTCGGCTTAATTTATTTAAAAATTACGACAGTCTTGTTTTGTGCTCTAGACAGTCCTGTACATATATATTTGCAACCATGTTCTTAATTGAAACATTTTAAAAAATCGCTAGTTTGCTACGCTAACTATTGCTGATTTGCACAACAGTCCCGCAGACTAGCCTTGAATGGACTCCATGCATGTCTAGAGTTTTAACAAGTTTGTAAAACGATCCAAAGTTTGTGATCAACACTTGTCGGCTCTGGTGACATAGCAGCTAGCTAGCGGCGGTGTATGATGACGTAACCGTAACCAAGTGGTGTCTCATTTCATAGGGGTATGTTTTCACCCCTAGCGCTTATCACTCGGTTTCGAGGGACAAGGGCTAGGGGTAAGACGAAGGGGTAGGGGTAGGGGAAGGGGAAGGGGTATGACAGAGAAATGGTATTCACCCTAAAGCTTGCCACAAAGCCCCAGCAAACATAATTACCATGAATGTGTCCGGGAGAAATAGTAAGGAGATATTTGAATTATTTAGCCTACTGATAAACTAGTGTTTTCTGAGTCCGTTTCGCAAGGATGAAGTTGCTGAACCTGACTGGCCGTCTCCTCATTAGATGCGCCTTTAGAGAGAAATGCATCTTTATGGATTAAGATTATAATATAAGAGTATTTGTTTTCGATTTTTTTTATTTCGCTAAGTGGTAATTTAATGCTTTCTATAGATGGGTTCTATAGGTGTATTTGCTCAGCTTTGGTTCATTTTTGTGAAGCGCGCCTGTTCAAGACGAGACGGCAGAAAGTGCATCATGTTTGTTTTCTTTGTTTTATAAAAGCACAACGTTTTGTTGATATTGTGAGTGCACACAAATAAAAGTAGACCCTTTACAGTTCCGAATGATGTATTACTCTTATCTTTATCAGAAAAAAATTACAGCATAGGCTATTTTAAATTGTTTCCACTGAAAAAAAAAATGCAAGTGTTTGAGCTGGTGCCTCCATGTCCTGCAGAGCGCGCTTTAGCTTCCACAAACTTGGATGTAGGCTAGCGCACATTATTATTATAGCGCAGGTTTAATGTTTAAACATTGTTATATGCTTGAACTGTTTTAGTATATCTATAAATTTTATTTTAGGCAAGTCGTGATGATTTGAGTAGGCTAAATTGATCAAACATAGACTATGATCAGCTCACTGTCTGCCGCTGGCCGTTACTTTAAAAAAAAAAAAAACTTATATTTAACGAACAAAAATGCTCCAAACGTTTTTCTAAATTAACTTAATGAAAAAACGAAACGAAATATAATAATTTTGCCATTACATACAAAACTGAACTATTTTAATAGCCAAAACAGTAGTATAAGCTGTTTTGGGAGAAGGGGGGGAAAAAATGGGCTCAGGTCGGACTCGGGCCGTTAATTCTGATGAGCTGTCGGACACCGGCCGGGCTAGGGCCTGAGTGTCTCGGGCCAGGGCCAGGCTAGGGCCTAAATTTGCAGGGCTCTAGTTTTTGTTGAGTTTAAAAAAAAAAAAAAAAATCCAAAACTTTTGTTTTCTACCTCACCCCATAGCCAAGATTGATTCCCTCTCAGACAGACTCTAGTGCTCCACATCCCATCCTTCCAGCAGTGGGTGCGAACCAGTCCATCGCTCCCTCCCAGGCTGCTAACTTCATGAATGACGCTATAGAGAAAGCCCGCAAGGCAGCTGAGCTGCAGGCCAAGATCCAGTCCACACTGGCTATGAAGCCCGGAATTCTGGGTGCTTTGGGAAACACAGGGCCACATAACCTGGTAGCCCTGGCTAACCTGCACGCCATGGGCATTGCACCACCGTGAGTGTTGTATACTATCTTGTATATTTATCTAAAAATAAGAATTCTTAGAAAGGGCATGTAGACATTTTTGGTCTGACAAAGAATACTGGGAACAAACATGTTTTCTAGTAACATTTTTGTTAAACTGCAATATGTTTTAATGTTTAGGAAGGATTTATTGCTAAAAAGAATTCAAGTTAAAAGTTTTCTCATATTTGCTTACAGTAAAGTGGAACCACGTGAGGTCACAAAGCCAACACCCCTCATTTTGGATGAGCTTGGACGAACTGTTGATGCCAGTGGGAAAGAAGTTGAGCTCACACATCGTATGCCCACTCTAAAAGGTACCATGTGCTGCCACAAAAATATGAATCTCTCACTCTTCGGTGTTACTAATGTTTTTTGTTTTTATTTTTTAGCCAACATCAGAGCGGTGAAGAGGGAACAGTTTCGGCAGCAGTTAAAGGAAAAGCCCAGTGATGACCTGGAATCCACGTCTTACTTTGACTCACGTGTGGCCATCAACTCTGCACAGAGAGCCAAGAGAGGGTTTAGGTTCCATGAACAGGGACGCTTTGAGAAGATCGCCCAGCGCATACGCACAAAGGTGGATAACAGCATGCCTCTTTATTTTTGATTCTTAAAAACTATAGATTAAAATGGCTTGGAGCAATAATAAGTGAGAAACAATATTATCTTCTGTTATCAGGCTCAGTTGGAGAAACTACAGATGGAGATTGCTCAGGCTGCCAAGAAGACAGGCATACAGGCCTCCACTAAACTGGCTCTTATTGCCCCCAAGAAGGAATTGGGAGAGGGGGAGATTCCTTACATAGAGTGGTGGGACTCCTACATTCTGCCGTCCCACATAGAACTGTAAGAGCCAACAGCTTTCAGCTTTTAAATGTCAGTAGACAACTATAAATGATGTAAGACAAATTGTATTAGAAATAAATGGTTTTAAATGAAATGGTTGAGCCAAGTGTAAATTTGTCATTTACTTGCCATTGTGTCTTTCCAAAGCCATATGACTTTCTTGCTGTGAAACAGTTTGATAATTCATAACAGAATTTAGTGAAAGTGGTCTTATTACATTTCTTCTGTTCTTTCTCAGATCTGCACATACAAATTTTGATGAGGTGGAGATGCATGGAGTCACCAACCTAGTTGAACACCCAATTCAGATGGCCCCTCCAGGTATTGATGCATACATGCACACATCAAAACCTTCTACAAACAGAAACTGGTTGGATTTAAAAAGATTGATCTAACCTTTTCTGTTTCTATTTCTGTCTCTCTCTTTTTGCTTCTCTTTCTTAGTGGATACAGATAAGCCAGTGACTCTGGGTGTGTATTTGACCAAGAAGGAGCAGAAGAAGTTGAGGAGACAAACTCGCAGAGAAGCCCAGAAAGAGTTGCAGGAAAAGGTCCGATTGGGTCTTATGCCCCCGCCTGAACCTAAAGGTACATTACCAGCTAGGCACCAGTCACAAAGGAGGTTTAAAATGTATTTAATGTTAACCTACCACTCAAAGATTTGGGCGCACCTACTCATTCTTCATTAGTTTTTTTTTCAGCTTTAGATTTTTCACATCATAACTTAAGAACATGTTTATATATATATATTGTTTTTTCAGTGTAGTAGCTTGATTATAGCTTTGTGCTCTAACTATCTTATGTTCCTGTTTGTGTGCAGTGCGGATCTCTAATCTGATGAGGGTTTTGGGGACGGAAGCTGTGCAGGACCCCACTAAAGTGGAGGCTCATGTTAGAGCACAAATGGCAAAGAGGCAGAAGTGAGTAATTTCCAATGCACAAAGTATTGATATCAAAAGGGGCTTTCACACTGCGTAGTTCAAATAACTCAGTTCTAGGAACTAGCCAGCATGGTGGTTCCTAGAGAACCAATTTCCCCCATCAGGCAGTTTTCCTGGTTGCATTTGCACCAGCAACAGGAAGATGGGAGATGGAATGTAAACGCACAATTTACGTGATTGAAAGAGCACGAAAATCGGACTAAATCCCATATGAAAACTTGCAGTGTTAGATATCTTTGAGGCTGAGAAAAGAACACAATGCTGCAGACAACAGGTAGCCCAATGCTATTATGGCTGTTTTCCATGTTCGTGGAGTAAATACTTTATCTGGAGTTTCGTATGCGTACACTTACGTCACTGATAGTTCCTATAGAACTGTTTTAGACCCTACTCTGAAGTAGGAGCTAATTTAGTTTCCCCAAACAAAGTACCTAGAATTTATGTTCCTAGTTCCTGCAGTGTGAACACGCTAAGAAGCGGGAACTTCAGCCAATGGTTCTAGGATCTATAAAAAAGTTCCTCCAATGTGAAAGCCCCTAAAGCCTCAAGTACCTTATTTTCTGGAAAATAAGTTGCACCAGGTTGAATTTGCATTGTTGAGAGAAAGAAAACGAATAAATCACAACAGTGTTTAAGCCACATTTTATTATTATACTCATAATGTAAAACACTGGTGAATAAAATGAGTTGTTTACAAACATTAAAAACGTGTATTTTAGTTTCCATCACTCCACAACAAATCCTTAGATTTAAAGGTATTCAGAAGAGTAATGAAAAATAAGTATATAAAAAATAAAATAAAAACAATTATAGTAGCATACAACTATCAATGACATTTATTATAAATGACAAGCCTAAACAAATTGAAAGGAAAATTGAAACTATGGACCAGTAAACTTGGACTTATGTACCTCGTTTCACATACTCTCATTCGGCATGAATCCAAATGTAAGTGTGTGTGTGTGTGTGTTTTGTTTGCTTGACGTTAATTGCATAATTTAAGATGCTTTTCATTTCAGATGATTAAAAAAAGTGACTCATATTTGGGAAAAAACAGTATCCCTTTCAAAGATGTCATTTGTTTGCTTTTATGCATTGTGTGCATAGTGTGATGTTCACCGTGTGTGTTCAGAGCCCATGAGGAGGCAAATGCAGCACGCAAACTCACAGCAGAACAAAGGAAAGAGAAGAAGGTGAAGAAACTCAAGGAGGATTTGAATCATGGAGTTCACATTGCTGTTTACAGGTACAAAACACGACAAATCTGTTCAAATCTTACATTAAAATGCAGTACTATGACACACTGAGTAAATCACGGACTAAACAGAGTCTTGTTAGACAAAATGCATATGTAGTCATCAGAGAATTATGCAGTGACCAAAAATGTCAAAACTAGGGCTGTCGCGGTTAAGGAATTTCCCTTGCGGTAATTTTGAGTGGCTCAATAGCGCGGTATGCGGTATTACCGCACACATACATACATACATACATACATACATACATACATACATACATACATACATACATACACACACACACACACACACACACACACACACACACACACACACACACACATACACACATACATATATATATATATATATATAAAAAATATGTGTTACGATGTAAGGAGGTCATATTCAGAAACCAATAAAACCGAAACTAAATCGCGTTGAAACAGGAAGTGAAGTAAACAGAAGAGAATGACAAAATAACGGTCCACATAACATATACATATACATATAACAGTTAGTTCTGATCCTCGAATCTGACTGACAAGATCATTTTTCTGTTGATATTTCACCTGCGTGTTCTAGACGGCTGTCAGTCAGTGCAGCTTCATTGTTTCGCCTCAAGGTGGCGGCAAGAGACTGTCTTTGAGTGAGTCTTCATTCAACTACACGTTCAAAAGCGCTGATTCATTCAGAGATTTGTAATGAAACACGCTGTTTAAATCATTTTAACTTTGAGCGCCACTTTTAAAGGCTCAGCTGACCAGCAGAGCTTCGATGCTAAGACAGATTTCGCTTTCCTTGGACATGACAACATGTTTTCACATATGACTTGGCCTGAAGGACAGACGCAGGTAATCGCACGCGATCAGTCGATCTCTCTCTCATTCGCTGTCTGTTTAGGCTTGTTAAGTGCAAATTTACTGAGCCTCTGTGCAAATCAGCATGATACACATTGTTATCATTACTAATATTCAGTACACATGCACGAAGTGTAAAACAAGAAGGGCGTAACCTTACGAAAAAGAAAACACTGAAATATCGCGGTTGCTGCGGTTGTTGCATTCCTCTGCGGTTATGCTCATCAATAGCGCGGTATTGCGATATTGCGGTTATCGCGACAGCCCTAGTCAAAACCCATAACTACCTTGTTACTGTACTTCTGCTTCAAAGTACCCACTAGGTTTCAACTCTGTGCTTACTCTCAACTTTGGGTGTTATTTCAACCAACATTGTGTGGTGTACTCTTGAGAGTATTTGTTGGAAATTAGTTGGAAATGAGTTGGTCTGTTTTTTTCCCCCCTTCACTTTATGGTCTGCAGTTTAAAAACATTTTGTTATTCCCAGTGCTATGTTGTTCTCCCCTAGTGAAAAAATATACTAATGTATTTGAAATACATTTATTTTGTGCCAAGTATACTATAAATATGTTTATGTATTTATGTGCTTAATAAAAATACCCTGCAGTTGTACTTTAGGTATACTAAACAGGTATACTTAAAGTCTGCTAATTTGGAACAACTAATTTTGTGTTTAGTGCACTTTAATTGTGCAGAAGTAGTGCTGAGGTCCAACTGAAGGTATACTTAAATATATTTGGTTGTGCTAAAATGGAACTATTGCAAGTATACTTCAGGTACACTTTAAAGTGTCATGAACCCCCGTTTTAGCACTGGTCTTTCACATCTTAGATCTGAAAAAGGCACGAGAAATGGGTGTGTCAAACTGTGGAAAAGTGGTCGTGAAGAGGGAAGAAAACAACCAATAAAATGCAGACCTACAACACACTCATTATACAGACAAATGAATATTAAAATATCTTTAAAACAGAAAGAATAAAGGCATAGTTACTTTTTGTTTACCCTTCTTTGAATTTTTGGTCTATATCATTGTTTGCTGTGTACCACAATAATCCATTGTGTCAGACGTAGGGTACAACTGGGCTAAAGGCCCCCCTTAAGAAAAAGTGTTATTCACTGCGCCTAAAATGTATAATTGCAGAAAAAAAATATGTACGTTGTATTGAACATTAATGGAGCAACAGATTTTGTGTGAAAATAAATCTAAGTTGTTTATTTTGTTTAAAAATCTTATAAATGTATGAGGTGGCAAGTGGGGCCTTTTACCCCACACAAGGGGTAAAAGGTCCATCAGCATGGGGTAAAAGGCACACGGTATTAATACAAATACTTAAAACATTATTTAAAAAAAAAAACATTTTTGCTTAAGTTAATACTTGTTGAAAACAATCACTTTAGCAAAGTTTGTACTATTTTCTGCTTATTTTGAAAAACAAAATTACTTTTTGTTCAATAACTATACTGTCATTAAAATGTTATATAAAAAATATATTTTAAAATACAGAAACAAAATCATTTTAATAAGTCTGAAAGCATTGAAGGAGATCCAATAATAATTGAATATACATTTACAGTAGTAACAACAAATTATATTGTATTATATGATATGATTAATATCATGTTTTTAAATATGATGGTTTCATTCTAAACATGGTGATTATCTCTAATATGGACATCCAACATAATATATATTTACCATCTGAATCTAACCATGTCATGTCAACAAATGGAAAAGTCAGCCTTCTATTAATTATCATGTTAATTACTGTGCGCCTTTAGCCCCAACAGCAGAGGCGCTTTTTACCCCAAATACCATACTTTTACGTATTCTTTCGTTATTTAAAAACTATTGCTTTAATTATCTTAAACAAAACTGAAAATCATAAAGACCACCTTTGTCTCAAAATCTATGCATTAATTTTAGTGATTCTCATTTGATGCTTAAATCTACAACATTTTAAAAAACATAAAATATTAGATCAAGTAAGCACAGAATCAACTTTGCGCTACTGCGCGCGATCGCGTCAAGGATCAAACAGATATACACGTGCATCTTGAAAAGCGGATGTTTTGGAAAGTGCTAAGCCATGTTTTTGTGCCATCTTGTGGTTTAGATGAAAATAATATCAAAGGCGCCTTTTACCCTGGGGCGCCTTTAGCCCCGTTGTACCACTGTATCAGTGCCATTATTTGCGCATATTTTATTTTAAGAAGATGTGATATGTGCTCATACATGGTGCTGGTTCATGTTTTGAGCACGAGAGAATATGAAGTGTTCACAAAACCTGAAACATGTTTGCTCTGGTCCGGATATGAACTCTGATCCTCGCAGCAAGTGTTGTTTAACTTATCGCAGCTTTCAGCGCAGAAACCACTCTCTCATGCATGCTCCACGTGTTGTTACATATTAAATATTATGGTCATGTTTACAGAGATGAACTGACAGCGCGGAAGCTCTTTCATGTGATTTGAATTCTCCGCTGTAATACAACCTCATGCATAACACAGCGCAGTTATAGGATCATAACTGTGAGTTCACACCAGACGTGACTTGCGCGAATAAATCGTGCTATTCACGCGTAGTTGGACGCTTGAAAATTTTGAGTTTACTCGCTTCTAGAGCTAGGAATCGATTCCAAAAAGAATTGATTCCTTGATTCCGAGGCGTTGGGAATTGAGTCGATTCCAAAAGATGGGAATCGATCCCATCAAGAGGAATAGACTCCTCATTCAGCGCTTTTTCCAGTTTAACAAAGCTCATCTATGGGTGCCTCTCAAATGTAAGGCTGCATCCTACGAAGGCTGCACACATTTAAATTCACAAAAATAAACTGAAAGAAAACCAGTCGGTACTGAGATCATCAGAATTTGAGGATGCAGCCTTCCGTTTGAGATGCACCATTCGCCTCCCTCATGCTCGATAAAAGCCGTAATTACGAGAGTTGTGAGATAAGATTCTTTTTTATATATAAAAGATCTATTTCATTTTTACATTTGTATTACCCTTTGCCTCATGCTCGCTAAAAGTGATTAGAAGTCTGATTCGTTTCCACGAAAAGGTTCTTTTGGATAGTTTTAATGATCCAGCTCAAAAAAAAAGATTCACTGGCTTATGTTGTCCACAATTTTGAGCGCTGCACGACAGAATAGATCATGACCTGATTGAGGATCTTATTTCCATCTAAAATTAAAAAAAAATTTTTTTTTTTTTATTTCTATCAGCCAATGATAATTCTAAAAGAAAACGACACGAGCATGGATCAGTGGTCGAGCATCTGATTGACAGATAATCCACAAGCTCTGTCAGTGTTATTGTTAATGTTCTGGTTATTTTCGTTTCAATGTACAGTTTGTTAATTTTGTCCAAAGCATACAGTCAAAGTAAACTTTATCATTCAGCTGAACTGTGCATTTATTTTAGACACTTCATGTCTTTTTCAATTCATGCGATATGCATGTCCCTGCTGAGCAGTGAGCTATGACTAATTTCACGGGCAAAGCAGACAAAATTGCTATTTAAAAATCAGTCATAGCTATGATAAAGCTTAAATAAAGCTTCATATTATGAGAAGGATACTTTCTACGAATCGAAAGAATAAAAAGAATCGAAAACAACCGAGGAATCGATTCTCTGAATCGAATCCCATCGATTCCAGAACCAGGAATCGGACTCTATTCCAAAAATTTCGGAATCTTACAGCCCTACACGCTTCATTCACGCGTGAAATTCGCTTCACAACAGACGTGAATTCGTGTCAGGGAGGGGCTTCTGCCAGGCGGCTCCAGTCTCATTACACTATACCACAACACTGGTCCAATCACAAATGACTATTTTTTATAATACTATTGTGAGTGTATATGATTTACTATGTTGTGCACAAAGTAACACACCAAGCAAGATTCTTTTTATTCCTGTTTCTATAAAAGTACAAAAATGTATCGTACAGGTATCCACATACAGCGGCGATGATTTTGTCCTCCATTGTTGTTTCTGATTTCTGCCTCCACTTGCTACGTCGTATTCACGTCACTACTAGAGCAAGCTCCTGATTGGTTAACGCGTTACGCACGTTAAACGCCCGAAACGCTCAATTCGCGCCGCAGGATGTCTATTCGGGTCTTTGCATTTACTTAACATGTAAATCACTTGCGCTTAACGCTTCATTCACGTCTGGTGTGAACGCACCATTAGAGTTAATTCTCATGAATAATACTGAGAAAAGCTCAGAAAACTGATGATGTACTCAATCCACGGCAGTTAATCACTACTCCGAATTAGGGATGCCACTAACGACTATTTTTATTTCGATTAATCTAAATGATTAATTTCCCACAAAAAAATCAACAATTTTACTTAAGAATATTTTATTAAACCAAATAAAATCCAAATGTCTATGAAATCCTTTTTTTAAAGCATAAGTAAAGTGCAACAGATTGCAAGAAGCAAATGTCCATCTCATAGTCCAAATCACTGAATTCAAAGTTCAGTATTATAGTGTCAGAATGGCAACATACCCACGTGTTCTAGTCTACTAATAATACAATTATAATCAAAAAACACTTTTTAAAGGAGTATTTACCAGAAATAATATTTACCAGAATTTATTTAGGTGAAAAATGTAAATGTGCAGTATTTCTTAAAAAAAAAAAAAAAAAACTTCAATTAATTGGAGATGCTTTTTCATTATTAAAATTGAAATGGAACCATTAAAAAGGAATCCAGAAAATAATGGAAAACAGAATTTGGTACAGATAAAACTGTAAAACTCAATTAATTAGACAGGCTTTTTGATTAATAAAATTTAATTTAACCATTAAAACAGAGTATATAAAAATGGAAAAAAATGAATTTGGAAATAAAACGGATTTCATAGGGCCCTATAATTATAATACTTTTTTTTTTTTTGTGGCAATAAAAAGTGAACAATAGCTTTTAAAATGACTTAAAATGCATATAATAGCAATAATGCAATAATAATTAGTTCAAATAAAGTATCAAAATCAAGAAATCATATGGTTTTATTGAACAAAACTGTTAAAATAAAGTATTATAAACAATAGAGCTAATGTAGATTACGCATTTCAACAAAGGCCACAGGGGGCGCCAACAGCCTGTTTTACACTGTACTGTGTGATCTAATCCTCGTTTAATATTGACCAAGCACCGTTTAATGAAAATGTCCACTTAATCTTTAATATTTGGCCATTTCTCTAGGACAGAAATGCTATAGCTACTGTAATTAAATGTGAATATGTGGACATCAAAACGTGTAAACTCAGAGTAAGGGTTTGAGTTTTTATTTTGAAATCGCAATGTATTCTCCTGTTTGTGTAGATTTATAAATTATTTTCCTTACAAATCTGATGAAACGGCACACCGGTTCCAGATGAACGTTAATAAGCCCAAACTCACAACAACATGCAGAGATGGAGTTCCACACATGTAAATGAGAACAGTTTCTGTGGAGCTACTGTGAATGGAATGGAATGTGCATGTAAATAATTAAAGCGCATATAATTATTTAATTAAATCATAGCGTTTGTGAATTCACAATTATGCTTAATTATGATTTTTAAATGGGTTTAATATATCATGCAGCCTCGGAAAATAGTCTAATAATGTGTTTTATCAGGGTTTCCGCGGGGTCTTTAGTTGTATCAAATTTAAGGCCTTAAGTCTTAAATTGTACAAGAAAGTCTTAATTATGATTGCAAGAGGTCTTAAATTTGGAGACAAAGTAGGGGTTGCACTACTCTCTACTAGTAATGAAGCTGTGGGATTTAGTTAAGAAATATATGCTTGAACATTTCAGTTTCTAAGCTGTTTTACTGAGAAATTGCAGAACAGTGTTGATACATTTCCGCGCTGAAAGATTCTGTGCACGCGCGATCTGCGCGTTGATGTACGTCTGAAGCCTATGGCTGTATCCGAAATCGCCCCCTATACCCTGAAATAGTGCACTATTTGAGGGGACAGCCATTTTAAGTTGTGTTCGAGACCATAGTGGATTCTCGAGTGCACTCATTCAATCCCACAATGCATCGCAAAAACAAGTGTACAATTGATGTACACTCAATGGCTAGAGATAACCCATAATGCACTGTGAGAGTCGCGCGCCGAATGAATTCCTGCGTCTCGCCAGAAGATGGCGCCCTCAGCTGAATCATCCATTCATTGATTTTACAAGCGCTCGTCCATGGCATAATACAGCGTAATACAACAAAGGTACAAACTAATTGCAAATTGACTTAACGTTTATACATAATTTCCATGACAGAGTTCAAGATAAATCCTTACTACTGGAGCTGCCCATTTAAAATGATTATTAAACCGCAAGCAAACTATGCAAAAGCGGCAATCCTTCCGGTGCACTGAGTGTCCGAATTCACTCACTCGTTTCATTCACTCCTTCAAGTGAACTGTATGAGTGGACTAATGTAGGGAATAGTGAATGAGGGTATAGGGGGCGATTTCGGATACAGCCTATGTGTGTGTGTTACAGAACAGCAGCGCATTATATTAGAATGGTGATTAAATGACCTGTACTATAAGCTATTTAATGTGCATTCTCCCGTTCAATTTCGAGCATCCAGTAATATAATCACACATCTTGTGGAGCGCTTTCAGAGTATGCATTTATTTGTCATTTTAGCTGTTTGAAAACGGAGCGTGAATGTGGAAGTCCTTCAGAGATTTCTTATACTGTTGTGCCCTCTATAGGACCAGCGACTAGTCGATGTCAAGCTTAAAGTGTCATGGCAGAGCATTAAAGTCGACTAGTCGATTAGTTGGTGCAACCCCTAATGGAAAGACAAGAATTGCGATACGGCTGAATATGACGATTAAACTTCAAAAGGCTGTGTGTGCGGCTGGTTTCAAGTAAACGCACAAAATGCATTAGGCTATTTGGGTAACACTTTACAATAATTCACTAACACTTAAATTAAACAGAAAAGCAAGCAGGTGCATGATTTGCAATGGCAGCCAATACAAATAATCTTTAGGTAAGTTTCCTTACCTAAATCCTGCGTTTGGACCATAGACTGTAAAAAAAAAAAAAAAAATGAACTTGGTGTCTATGACGTCACCCGTGGGTTTCTGAAGAGCATTTTTGAAGTTCAAAGTGGGCGGAGACGGCCGTCGCCATTTTGGCTGCGTGTCACTCCCGGATAATTGAAAATGGGCAAAAAGGCGGGATGTGGGTGGATCTGGTTGCTGAAACCACGCCTTTCTAGCGCTACGGTGTTGAAATGGCAGCAATCCATTATGTAGAACTTTAAGGCTTGATATAATTTAAACGAATAAGTTATAAAAAAATTCACCCCCCTCACAGCTGTCATGAAGGGCAAAATTAGCTATATAGACCAAAATCATTTTATTGAACCAGGCTGTAAACTTTTTTTTTTCTACTGTAAAGTTAGGCATTTTAACATGGGGAGTCTATGGGATTGACTCCCTTTTGCAGCCAGCCTCTCTTGAGTCTTAAATTTGAGCTTAAAAGTCCTGTAGAAACCCTGTTTATGGATTCTCATCCGTGAAATGCGCCACTTCCTGTATTTTGCCGACTTTTTAAAAATCGACTAGTCGACTAAAATCGACGAATTGCGACAGCCCTACTCTGAATTAACGCATATGACACTTTTCGTGACGCTAGTTCACCTTTGCTTTTTGAACCAGAAGAACGAAATTGCTCCAAAAGAAAATAACCACTTTTCCCTTAATAATAAACATAAGGGCTATTGTTTTCACTGATGTGCAACCTGTTCATATGTTAACATCTCAAAAAATGTGTTTTAGGCTTTTAATGACATTTTAAATATCTTGCATTTAAAGACTGATGTAGAGATCATACAGTCTATTAATAGTGATATTAAAACACATTTTAGGCATAATATTAAGAAATGTATATTGTATAATACAGAAATACTTCAAATAAAGTTTAATTAGAATTTTACATCAGTAAGCCTTAAGTGATATTTCAATAAATATGTTAATGGATTTGAAGTATACTTGGTATGAAATAAACATGTTAAATAATGGCGTAGGTTTTTTTTTTTTTTTTTTTTTAACTAGGGTCTCTCCACATTCAATTCAGGGTTTTTTTTTCCTCATGATTTCAGTCAACTTTTATTAGCATTGTTCTCACTGCTTGCACACAACATACAGTGTGGCCAGTGATGTATTTATTTATATTTTGCTATTTTGTTTACTCAAGTAGTTTATCTGCTTTGCCCTCAGAATCCGAAATCTGCATAATCCAGCCAAGAAGTTTAAGGTGGAGGCCAATGCAAACCAACTGTACCTCACTGGCACCGTGGTACTTCACAGAGACATCAACATTGTAGTAGTGGAGGGAGGTGGGTGAAAGTGATTAGAGAATCTCTATAGATGATTCTCTTCACATATGGTTATTATTTTCAGGATTTTTATTTATCTATTAATTGACTCCTTACTCCCTGAAGGCCCCAAAGCACAGAAAAAATTCAAACGACTGATGTTGAATAGAATCAAATGGGATGAGCCAAATTCAAAGAGAGATGGTAAGGGAATTTAAGAATGATAGAAGATGAAGACATTTATTTATCAATCTTTCTTGAGCTGTGATTTATAGCTGACATTTGACATTCCATGTTTATTTTAGAGCCTCAAGATTCAGATGATGAGGGTTCCAGAAAGAATAATAAATGCACATTGGTTTGGGAGGTAAATGCATACCAGATATATTTTTATGTAAACCAATGAAACATTTACCAAAAATTTAGTAGTTTGTCATGACTCACCATTACAATATAACTATTTTATTTTCTTGACCTTTGCATGGTTTTTACTGATATGCAAGTACGTACTAAATAAAAAAAGGAAGAATCTCTCATATTACTATGTTTCTTATTATATGCTTTGTGTACTTAAATATATAATTTTCTCTCTCTCTCTCAGGGTACAGCCAAGGAACGTAGTTACGGGGAGGTTAAGTTTAAACAGTGTCCAACAGAAAGTATGGCTAGGGAACATTTTAAGAAGCATGGCACTGAGCACTACTGGGACTTGGCTCTGAGTCAGAGTGTTCTGGAGACAACTGACGACTGAGAAACAGACAGAACTCAACAGAAAAAGAAGAATAACAAAGAAACAGTGGAGCCTGTGGCATGTGCACCTTGCACGCATACTTTTTTTCTTTTAATTTTTTTGTGAGAGAGAGTGAAGGAAGTGGAATACTCTGACAGAGAGAAACCTGTTTATGTAAATATAGTTTGAGTGTGTAAGAGAATGATTGTGTTTTCATACCTGCAATACAAGTGTGCAAGGCTTAAGAACAAGAGCTGGTGTAATGAACTAGGATGTTAACCCTTGTGTATACTGCAGAACTTTACAATGCTGGAAGCTTGAATAAGAGTGGGCACTGGTTTTGTATCTCTTGTAACAGTTTTATAGTTTAGGCTGTGCAGTCTTTGATCTTGTGTGATTTCTACCTTGGATCCATCTTGTTTGAGTCTTGCATCTTGTGCTTTTCAGTAAATAAGCCTCACTCCAGAAATAAGTTAATTGACACTGTGTAGTTTATCAAGAGTATTGGTTTCTGTATGACACAAAACGTTGAATTCTAGTATAGCTAAATAATGAAGAAAGATTTTTATTTGGCTCAACTATAAATGACCAACAGGAATTGACAGAACACACAGTTGTTTAAATGGAAGGCACTTTTTTTTTTTTTTCTCTTCCAAAAGTTCATGTCATGGATCAAATGTGAAAAGTGCAACTAACCAGATGCCAATGATTAAAGCTAGGGGAAAAGAAATATCTTGCTTGTTTGCTGATACAGGCTTGGTTAATTTTATGATATAGTATATAATATAATTTTAAGTCAGTGTATTTGTTTAAGAGAACTACCTTGGCTATTTCCAGTTTCAAAAATCAAATTCAGTGGGGGTACAACAGTATTTGGACCAAGGCATTATTTGTGAAGATGATTCAAAACTGTATCCCAACCTTGTTCCTGGAGTACCCACATGACCACACATTTTTATATGTCTCCCTAATTAAACATATCCATTTCAACTTCTCAGTTAAGACTTGAAAAACTCTAAGGGGACAAGGGAAGTATCCGTTGACACCCTTGACTCCTTGATTTTGTCTAAGGGAGCAGGTATACCAATATGTATGCCTCGAGCTGCTCTAACTTTTAAAATGCAAATGGTTGGTCAAAGCAGGGAGGAGCGTCTCGCTGCAGAACACAAGATGCAGGGGGTGTGGTTGGATCCAGATCCAACTTCTCCCACCTTACATATACTTAAACCTACCCGTCTCCACCCCCTGATCCCTAAACCCACCCATCTCCACCCCTAAACCTACCAATCCACACCCCCTGGATCTTGTGTTGTGCAGCGAGCCCTACTTGAATGCAGACGCCAGTTAACCTTAAGATTATTATTTTTTATTTTATTGTTTTACATGGCCATGTGCTGCTATCCATAGCAGATTTCAAATGATCAAGGGTATTTCAGTTACTTGGGTTCTACCAGTTATGGGCACTTACTCAATTTAAGAAAATACATGCATCCAAATCCACAAGGAAGTTACTGAGAGAAGGGCATAAAACTTGGAAGTGGTGCACATCCTAAGTCCATAACCTGAAATGGGTGTGTCATACCGAAACATCCAAAATGTTTATGTTGTGGCTACTCCAGTGCCAGGGTTGGAAAATAGTGATTGAAAAGAGCCTGATTCCAGTCATGCAACTGCATCCATAGCAGTATACATTATCAATTTTAAATCAGAATAATCAAAATGATATGAGACCATGGGATATTCCAGAAAGCAGGTCTGTGACACACCAGGGTAAGTTTATGGAAAACCTTTCAGTCCCAAAGGGGAAGTAACTTTCAGTGTATGTAAGTAGCCATAGCAACTTGTGCTCTCAACATAACCTGCTCTGGACCAGGTTGTGTGTTTTGGGTTGACTGAACCTACTCGCAGAGGAAGCAGCTTACCTTGAGTAAGCAAGTTTTGGGTTAATCAACCGAGAGTTCAGGAAATGTGTGACAGTAAGTTGACCTTGCTTTCTGGAATACACCCTGTGCATATGTTTTCACAACAGAAATGATAGCTGTTTTGATAGTTCATAAGTGGATGGAAATCCAGCAGTTATATGGTGATTTGTTTAGATTCCTATTCATCATTAACAAGATTAGGTGTTCATCTACATCAAAGCAAGACATCCTTCATCCTGAAAAATTCAGTACTGTTCAGAAAATGCCATTACAGATAATCATTTCCTTTTTATGTGTGTCAGCTTTTTTTAAGAGGATCACCTGTCCAAGCAGATCCTATAACAAGTTAGCCACCAACAGAGAGACTACAATCAACCCACCTCCTCTGTTTGGGCACTCAAACTATAGGTTAAAAAACAAATGCTACCCTAGCCCTCACTCCTTTAAGTAAACGACAGATGTTTAAGTCTTGTGCGCATCTCCCAAGCAATTTTTCGAGGCAGTTGTTGCCACTAGTTCTACGAAGTATGTTCATGGTGAACACACAAGACGTTAGCAACAAAATGCCAAAGTCAGTGAGTCACCATGGAAACGGGCACTAATAAGAGTCTTTGTTCTTTCATTTAATGGCGAATTACATTCTTTAGGGCATATCGCCACTTAACTAGTGGTTGTGCAATAATTTATATTCTTACGGTTTAATTTTTAATCTTCAGTTTTTCTTACTGTGAACAAGAATTCAATTGTTTGATTCTAGTTCTAAATTAAAAAGCATAAAATGCAACCTGTGCTTGCGAGATAATATGGCTGATTGTAGATTCATGATATGTGAGCTTCAGTATAAAATACAATATTGTTCGCATTATGCTCTGGAGCATAAAGCATGAGTTGCTATTACATACCCAGACATTTATCTCCATTTACTGGATCCAAACATTTAGGTTATCTGTTAACTCACCTAAGTATGTCTCATAACCTGCTGTACCAGATTGTTAGGCCAGTCCTCTGTAGTAGCTAAGAGGGACTGTAACATGCTGGGCAAAATTGAACAACTCTCATTGACCACTGGTTGAGAGTAGTGTGTGTCTTCGGGACCCCATTAAGAGCACGTAACTGCTGGTTTAAAATACTCTTGTAAAATTCTTGCAATGATTGCAGTGATATGCTCTCAATGTCAAATGCAGAAACATTAATTCATGTGTTCATGACCTCAAGGTTAGATTATTGTAATGTTTTATTGGGTGGTTGCTCTGCACTCTTAATAAACAAACTCCAGAACCGGGAAGTATGACCACATTAGCCCGATTCTGTCAACACTGCACTGGCTCCCTATTAAGACCAATTAATAGTAAGATAATAAGACCAAATAATGTCAATTATGAGCCCTAGAGATAGGTCCTGTCTCTATATGTATATAACCGATAGGCTATTTTAGAAAGGAAAATTTTAAAGATGAAAAAGAAAAAAATAGGGAGAATCAATGAATGATGAATAATTTATTGCTATTGTGTGAATATGTAATCCATAAAAAAGTAACTAGTCTGATTTTAAAATGTAATTTACTCTAATTACGAGTACTCAATTTTTGGAATCTGATTACGTAATCCAGATTACATGTAATCAGTTACTACCCAGCTCTGTATATATATTATGACAATACAATCTAAAATAATATTTTTTTATTTTGGAATTGTCTTTCTCTCTCTTCACATTGTATACGGTTTAAATATATGAATTGCAAGGGTTGCTTCTTGTAATAAACCTAAGGCTTTTTTTTGTGTATATCCTCGGCAGTTTTGAAATCATGTATGGTTCGTGGTCCGTGGACCACGAAAGTCAATATGGGGTTTTCTTGTACAATTGTTTTAAATGTTGTATAATAAAGCAAACAAACAGACTCAAAATCCGCCACAGCGGAACAAAAACAAAAGACACAGAGAGAAAGAAATGATTTTGAATGGTCAATCGCGCTGAGAAACGCGCAGGCAACGCTACACATTGGCCGTTTCTCAAACGGAAAGGCTGCATCCTCAGGAGGTCGCATTTGTAGGCTGCATACATCACAAAGAAGATCTTATTTTAGTATATATTAAGTTATAAATTTGACCATTATTCTTAGTTATGTGTAAAATGTTGTAATATGCGTTTGACTCGCAAATGTAATGCTCAGTTAACCGAAAACCAGGCTTGATGACGTATGCAGCCTACAAATGCGACCTCCGGAGGATGCAGCCTTCCGTTTGAGAAACGGTCAATACGTTGTGGCTAGAAGCTCCGACCGGAAACAAACAATGAAATTAATTTTCTACCCTTTTTGCGCCGACGTCACTATTACGTCACCGCGCTAGCTGGAGGCAAAACAAAGGGAAAACTGGAGGCGGCCCATTCAAACCAGCGCAGATTCGGCTACATGAGCTTAAAATATCATCTTGATGTGATGTTGGATGCAAGAATCGACGTAGTACGTAGTACAGGCTCCGATTTGAAATTTTATCGCATACTTGCTGCCTCTGCCAGACAACCGACGACAGCCGTGTTTAAACGAGATAAAACGAGCGGACTGACGCTCGCGTTTGCAGCACACAATTCTTATCAGAAAAGGTTAAATAAAGTATTGTCTTTTGTTGTTATGGATTATGGTTTGTGTTACGTGTCTAAAGATTTCTTATGCATGTCACAACTATGAAATAATGTCTGTGTGTATGTGTGTAAAACAACAAACTGACGATTTATATGCTTAATCATCTGTAATATACATTGTTGTGATTGATAGTGGCTGGACTTTCTAAGAACTTAGTAAGAAATAATAATCAAATACAGAAAGTTCAAAATTAATTTCTGGTATTTTTATTTCTAGAAACTATTCACATGTACTGTATGTGTATTGTGAACTTAACTTACATAATTTACAGGATGTATATACTTTAAAATAACTATTTGGCCATGCCCATGATACATACATATTCAAATAATATATCATCACATATGTTTAACTTTTTGTATTTTGGCCCAGTTCACTCTCAAGTAACGTTAGCTGTTAAAGCCTACTGAAGTTGAAATATATCTTCATGACTAGATAGACACAGGTGAGTTTCTCTTTACTACTCCTAGAGTTTCTAGGTTTCTCTAATGCCGAGTTCACACTGCACGATTTTCAAACTCGTCGGATCGCTGTTGTTTTCACACTGCGTGACTATCTGGGGTAGCATTCAGTCGCTGCTGTGTTCACATTGCACGATGGATCGGCGACAGGGGCTTTCACATTGCACGATTTCACAATAGGAAGAATCGCCGACAACGCTGTCTGATCCGCAAACTATGTTTCACAACAAAACACACGCGAGAAGTGATAAGGAAATAACGCGAGAACCTGCATGTGTCAGACCGTTGTTCTCGAGCGAGACTGGAAATATTAAAAAATATAGCCAGCAAATTGTCTGTGCGCTGATTTCCAGCTGCAAAAAGAAAGACGTCTGTCAGATTATGCAGGAGGGAGATGCAGGGATTGTGTTCTGCAAAGAGTGGTAAATAATAATTTGCAGTAACTGTTATGCTGATGTTGCGGCTGGTCAAGCGTTTGTGCTCGTTTCTGTATGATATAATTGTACATATTAAAATACTGATATGGTATAACTCCTCACTGAACTTCCCTCTGTCCTGTATCTTTGTCTCTCAATGGCTGAAGGTCATCGTGATGTAGTTTTCAGTCAGAAATCATTGCACACAGCGTGATTGTGAATCGCCGACAGCTCCAGATAATTCAGCATGCCAAATATTTCACAGGCGTCGGCGACGTGTCTGCGATTCTCTCAGATCGCGTCTGTGATAATTCACACTGCGCGATTCTCACTGGCGTGAACGAGCTCCGATTTGCCTCCGATGTCGGGCATTTGTCGGCGATTTATCAAAACCTGTCGGCGAGTGAAAAATCGGGCTAAAATCGTGCAGTGTGAACTCGGCATAATGTTATATGCGGCTCGAGTATTGTACCCGTACAAAAGTCAACCACAAAATAAACCATGGTTTAACTATGATTGTTGTAGTAAATTCACAGTAACTACCATGGTCTTACTACAGCATAGTAGTAAACCTATAGTAACTACAAACTTCACTATGGTTTCAAAAACTATGGTTACCACAATTTTACTCCAGCATTACTAAAATATTACTTTAGTAGAACCATGATATCAAACCCTTAGTTTGAGAAAAACTAAAAAAAACCCTGATTACTACAGTTATGATTACTAGTTTTACCATAGTACAAACATGGTTAACTGTTGTAAGGGTACACTGCTTTTCACAATCAAAGCAGCTTTAGAAAATTTCAAAGTTTCAAAAAACAAAATTCCTATAAACAGCCTGAGGTGACTGTGACTCAATGGGAGCATCTTCTGGCAACAAATTAATGTCTATATGTCAATAACTCTAAGATAATACAAGTTATGTGTTCAAAGTCATGTACAGTTAAACAGACAAACATTAAAGGGTAAGTTTGGTGAATTTAAATCCACTTTATACTGCCACAAAGTCTGTAATATGTAAATAAACAATATTTGGATAATGCAAAATATTATTTGGCTGATAAATAAATGGGAATATCTCATGGAACTCAGAGAAATATTAAACCTTGTTCGTTCACATATATTACTATCATAGTAACAATACAAAGTGGGTTGAAGATCACTCAACGTATACTCTAAGGAAATGATTGCAATACATAACATTTGTCAGGTTGGTATGTTCATCTATAGTTGCCATCATCTGGGGTTTTCATCTGAAGTAACCACATGAGGCTGGATCCAAACTGTAGTAACACTGGGATGGGAAACCTGAGAGATAGAAACAGGAGAACAAAGGAGAAGAATTAGCATAGATGATGTTCATATTATTGCAGGCAAAAGATGATCACGTGCATTTATTACTAGATTACAAGGTTATGAGTTGTTATGTGAATGCTTGGCTAAAAGATGCATTTTTAATCTAGATTTAAACAGAGAGAGAGTGTGTCTGAGCCCCAAACATTATCAGAAGGCTATTTTGAGAGTTTAAGAGTAAAATGCGAAAAAGCTCTGCCTCCTTTACTGGAATTTGATATTCTGGGTACTATACTGGGTACTTTGTGACATTATTTAGCTTACTTTGCTATAATTTGGTTAAATCGCAATCTGATTTTATTGTATATCCCTTAGTAAGCATATAATTTGTCCTCATATTATTCAGTGCTTCAGATTCCTTTTAACTGTAAAAATGTAATGTAAAACATAAATGTAATATATATAATTTATAAAACAAAGATGTCATGTAAGAGCTCAGTAGAAACACGGCACAGAACCGCTTGCCACTGGTGCACCGACGGAGGCCCAGCCGCGGCAAACCGCTGATGGCGTGCCACCCAAAAAACGCCGGCTGACCGACAGCGTTTTTAGATTGGTCGGCTCGCCGATGGTGTGCCGACGGTGGTCCGACCATTAAGCCGCTGAATTTGTGCCGCCCAAAAAACGCTGGTGGACCGCCAGGTCATTTGCTGGGTAAGGTCCGTGGTTCAGACAGGCCCCAGCTAACATGAGACCAGCGGTTCACAGGCGTTTTGCTCATCGTTATTCAAGCGGACCATAATAATTACTGTTTACTGGCGGTCCACGGTCGGTCTGTGGTTCATAATCAGTTCGATTACGCTAACCAAAATGTCCTTGAACACAATAATGGATCAAAAACAATGTACAATGGCAATTGAAAATTTATTTTCAGTGAACAGATTAAACATACAAATGCATTTATGTATCAGATGGTTTTATCCAATGTGACTTTCAAATAGAAGCATTCAGTTCACATATGTCCATAAAAGTCAACCACAAAATTAACCATGGTTTAACTATGTTGTAGTAAATTCACAGTAACTACCATAACCATGGTCTTACTACAGCATAGTAGTAAACCTAACTACAAACTTTACCATGGTTTCAAAAACTATGGTTACCACAGTTTTAAGCAAGCATTACTAAAATATCACTATTGTAGAACCATGATATCAAAACCTTAGTTTGAGAAAAACTAAAAAACCCTGATTACTACAGTTATGATTACTAGTTTTACCATAGTAAAAACATGGTTAACTGTTGTAAGGGTACAATGCTTTTCACAATCAAAGCAGCTTTAGAAAATTTCAAGGTTTAAAAAAAAAAAAAAAAAAATTCCTATCACCAGCCTGAGGTGACTGTGACTCAATGGGGAGCATCTTCTGGCAACAAATTAATGTCTATATGTCAATAATTCTAAGATAATACAAGTTATGTGTTCAAAGTCATGTTCAGTTAAAGGGACAACCATTAAAGGGTACACTGTAAAAAATTTCCACCTATTTCAACTTAAAAGCGTAAGTTTTGTAGCTGCTTTAAATGTTTAAGTATAAACAAATTACAAATACAAGTCATTTCAACTCACTTTGTAAAATCCTGACTGGCGCTGAACTGCTCTCTGTAAGTTGATTGGACTTTTCAGTATTAGTTGTTTCAACTAATCATGTCAAGTTTAAAAAAAAAAGTAATCACTTGTGAACCTCAACAATGGTGACCATATAAAAATCATGCAGCAATGCATGCTGGGATCCATGGATGAGTTTTGTACTATGCTAGTACCCAGCATGCATTGCAGCATGAATTTTCTTTTTTTTCTTGTTTCATACCATTGTTGAGGTTCACAAGCTGATTCTTGATGTCTGTGTGAGTCTAGTTGCTACCATAGATTAAAACTTTTTGTGGACAAACTGTTTGTCCTTTCTATTAACTGACTGTCACAGAACCACTGGCTCTTAGAATCACTTTTACTATAATCAAAACAACATCCATTTAATCAGAGATTAGACACGCAATGAGATCAATTCGCTAACAGACGATTGTCATTATAAACATATAACAACCAACTACTGATCATTTCACTGGGCTTTCAAGTTATAACAAATATGTTTGAGAAACACATGGTTACAACAGCCAGAGAAAAAGAGGAGGAAAAAAAAAGTCAAGTCAAGAGCCCAACTAAAGCAGGCACTGATCTCTAACATGGTTACTTCAATTGAAACAATAAATGAACATCTAAACCTTAGTTAATTCTCAATAAGATCTTCTGTAGATGTCTGACAGAAATAAAGTCAGTCTGATTATTAATAAGTGGAGCTGGTGATGCTGTTTGTGGGGTTGTTTAATCAGGTCTTGAGAGATTTAGTGTATTTTATTTCAGTTGATTTCATCTAAGGCTGTGACTAAAGTTAGTTGTTCTTGTGTTTCTTTTTCTTCAGTGATTATGTTTGTTAACAGCAAGTGTTCATCACTAATGCTCAATTATTACTCAATTAATCACTTAATTGCAATGTATATCTTATTTTAGTGAACTCAACTGAAATAAGTTCAGAGCACTCATAATTGTTAGTTTTAAAAACTTAAATGGTTTAAGGCAATAAGTTTACTCAAACAGTTTGAGTTAACCTAACTTGTCGGGTTTTACAGTGCACAAAAATAAGTCGAGCAAACTTTTAAGTTGGCTCAAATTTTTTTTTTTTTACAGTGTGCCAGTAAGTTAGAACTTAAAATGTTAAGTTCACTGAATTAAATTGGTCTCCTTGAATTTCAATAACATTAAACTGACTTAAAAAATCAAGTTGAATCTAGCATAACAAAAAAAAGTTGAAATTGCTTAAATTATTTTTATGAGTTAAAGTAACTTTAAAACATAAGTTGTCATGACTTTTTCATCATATCATTTTTTACAGTGTAGGTTCGGGGAATTTAAATCCACTTCATACTGTCACAAAGTCTGTAATATGTAAATAAACATTATTCAGATAATGCAAAATATTTGACTGACAAATAAATGGGAATATCTCATGGAACTCAGAGAAAGATCAAACATGGTTCGTTCACATATATTACCATCATAGTAACAATACAAAGTGGGTTGAAAATCACTCAACGTATGCTTTAAGGCAGTGATTACAATACATAACATTTGTCAGGTTGGTATGTTCATCTATAGTTGCCATCATCTGGGGTGTTCATGAGTGATGGCACCATCTGAAGTAACCACAAGTGAGGCTGGATCCAAGCTGTGGTAACACTGGGATGGGAAACCTGAGAGATAGAAACAGGAAAACAAAAGGAGAAGAATTAGCATACATGCTATTCCTATTAGTTCAGGCAAAAGATGATCATGCACATTTATTACTAGTACAAGGTTATGAGTTGTTATGTGAATGCTTGGCTAAAAGATGTATTTTTAATCTAGATTTAAACAGAGAGAGAGTGTGTCTGAGCCCCAAACATTATCAGAAGGCTATTTGAGAATTTAAGAGTAAAATGCGAAAAATCTATGCCTGCTTTACTGGACTTTGATATTCTGGGTACTACCAATAGTCCAGAGTTCTGTGACATAATTTAGCTTACTTTGCTATAATTTGGTTAAATCGCAATCTGATTTTATGCTACATCCCTTAGTAAGCATATAATTTGTCCTCAGTATTCAGGGAACAGACACAGTCTACACTCTAAAAAGTAGTTTTATTGTCCATTCAAATAAAATGTTTTAATTGGTCAAACATTTAGAAGACTACAGCAAGTTATGTCAATTAAAATGTAACACTTTACTCCATGTGTTTTATATGTTACCTCAACTAAGATTTATTATTTGGGCATCATAAGAAATTGCGGGGGAACTAAAACATATATTTTTTATAGTTTAACAAAATTATTAAAAATGATTAACTGGTGTTTATCAATCACGAAAAACACACAATTTACAACACATAATAGCCATTATTTAATAACAATCTCCATTTATAACATTTGTCATACAGACTAAACATACAGGCTTAAAGAAAAAAAGTCACCTACATCTTGGATGGCCTAAGGGTCAGTAAATTAACAGCAAATTTTCATTTTTGGGGAACTATACCTTTAAAGCTCCAGCTGACAAACATTACATCTGTAATACAACTGCAAAATTCAGTTTAAACGTTAACAACCTAAACAAAATGTTAGCAAACAAACATTTACAAATATTACTACTGTTCACAATTACTGTACATCTTTAAAATGAGGCAGAAGTCACAAAAAAAAAAATAAATAAATAAACCAGGCGTTACAGTATATAAAATCAAGTCAAGTCACCTTTATTTATAATGCACTTTATACAATACTGATCGTGTCAAAACTGCTTTACAGTCAAACAGGAAAATAGTTTGTTAATAATGCAAGAGGACATTAACAAGTCATTTATCCAGTCAAAGTCAGTTCATTGATGATTCAATGAAATCATCATTCAGTTCAGCTCTCTTCCAATAGTCTATGCAATCAGCCAAGCGTCCCCAAATAAGCAAGCCAAAGGCGACAGCGGCAAGGACTCAAAACTCTATCGGTGACAGAAACTGAGTAGAAAACCTTGGGAGAAACCAGGCTCAGTCGAGGGGCAGTTCTCCTCTGGCCAGACGAAACCAGCATGGCATGTAGTTGCAGTGGAGCAGTCTGGTGTTTGGTGCCTTGGAAGAACATACTGGGTTGCATCTGAAATCTTGCAGTGATTACAAAGCACCAATGAAACCTTTGGCCAAATGCATTTACAGTATATGTATCAGATGGTTTTATCCAATGTGACTTTCAAATAGAAGCATTCAGTTCACATATGTCCGTACAAAAGTCAACCACAAAATTAACCATGGTTTAACTATGATTGTTGTAGTAAATTCACAGTAACTACCATAACCATGGTCTTACTACAGCATAGTAGTAAACCTAGTAACTACAAACTTTACCATGGTTTCAAAAACTATCTGAGATCTTGCAGTGATTACAAAGCACCAATGAAACCTTTGGCCACACCCTGATGGAGAAAGAAAAGTACATTTAAGTTAAAAAAATTAAATGATGCCTTTTAAATCACTTACAATGTATCAATATCAGTTAATTAAGTCAATTTGTGATGAAACAGAAGTTGAAACCATTATTTTTTTGGCATAAATCCATCCATTGCACAACAGGGAGCATTGATGCTGACTGGATTTGTAATAGAACATGTACATTTCATATTATAGGGCTAAGTTACCTTAAATAGCATAAAATAATATCATAAAATAATATCATAATATAACGGTCCTGCCTGTTGTTGATAAATACCAATGGTGACATTTTACAAACTGATTGATCAGTTGTCCCAGTGTTTACTGAGCCACGGTCTTTCCCTGTGCAGGAACTCGTGTGCACGATCTAGTGATTCACTAACCTAGAACTGACTGAGATGCTTTGAACGGCCTCGTGAAATGATTCAGTTGTTCATTTTCTTACTAAGCGCCATTCACGAGACAAGAATTCATTATAGTAACACAGCTTTTGACATTGTGTTTTATGGATTAAACAAGGTGAGAGCACGTTCCCTTAACTTAAATTTCCCTCAGACATAACATATCATACAACGCTTATTCAATGTTTTTATTTATGTTGTACGCTTGTGTATAAATATATACATTTTAAATAAAACATTTACACCTTTATAATATACGTTTTTATAAATGCAGTATAACGTTAAGTACAAATATTTATTCAGTGCCACTTGACTTACTTGATGCCTGAACTTGACATACACTGTCTTATATCAACTTTTTAACAACTCATAAAACACTTTCTAAATGTCTACTCCAAAAAATTGGATATGTTGCATGATTTTCTCGTTAAATTTAGTCTAAAAAATAACCTTTATTTAGTGCAACTCACCTGACTCATGAACTTGACAAGATGGCCCACTGTTTCTCCTGCGAAGTCACTCAGGCTCGTGCACGTGCGGAATGATCTGTGTTGGCTGGATTTGTTTTTATTAGTTTAGTCAACATTTAGCATTCTGAATGTTGACTGGATTTGAAAATAACCATTCATTTAATATTTTTTTAATATATTTGTGCAGACTTAATATGTCTTCTCAACTAAGCACAAGCAATAAAAAGAGTTCAACTTAAATATTTGGTAACACTTTATTTTGATAGTCCACTTTAGACATTCTACTAACAGTAAGTAACTTTGCAACTACACGTCAACTAGTAGTCATTAGAGTATTAGTAGACTCTCTGCTTAATAACTTCTAACACTTTATTTTGATGGGTCCACAACATACAACATACTGACTATGAGAAACTTTACAAGTATATATCAACTTATTCTACTAACCCTAAACCTACCCTACTGAGAGTTAGTAGACATGTAGTTACAAATTAATGAGAATTAGTTGACACGTAGTTACAAAGTTACTTATAGTTAGTAGAATGTCTAAAGTGGACTATCAAAATAAAGTGTAACCAAATATTTTTGCCCTTTCAACATTTTGTTAATTGGCTTTTTACAGTGTACATATGCCACAGTATTGTTGAAGTGGGAGGAACATCATAACATAACTAATTTACACAACTGTTAAAAAGTCTGGGGTCAGTAGGATTTTTACATCTTTGAAAGAAGTCTCTTATACTCACAACTCAAAAAACAGTTAAAACAATAACACTGTGAAATGATATTACAATTCATAAGAACTGTTTTTTTAATTATTATTATTATTTGAATATGTTAAAATTGTAATGTATTGCTGTGATCAAAGCTGAATTTAACATCATTACTCCAGTCTTCAGTGTCACATGATCCTTCAAAAATAAATCTGATTTGCTGCTCAAGAAACATTTCTGATTATTAACAATATAAAAAAGATGTGCTGATAAACATTTTAGTGTAAACTTTTTTTTTTTTTTTTCAGGATTCATTGTTAAATAGACTCCAGACCTTTAAATGTTATTGTACAATATTGTTCTAAAGTTTACAGTCAGTGAGGTTTTTTAATAAATTCATTTTTATTCAGCAAGGATACATTAAATTGATGAGAAGTAAGAGTAAATATTTTTGTTTCAAATAAATACTGTTCATTTTAAACTTTGTTCATTAAGGAATCCTGAATAATACACACAAAACACAAAACAAAATATACGAATCCGGAATATTTCCTGAGCAGCACATCAGCATATTAGAATGATTTCTGAATAATCATCATGTAAAACTGAAGAGTAATGATGATCACAGAAATAAAATACATTTTAACATCACTCACTCATGTTTGGATGTCAAAACCTTCTTAAAATAACTTTAATAAAGAATTGTAAAAGATGCATGGTGCTATAAATTTTTTTCACTACACATTTGCATATATGAAGTGATTAAATGAGCTTTCTCATGCCACATCTTTCCCACATCTCTGTCAGCAGCTTCCTTCAGAAATTTAGATATCTTGGAGCTTCTCTTCTGTTGTAGAAGTGTTACTCCTGAAACCACAGAACAATTTTTATCAATAATTTTTTGCCATTAAATATCAAATCACGTTTTAACTAGATTCAGTTAATACATGCTCCTTTAAGTGACGTCACCGATTAACAGTAAATTTACAGCACATATTTTAGGCTAAATCAATTCGTCTAACCAGTGGCGGTTTTAGGCATGGGCGAACGGGCAGCCGCCCGGGGCGGCATTTTTTCATGACACGTGGGGGGCGGCACAAGCACTTGGAAAAAAAAAAAAATCATCTGCGCCGCTAAGCGGTTTTCTATTATCTATCATATTATCTATCGTATAACTGTGCGGGGAATTGGCAAATTGGCGCCCCTGCTTGTTGAGAAGGTACCGAGCACAGAAGCTGTGTGAGAAGTGGAAAGTGGAGGGGGTGCGGCCGCGGGGGACAGTTCACCTCTCTCAAATTAGTGGGACAAGTGGGCTAAAGTCAGTCACACCCAGGGGCGCGGGAAGTGCTGAGGGTGCTGTAGCACCCCCTGTTTTTTTATGTGGGCAACTGTTTAATTGTTGGGAATATAAAAAAAAAAAAATCGGAGTGTCTATTTAAGTGCAAATAGTTATGTTGCTGGCAGAGGCTATTTACATTAACTCCACCCACAAATGTATGATTGGGATAGTCAAATATGCAAAAGACGGTTACTAGTTGTCAGATTCAGTGGTGCAGATGGTAAAGTTTGCGTTACAGTTCTTTTGACACGATCGACCGGGGTTCGAATCTGCCTTTTGGCGAACTTTTTCTCCCTTTTTAAATTTCAAATCACATCAGAAAAGCATTTATTTTTTAATAAAAATGAAGGAAATAATCAAAAAGTTGAACATAAAGAGGGGGCGCTCAGAGGGGGTCTCGCCCGGGGAGTAATTCAATGTAGAACCGCCACTGCGTCTAACCCATTGACAAAACCTTTACAAAGCTATTAAAATCTCCCAACTAGAGGTCTTCACGGAGGATCCCGAGACCCGAGGACCCGGGTCCGGGTCGGGTCCCAGCCCAGCAAACACGTTAATGTGGGGCCCACATGGGTTTCACATGGGCTACAGGGGTACAGAGTGGGCATGGGCTCAAAATGGGCATCTTATCTGGGGCCCACTTGGGTGGCCCAGCTAGGACCCACATGGGTGAACCCAGGTGGGCATCTTATCTGGGGCCCACTTGGGTGGCCCATCTAGGACCCACATGGGTGAACCCAGGTGGGCATCTTATCTGGGGCCCACTTGGGTGGCCCAGCTAGGACCCACATGGGTGAACCCAGGTGGGCATCTTATCTAGGACCCACATGGGTGAACCCAGGTGGGCATCTTATCTGGGGCCCACTTGGGTGGCCCATCTAGGACCCACATGGGTGAACCCAGGTTGGCATCTTATCTGGGGCCCACTTGAACCCAGGTGGGCATCTTATCTGGGGCCCACTTGGGTGACCCAGCTAGGACCCAGATGGGTGAACAGGTGGGCATCTTATCTGGGGCCCACTTGGGTGAACCCAGGTGGACTCCCCATGTGGTTCCCAGTTGGGTAATTAATGGGAAATGTGTGCATGGGCTCAAAATGGGCTGCACATGGGACCCTATTTGATTTATCAAATATACAAGTGCAAAAATAATTAATCCCATGGGGTGATTACATGTATATATATGCACATATGTGTCTTTAAAATTATTTTTGTTGTTGTTTTGACACTTGGATTACTTTAATCAAAAAAAAAAAAAACTCCTTTTTTTTATTACAGTCTATGATTCCAATACTCATTCTACCCAATTTTCCACTGACATTTAGCCAAAAAAAAAAAAAAAAAAAATGCTGCCACTTTAATTGTGCTGACAACTCGAGATCTCCCGAGTTCCATCGAGATCCCATTCCCCACGACATCAAACTACCGCGAGATGCAGCCCTGCCTCGATCTGCATGCAGTGTGGATCCCGCGAGATTTCATTCAGCAATTCCCATCCCCCACGCAGCACGCGCTGCATCGCGCCGCATCGCGCCGACGCCATTACTACTCTCTGACTGCTTTGCTGTAATTTTCGAGAGAAGACGTTTGCCGTCAGTGTAACCAAGGTAAGAATTACAATTTTAAAACTGAAAATGTAGAGCATGTAATTACATTGTTTTCAAACCATGATGTTAACCGAAACATAGCTTGGTTTTTGTCACGTTACAATTTAGACTTCATACTCAGATCGCGCCATACTTTTCCTCTTATTTCTGGCGCCAATGTCTAACGTTAAACGATAATGCTGTATTGATGTTCCCTACGCCCTCTAAAACAAACAAACAAACAAAAAAAAAAACACTAAAAAAGCTCAAACTGCAGAGTTTGGCAATGGGCTGGGTGTTCACGATACAGGAAGATTACGACGACGATGTGAAATGGCTTATAGCAGAGAAGCTAAGGTTAGTGTAAATAAGGTACATTAGCCTGGGACAGATCTCCATTTGAACAGTAAACAAGGCTGTTGTACTTTTAACAATACATAAAATACAATAATAGTACAACAATATTTAATATTTATCATGCAAACAGGAGTTTCTGCCTTATATAAATCTGCAACAGTTTGCATTCGGGTGTTATTACAAATCATACAAATTGTTATGACTATACAAATGTTTTTGCCTAAATTAGAATTTTAATTTTTTTAAAGTAATAAGCATTTTTATTACAGAAAGTAATCGGACGGTCTTGGATGTTGATGCAGTGGAGCAGAAATTGGCAGACCCCAACTTCCAGAAACAAGTGGTATGTTCTAACTCTAACATAATCATTTAGCAGGTTCACAGGGCTGAACGTTAACGTTTTTGCACCTAAGTTACAGTACTGTGCAGAAGTCTTAGGCCACCATTTTGTTTCTTTCATTTTTTTTAATACTGCCTATAAATTAGCTGTATTTTCTTGTTGTATTCTAATAAAAAAACTCTGAGATAATCATTATACCATTTCCAAAACAACAAATGCAATGGTGGCCTAACACATTTTCACAGTACTGTAGCTGTTTTGCTATAGAGAATATTTTTGTAGCACAGGCAACACAATTGTAGTACAAGTATAAAACGTCTGTTACAGAGGTAACTGCACAGGAATTATGGAAGTGTTCCATAGGAGTTGTGAGTAATAGACTTGTATGGACTTGATACACACAGTAGATCTGGGGGGAAATGTAATTGCAATTATTCAGGGTTAATTTTTTTGCATTGTCTCCCCAATAATAATAATCTTGTTTGCCATTAGGTTGCTGTGGTGGCAGTACTGTGGATGAAGCCAGGAGAAGAATGAGGGCCTTCCTTTTGGACCACCCCGCATCAAGAGAGTTCAATTTTGTTGGCCGGCATGGAAAGTGAGAGTTTCAGGGGCTCAGACTGCTTGAGGTTGTATAAGGTATGTTTACTTGCTGTTGGATTATTAACGTTCATGTGCAAACAGAGGTTATTTGGTAGAGTTGAGTTTGTTCTTCATAAATCAGTGGAATCAAATCAGATTGATTGAATGCAAATAATTGTTCATATTTGGACAAGCAATACCCCAAAATTATGAGAATATGAACCAGGTGTACTGCTTATTTTAGTGATAAGTAACTGTTCATTTGTGGTGAAGCGATCACAAAAAGAGTTTATAATAAATAACATTCAAACTTTATTAAAGACAAGTACACTAATACAAGTGAAGTGGTAATAAAATAAGAACAAACGAAGACATCAGATGCAAAAACCGTCTGAAATTTTCAGGCTCTTATGTTTATGTTCAGTTACTTCACTGTAATGGCAATGAATTGAATGATGACCTATATTTGCCTGCTAAAAATTATTTTTGAAAGAAAATTTCAGATTTTGACATTTGTGATTAAATGAGACAATTACATTTTTTTGTGTGAACTATGCCTTTAAATGTTGCCCTGTGCCCTTGTTTACACAGATCCATTTATGATAGAATATTATATCCGATACCATTATTGTACATCCTGAAAAATGTAAAATGGAGATGACTGCTTATTTATTGCAAGGGCTTAAATATGGAATTTAATCTATCTTTAATGCTTTTGATGTGCTTTACAGGAAGCTTGAAAAAAATTCTCTTAACCAAATTACCAGAAAAGAGGCAGAAAAGTCAGCGTCAAAGTGGCTAATCGGTGACGGGAGGAAACCGTTCTGCAAAGTCACGTAGTAGAGAGTAAGATAGGTAAGTCTTAAGATATTTGTGATTATTAAATGGAAATACAATCTTTAAAAAGACAAGAATCGTCAGTTTTAACTGAAAAAGTGGCACAGTAGTTCATTAATTGTTGTCTTTTCAAAGGGCCGTTGGGAGAGCGAGGACAGAGGTGTGAGGGGCTGCACGGTTGGTTTGTTTGTTTGTGAAATAATGTATTTTAGAGTTTTCAGATGTGTATACAAACGATACAAGTTATTCCAAATAATGTTTGGCAGGAGCTTCACTTTAACTTTTTTTAAGATGCTTATGTTTTATAAAGTTGTAAATACACAAGTTATAATGGTCATGTTCAAATTATTCCAACGAAACCTTGTGTAAAGCATGCAGAATACAAGTTATGAAGATTTTTATTTTTACAAGAAATAAAAGTTTTTCAGGAGCTTAAAATTAACTCTTTTTTTTTTTTATACTTGTTTTATAAAGTTGTGAATGTACAAGTTATAATGGTAATGTTTAAATTATTCCAAATAAACTTTGCTTAAAAGCATGAACTACTGGTTTCTGTTTATTTAATACCTTTAGCATTTTAGTGGATTTAATGTAATGTTTGTATTTAGGGGTGTACTGTAAAATAAGGTAACCCAAACAGACAAATGTTAGCCCATGTGTATACTTGTTGTGGCCCATAAGAGACCTACATAAGACCTAGCTGGGTCCCATCACTAACCCATGTAGGCAGACTCATATAAGCACCAAATGGGAGCTACCTGGTTAACCCGTGTGGGCCCCATGTGGAGCCCATCAAGGGCCCATCATCAGCCCATCTGGGCTAACCCATGTTGGGCCACCATGGAAACTGAGGACAAAATTAGCTGGGTCCCAGTTGGGTAGCCCAGATGGGCCCCAGATATCGGCCCAGTTGCAACCCCTATGGGCCCCACATGGATGTGTTGGCTGGGAGTCTATTACTTCGGGTCCCGGGTCTGTTTAACATTGTGTGTAATACCCGAGTCGATCGGAGAACACCGCACCCGCCAGTGATCAGTGTCAGTCAGCATGCGTGTGTTTTGTAACTTGCAATTTGTAAAATTAGGATGAGAAAATTGTGAGCGGGAAATGAGGTGAAAGGAGAAAAAGAAAAAGAAAAAACAGGCGTTACCTCAGCCGCCAGAAGCAGGGCGCGGGCGGAGTTAATGTAGCCTACTGCAAGCGGACGGTGATCATGGATTCCTTCATGAGTGATTTAAAAAAAAAAAAAGCTGAAACAACTGAGGAAGAGACGCAGCTGTTATTGAACATGCACGCAGTAAAGTGTAACGCACTTCTAGTTCTGCACGGTTTTTGCTAAAAAATAATTGCTCCGAGTCTTTATTACAACCAACAAAAAGTATCGTTATTGTTGCGGAAACGCAACAGTCGAAGTTGACTCGAGATGGAGAAAAAATAAATAAATGCGAAGTTGCATTAGTCATCCGTCACTGACCGTGACAACATGTAGACTTTTAAAGCATAATCAGTGGATTAAGAAGGCTCTTTCAGTCGGCAATAGAGAGGAACGAACAGCCAACATGGATGGAAATTTATTGACTAGGCGGATTGTATGCATGGCAGTCAGGGAGAATTAAGGGTGAATCCCATTTCTCTGTCTTACCCCTTCCCCTCCCTGCTGGAAAAACCAGCATATGTTGTGTTTTGGTGCTGGTATTATGCTTGTGTCTAGCATGGGATGCTGGTGGTATGCTGGTGACCAGCATGGGATGCTGGTGGTACGCTGGTGACCAGCATGGGATGCTGGTGGTACGCTGGTACGCTGGTGACCAGCATGGGATGCTGGTGGTACGCTGGTACGCTGGTGACCAGCATGGGATGCTGGTGGTACGCTGGTGACCAGCATGGGATGCTGGTGGTATGCTGGTGACCAGCATGGGATGCTGGTGGTACACTGGTGACCAGCATGGGATGCTGGTGGTACGCTGGTACGCTGGTGACCAGCATGGGATGCTGGTGGTACGCTGGTGACCAGCATGGGATGCTGGTGGTACGCTGGTGACCAGCATGGGATGCTGGTGGTATGCTGGTGACCAGCATGGGATGCGGATGCGGTTGCCGGACTCTTGTGAATTACGGGAGTGAATGACGCGCTAGAATCGTCCCGAGTACGCTGGTCCGAGTCCGGTTGCCGAAACTGAGCCGACACTGCCGGCATCAGGCCACAATCACGCCAGCATAGATTATACAATTAGTCTGGATACCAAATGGAAATGTATATGAAATACAAACCAATATTAATTTAATTAATAACAACAAAACAAAAATTTACCAAAACAATATTATATATATATATATATATATAGCCTACATGGAAAAAAAAAACTGTTCATGTAATTAATTGGTTCCTAAAAACTACAAAAAATGTATTATTAAAGCCAGTATTTTTTTTAACAATGTTGTTTCCACAAATATTACACACACCATAGAATGACACCATATAAATGTAAAAACTATGAGAATTTATTATTGAAAATTTGACATTAACAAATGCATAAAAAACACTTTAGAACCTCTAAGAACTCCCAGGACCTCAGGTTTATCCTAAAAGAGGACAGAAAAAAAGGAAAGAGAGATAAAGAGGGGATACATATAGACACAGTTAGTCAGATCTCAGTGAACTCAATGGTAAATGGTTAATTTGGAGCATACCTTAAGAAGAATTTCTTTGTTTTAGGACCTGCTCTCTTCTTCCATGCCTTCTGTTTATAAACTTCTCAGTTTCTCCATCCAGCACACTGCAGTATTTGCAGAAAAATAAATAAATATATATTTATAAAAAATATACATCAGAATCAGAAAGAGCTTTTATTGCCAAGTATGCTTGCACATACAAACAATTTCTTTTAGTGTCAAAAACTTCCAGTTCACAGAGACAACAACAGCACACAGACAATAAAAATAAGATGAGAATAAAAGGCATTTAACTGTTCTGTAGATTTATTTTTGGTACTTAAGTACTTTTAAAAGCAAGTACCTCTGTGCTTTTACTAAAGTAAAATTCTGTCTTTACAACTTTCACTTGTAATGGAGTAATATTTGACCAGCAGTATCTGTACTTTCACTCAAGTAATGGAGTTGTGTACTGTCCGCCTCTGGTTTCCATGCGTGACAAAATTTCAGACTCTGTGTGCAAAGACCTTAACAGTTAATAATATTTTATTTCAATATTTATTTTAAAATTCCAGTTAAAGTTTTAGTAATTTTGTTGTGCGTTTTATATATATATATATATATATATATATATATATATTTTTTTTTTTTCATTAAGCTTTAGTTGTTATTATAGCACTTTAACAAACTTAATTTTGAGCTTAATTTTGTTAAATGTTTAGTTAAAATTTGTTGTGCGTTTTAGTCATTTTATTATTTTTTTTATATATATCTATATAGTTTTAGTGTTTAGTATAAGTTAATGTTTTTTTTAAGTAATGAATTTGTTTATTTTACTTTATTGTATTTTTTAAATGTATTTTATTTATTTATTTATTTATTATTATTATGTTTTGTTTTTTGATGTGAAGACAAACTCCTTCATTCTGGCACATTCATACATGACCCTGTCGATCATTCATTCACAATGACTTGAATTGGAGTGTTTATAACTTGGCACTATTGAAAGAAAAAATAAATATGTATTTAATCATATTTGAGTGATGCATATTAGCAGGTACAGGGTTTATGCAGATTTTATGAAGGTAAAGAAAAATGTAAGATTTAAGGGATAAACTGAATGCAGCATGTCAATATGGTCTCTAAATGCAAATTAATAACACTTCAAAGTTTGAAAATGCAACTTTCAACAGATCTCCATTACTTTTTCATTCTTTTAACAAAGTGTGTAACTAAATAACATTTACTGAACCTTCTGATCACACTTCAATAAACCGATGCTCTTCCTCAGTATTTCTGTCTTGTTTTGCAGTGCACTTTATACAAAGTCTTGTTTTCTGAGAAACTGATCAAAATAAAGTGATTTCACGATCAAAACGAACAAATATCTGCCAATGGGCTCAGAAAAATCTCATTAATTCAAAGGGAAAAAACTTCATTTTGTTCAATTTCAAGGAAAACAGGACTTAATATGTGACCCTGGACCACAAAACCAGTCATAAGGGTAATTTTTTTTAGATTATTTTACATTTAACTATTTGACAACAACTATTTGAAAATCTGGGGAAGAAACTGTTCTTGTGCCTGGCTGTCCTGGTATATATGTGTGTGTGTGTGTGTGTGTGTGTGTGTGTGTGTGTGTCAGTCTGGTATATGTGGCACAAGTTTGCCTATTTAAACATGAAGCTGGTTTTCCTAACTTAGCATAAAGACCAGGTAGGAAGAAAAAGTAATCACAAAAATATTAGAAGAAATGTAGCAGGAACATTATTACACTATTCACATAATATGTTGTGTAATTAAATAATTAAAATTCACTAACAAACTACAAAATACATAACTTTTAAAACAGATCAGATAATGCAAGCCTGTTAAATAAATAAATAAATAACTGCTGCATGACATATTTAATGAACCTAAATAAAAAAAAATTGAGAAAATGTTTGACAGTCAGCTTAAAAAATATATACTTACAAAGCCAAAGCCTGTGCTGTGCTGTGGAGCAGCTACTGACACACAAACAAAGGGGAGCAAAAGAAAAAGCCTCACTCAATATCAGATAATGTTTGTACAAACTGAACATGGCAAATCCAAGATGCAGGATGACTGCTTGACTGATCACTTACAACAATCGGATGACAATCTGAAAAAAGAAAGAAAAAAAGAATAAATATTTTCATTTTTGAAAATAATTATAACTTTACTTGAATATGACTTTTATTTCTTCCCTGGTGTATACACATGCATACATGTTTTACTTTTATAGTAATTATTTGTTATTAAAAAGCAGAAATATTATTATTTGTACTATTATTATCTCATAAGGATAGGCTACATTGGCTTGTGTGAGTCTTCTGTCTCTCGCTCGCTCTACCACACACGCTGAGAGAGAGAGCGTTCAGTGTGCGTCAGTGTCGCTCGCTCTCACTCAGACAAATCTGTGGGACAACACTGCTTAAATGTGAAAATATTAATTGTAAATGGCTACATTTTTTTAAACTAACGTTACCTTGACCGACATGAATGTGAAACGAAAGGAGGTTTTCTCAATTCTAGCAGATCTGCGCAAATGACGTCACACAGAACGGCATTAACGGTAATTAACGGAGCTGAAGAGCGGGCCGTACAAAATAAAGACGGAACGGCTCGTTTGAACAGTGAACAGTAGGCTTCTGGTACATTTAAATGACAGGCCGTCGATTTTATACTTGTGTACACAAAAAATACTTTACCTCGTGAAAGCTCTCCCATCAGGCGACGTCCACGCAAGAGTCCGGTGTTACGAGATTTTCGGTTTCCGAGATTTTCAGTTTCAGTGGGCGGAGCATACATGAATATTAATGAGTTTCCCGGACATGCGCGTGGAACTGACGATTTCAGTTTACGCTCCTTGTATCTCAGCAGGTTTAATGGAATATTTTAAAATATTTTCAGCGTTGTGCAAACGTATGCCTATTTGTTCATCATTTTGTAACAGTTTATAATGTTTTTATTAATTGCACGTTTTGTGCAGTCGTCCCTGACTGAATGATAGCAAGCATTCTTTGTGTAATGTTAGGATAAAGCACAGCAAACCTCAGCTAGTTGTATTGATTTCAGTTTGTTGTGCTGTAGCTTAGCTTGCAATGCTTTAAAACTGTCTGCTATTGTTATCTTTTGAGTGCAACAGCTGAAATAAACTTGTATCTGTGGACTAATCATTTTTAATCTGCCCTGGTGTGATTCTTCAAACTGTTTGACTTATATTTACAAAATGAACAGGAATCCAAGACCACACACATGGATGAAAGTGTTCCTTTAATACATAAGCACAATTTTGGATTAAACAAATTTGTATGGACAAAAGTGTATAAAGTAGCCTATATTTGGTACACTGTAAATGAGAAAACAAATAGGCCTTCACGGCATTTTATGGAATAGAATATGCAACTAATTTGATGTTAACAAAATGATTTTATTAACAGCAACTTAATTTAATGTATGTCTGTATTATTATTTTTTTCTTTGCACTGGTAGCTCCTGTCACCAAGACAAATTCCTTGTGTATGTAAACACACTTGGCAATAAATATCTGATTCTGATTAGCCTACTGTTCTAAGGCTTTAAGGTCTGTGATGTCAGATTTCAATTTTTCCTCTTCAGTGTCATTTGATCTTTCAGAATTAATTCTAATATGCTGATTTGCTGCTCAAGAAACATTTCTGATTATTATTAGAGTTGAAAATTGTTGTGCTTAATGAAGTGTGGAAACCATTACACAGTAACAGGATTCCTCGATGAACTGAAAGTTCTACAGTATTTATTTGAAATAGAAATCTTTTGTAACATTATAAATGTACTTACTGTCGTTTTTAATTAAATGCATCCCTGTCAAACAAAAGCATACATTTCTTAAAAAATAAAATACAATAAAATAATAATAATAATACTAAAAAAACAACAACATAGTAATCCCAAAACCTTTGAATGTCACTAGTCAAATGCCAGAATCAAGTTTAGAAATATGTTGTTGTTTTACCTCTCTTACATATGATCTTAGAATAACTTTATTATGTGTCATATTTTTATACAGCAGATCCAACAAGGATATTTACATCACACTATTTTCTCCTATGTAGTCTTGTTTTGGTGCATAAATCTTTTTAGTTTGTAACAAGAATTCAATAGTGATTCATACTCAAAATTGAGGAAAACTTATATTAATCACATCCTCCATGACTAAATTTTGAGTGTGAATTATTATTGAATTCATATTTTTAAAAACAAAATGTCACTGTCTCAAATAATATCAAACTTCCACACCAAAACACATTATAGCAACATCTAGATATCAAAAGATAGTCAAGGCCACAATCCAATCTTTATTCCACTTTATTTTTATAGAAAAGTGCCTCTATTTAAAGCCTAATTAATAATATATGTTTATGAAACTTTATGGCTTATAATGTAAAATAGATCATGCATTTGTATAAATGATCATCATTGTGTATCATCCAAGTACAGTGCAACACATGGTCAAAGAACAGATGACAGAGAATAACATCAGTGTAGGTTGCAAAATTCTTCTTAGGCCACTGATATGGTGGTGAATGTTATTTCATTCATTGCCAGAGGATGACCGTTTTAAAACATAAAAGGTAACAGAAGAGTATATCAATAAATAATTGAAATGGTTGTTGGTTCACATGTCTATATCTGCACTACTATTGGAAATCAGTGTAGACATAATCATCCAGGTGTTCTGGGATTCTTCGTTTCACTGTGCAAGGGGAACCTTACACCTTTACTTGTGATCATCTTAATTTATATTTGTTTGTACAAATGTTTAAATATTATATATGGGAAACATGAAAAAAAAAACAATGACAATTTCAGCAACTTCGCAGTTAGTTTATAACCAAACAACACGGAGAATGTTGAACAGAGTAAGTTAAGACATGGATCATCACACCCTATACAAAAATATGTCCACAGATACATTCATATAGGTTTATTTCATTTGTAGCAGACATAATGTATTCAACAAATGATAACAATTAATAAGACAGTTTTAAAGCTTTGCGAGCAACAAATGAACAGCACAATTAACGAACTGAAATCAATGTATACAACTGGTTTGCGGTGATTTATCCTAACATTACACAAAGAATGTCTGCAATCATTCAGTCAGGGACGACTGCACAAAACGTGCAAGGTTTGTGTGAACATAACACTGCAAACTAATCAAAACTGTTACGAAATGATGAACAAATGTAGTTTAGGAATAGGTTTATGCAACGCTGTAAATATATTTACCTTTTTTAAAAATAGTCCATTAAACCTGCTGAGATACAAGGAGCGTAAACTGAAATTGTCAGTTCCACGCGCATGTCCCGGAAACTCATTAATATTCATGTATGCTCCGCCCACTGAAACTGAAAATCTCGGAAACCGAAATTCTCGTAACACCGGCTGTGCGCGTCACGTGACGACCGCAGCTTGTATAACCTCCGGTTCTTTCGCGGGCTTTGCACGTGAGGTGTCAAATAGTTAGTTACATTTATATCTATTGATTTTTTTTTTTTTTTTTTGCCAGGAAAAATATAACATGAGGTAATGATTGTAGCCTACATCTTAGATTATTAAAAAAAAAAAAAAAAAATGAAATAAAATGAAATATATTACACACACACACACGTTTGTTTTTGTGAAAAGTGGGGACATCCCATAGGCGTAATGGTTTTTATACTGTACAAACTGTATGTGCTATTGTCCTACACCAACCCTACACCTAAACCTACCCCTTACAGGAGACTTTCTGCTATTTCAGATTTTCAATACACTCCATTCTGTGTGATTTATAAGCGTTTTGAAAAGTGGGGACATGGGGGAATGTCCTGAAAAGTCACCTTCTCCTTGTAATACCTGTCATACCCTTGTCATTATACACATCTATGTCCTGATTTGTCACAAAAATGCAGTAGCCCTTCACTGCAGAACAAAGGCGCATACACACACACACACACACACACACACACACACATATATATATATATTGTTACAGTTAATAATAATAAAGTTTCACTCATTGATTTCAGAAGATTTGCTGTGGTACTTTTATTTGGACATAATAAAATCACTATTATAACATCTGAAATCATATTTTGTAAAAGTTTACCACTTCTTACTGAGGTATCAGTTTTTGCAATCACACACAGTCAGAAAGTGTCAATTTAGATTAAGGGAACATTTTTAAATTATAAGCAAAGTCCATTTGAGGTCAGCCTAAAAATTAATAGAAATATTAAAATTTTAAAAAAATTTATTTTTAATTGTGGGGACCAAATATTCAGATAAGGAGTAAAACCTGAATTTTTGACATTTTAGGACTGAGACTTCTGGCCCACAGTCGGGCTGAATGTGGCTAAATGTGCCGTTTCTCAACCAGAATCGGGCCAGATCCACAGATCCACAGATCCAAAACCTAGCCAAATCTGGCAACCATTACTGTGCCAGGCCGGACCTGGCTCAATTCTGGCAAGCCGCTGCCGAGTGAGCCGACACTCAGCCGCATACGGCCTGATTCCGATGCTGAGATGCTGGTGACCAGCATCACCTGCAAGAACAGGCTGGTAGACCAGCATCACCAGCTAGACCATGCTGGGTGACCAGCATCACCAGCAAGACCAGGCTGGTAGACCAGCATCACCAGCAAGACCAGGCTGGTTGACCAGCATCACCAGCAAGACCAGGCTGGTTGACCAGCATCACCAGCAAGACCAGTAGACCAGCATCACCAGCAAGACCGTGCTGGTTGACCAGCATCACCAGCAAGACCGTGCTGGTTGACCAGCATCACCAGCAAGACCGTGCTGGTAGACCAGCATCACCAGCAAGACCATGCTGGTTGACCAGCATCACCAGCAAGACCATGCTCTTGCTGGTCCACCAGCTAAACCAGCACCAAACCAGCATATACCAGCACCAAACCAGCATAAACCAGCATAGGAATTACGCTGGTCTATGCTGGTTTTTCCAGTTTTGCGCGTTCACGTGAGAGTAAGGGCTATCCCAATTCTCGTTTTGATCGAGGGGTAGGGCTAAGGGGAAGTGGTAGATACCCCTTAAAACCAAGCATTTTCGCGAGCTTACTTGAAACCAAGGGGTACCCAGAACACACTGCGCAACCGGCAACAATGGCGGCCAGATCATCAAGTATTCAAGTATTTTCGGCTTAAAAAATTTATTTAAAAATTACGACAGTCTTGTTTTGTGCTCTAGACAGTCCTGTACATATATATTTGCAACCATGTTCTTAATTGAAATGTTTAAAAAAATCGCTAGTTTGCTACGCTAACGTTACATTGCTGAGTTACACAACAGTCCCGCAGACTAGCCTTGAATGGACTCCATGCATGTCTACAGTTTTAACAAGTTTGTAAAACGATCCAAAGTTTGTGATCAACACTTGTCGGCAAAAAAAAAAAAAAAAACACTTGTCGGCTCTGGTGACGTAGCAGCCAGCTAGCGACGGTGTATGATGACGTAACCGTAACCAAGTGGTGTCTCATTTCATAGGGGTATGTGTTCACCCCTAGAACTTACCACTCGGTTTCGAGGGACAAGGGCTAGGGGTAAGACGAAGGGGTAGGGGAAGGGGAAGGGGTACGACAGAGAAATGGGATTCACCCGTACGTTACTAACAGTAGTAAGGGAATTTTTTAGGGTTGTTCCGATTCCGATACTAGTATCGGAAATTCCGCCGATACCACAAAAAATTCTGGCATCGGTATTGGCGAGTACTTGAACCCATGTACCGATCCGATACCATTTTCTTAAACAAGACCTATAGTTATGCGCGCTAGCTTTGCTTAACGCTGCAAATCGGAAATCAATTCTTCTTCACTGCTCAGAATGCAAACACAGGAAGTTGTGCTGTGTTGCCACACAAGCAACCACTATTCAGAGCAACGAAGAAGAAATACAAACGTGTTAGCACATTGCCAGTAAGTTAAATCACTCACATATGCGACTAAATCTTCACCCTGGGCGACTACATGATGTCTAATATTAGCCACTGGCTAATAAATGATCAGATTTTACTGGGAGGCTATGTATAAGTTTAGCACAGATATATTGTCACTCGCTGAACACTGAGCGCTTCAGAGTTTCTCTCTCTGTCAAGCGATCTATTTTTCAGATCATCTGAATGAATGCGCAGCGCACCTGTATTTGACGTACTGTAAACTCTAGTGTGAAGCGCACGACTTGCCGTCGCTTTGCTTTTTTTTCTCACACGCAGAGAGAGAGACAGAGAGAGAGAGAGAGAGAGAGATAGTCTTACATGTAGAGCGTCAATTCTGCATGGTATGTAAACGATATTCTTTGTTGTATTTTCCTTTGGAATTCTTCAGTTTAACTGCCAGGTTCTCCGGTAGTAGGCGGAGCTAATGCGCAAACGACAATCTCTTTGGCTGGCGCTCACCTATTATCGTCCTTGTTTTGATTTCAGCAAATCAGTTCGAGCCAATGCAGACAACGTGATTAATATTCATGAATCCAGCAGCTCGTTAATCCTTAGTAGAATTCTATCTATATATGGTGAAGCACACCATAAAATAATTGTATCAATTCATACAGTGCTAGAAGTACACAAAGCTGTATAACCAGATACACACCCAGGTATCGGATCAGTACTCGGTATCGGCCGATACCCTGAGCCTAGGTATCGGAATCGGTATAGGGAAGGGAAAAAGGGTATCGGAACATCTCTAGAATTTTTTATTTAATTTTTCTCGCAACTTATTGACTTAATATAGCAGTTTGCTGTGCAATATGTGCCGATCGGGTGCAGTCAGGTCTGTGTCTTCCCAGCCGGGTTCGGGTCCAACTTTCGAATAATGGTCGGGTCCGGGTAGTACATTTAAGGCATTTCTCTGGTCTGCACGGGTTGGGGTCCCACTTTCAAATAAAATACGGGTCCGGGTCGGTGCAGCACATTTACGGGTCTCTTCGGGTTTGGGTACAAATTTTTGGACCCGTGAAGACCTCTACTCCCAACTACACATAAATATGTGATGAAAAGTCAAAACCTTGATCAATCAGAGCTCAGTATACAGAGTTAGCATACATTGTCTGAAAACAGTTGAGATGCTAACGGACTTTTTCGAAGACACTAAACGTCTTTATGAAGTAAATATTCAACAGAAGCGTGTCAGGTACAGTTGTACGTAATATTTGTGTGATTTTAGGGGCTAAACTCACCTGAAAACGGTGAAAACAGCAGCGAGAGAAGCAGTGTTGCAGCAGTCAGTTGAAGAGTTGCCGCCCCGTTTCCATGGTAACTCCCTGCTGCAGCGTTTGAATGAGACTCCATCAAAACACGTCACAGTCACGCAGCATTTAAATAAACATTATATATTACACAAACAACAACAACAAAAATCGTTTTGTGGTTATATGACCCATTCATACATAGGTGTAAACTGCAACCTGCACGTGATAGTGAGACAAAGTAGCACTTTTATTTAATTTTTATAGATTTTTTTTTAATTTATTTGTTATTAGATTTTGTATTTTTGTTTTTAGGATCATTCAAACTATTTATTTCATTTAAAAATGTGCTTGCAGTTTTTATACTATACTTTTGTTAATAATTATAACTCTCACTATTTTTATTCAGATGTTTTGATAGATATTTTTGTTACAAATCCTTGAGGGAGGGGGCGTTATTTAGAATGTGTCAATGAGAATGTGTTTAAAACGTGTCGAATTATAATGGAAAGGATTATTATTACCTCTTCCATAGACATCAGTGTGTATTTTACAAACTCTAAATGCATTGTTTTTTTGGTACTTGTGCATTTATATGTCTGAAACCTAAAATAAACAGTATGTGGTTGAAAACACTGAAAAGTTGTGATATATGACAGCTCTGAGCACGCCTGTCTCTGGCTAAATTCAACATTTGCTTAAAAACAAGAAATTTTATGACACAAAATTTTGAAATGTAGGCTTAAATCAAAAGCATTTTAATTCAGATTCTGTATTTATATATATATATATATATATATATATATATTTAAAAAAAACGGAAAACAAAAACAAGGGAAAAAACAGCTGGCTGTTCCAACGTCTATGCGTGCCACCCAAAAAACGCCGGCTGACCGACAGCGTTTTTAGATTGGGCGGCTCGCCGATGGTGTGGTCCTACTGTAGCCGCTGAATTTGTGCCGCCCAAAAACTGCTGGTGGACCGCCAGGTCATTGTTTGCTGGGGCTCAAGATACTTTCACATTTTATTCTAGGACATAAAACACACCAGTTACCCCACTCATGATTTTTTTTAAACTGTTACGTTTCTTAAAAAAGACAGTTGCTAACAAGTTGCTAAATGGGACTACAGGCGCTGTCGGAGACATTAAACGTCATCACGCCGTGCAGTTTGTCAATTTACAGTATTTTCCAGTTGTAGTATAATTTATACAATTAATTGTAGAATAACCAATTAATAGTTTACCGCATTTTATATTGTTGTTCGTATTTGAAATAAGTAATGTACTGTTTTTGATTTGGGAATCAGGATCAAAGGAGCTGGATGATATGTTAAAACTCTTGACTCTTTGTGGCCTATTTCATCTTCACAAATGTAAAATTACTGATTCTATGCCCAATTTTAGGATCTTTTGTATTGATTTGAAATTATTTTATGAATCTCTCTGCTCATCGCTAAATAAGAAAGCTGTTAAAACAACCGTTTTGATGGAAAAAAATAATGACTGTGTTGTAAGGGTTACCTCCTGAGTATTTTTTAAAGTTGATATTTTATGTGTAACTTATTTAATTATTATTATTTTATTTTTATTTTATTTATTTCGTTTTTGTTACTACTTTTGTTTAGGTAAATAATTTGTATTTTGCCTTGACTGTACCCCCTGTGAATGTTTAATAAAACAATTTAAAAAAAATTTATTCGGATGGAAGATGCTTGTTTTATCGCTTTCCTACACTGAAAAAAATAAGAAGTTAAATTTACTTAATTTTTCTTTTGCAAGTTTTTGCACGAATATTTTTTAAGTAAAAATTAAATAAGGAATTGAGTAAAATCTATTTAACTAAGTTATCTCAAATTAGTAAAGGAAATACGTAAATTTAACGTGACCAGGTAGAGTTTGATGAGTAATTTCTACTTAATTATTTTAACTTTGCCCTACAATACTCAGTACATTTCACTAAAGTTTGTAAACTTTACTCAAACAACATATCACTGAAGAAGAAAAAAAAAAAAAAAAAAAGCCTATAAAGCATGTGGCAAAGTTAAAAGCACGCATGTAAGCAAATAAACTGCTCATTATTCATTTTAAAGTAATATGTTGATTCAATATAGTTATAAATTGAATGAACACAGAGACCTGAATACTTGGCACATGATACACAATGACGGTGACAATCAGTGAATAGTGTTTAAGCATGAATGGGCCATTTTGAGTAAAAAAATGAACTCCAGATGTCACAAAACAGCAAGTTACTTATCCTAACAACAAAAGCAACCATAAAACAGTGTAAATACATCTCGAAAACAGCAAAAAAAAATTACCTTATTAATTATTCATGCCCTAGTGCATGATGGGAACAACGGGATCATGACGTTGATATTTACTTAAACAATATTTGTAAAAATAACAAACAATTCCAAGTAAAATATACTTATAAGTTCAAACTTTAAATTCTACAAGCTTAATTTGAGTACTAATATTGAATTTACTCTTTTATTTAAATTCTTGCCTGAACTAAATTATTTAATGTAGAAACTACATTTGTTTTTCTGTAGTATTTACTTCACCACAAAATCATTTTTATCAGTGTACAGAGACTCTGTTCGTACCATAAGGTAAACTCATATTAGGATTATTCCATGTAAACACCACATTTACGGCTTAGTCACGGTGAAAGTGAAACTTTAACGATGCATAGTGCTTAAAGCCAAGTTAAAATGAAATGTTTACGGCCACGAGAAGCTACAAGAAAGCATTGAGGATTTTCTAGAAGCAAGGATAAAATAACATTTTACCCACCCTAACAAAATGATAGCTGAAATGTGGTACTTTATTCATTTAAATAAATTTAATCTTACCATATCCAAAAACTCGCTTACTCTGCTGTTATTTAATAGATTAAATGCACTAATTTTATTGAATAGTACGTGGAGACATGTTTTTAATTAAAATGTTCATATTAATCAAGGATTTATTGACTTTTAATGCAGCTTATTTCGAAATGTACAGAAATACGTGCTTTCAAATGTCCTTTAGTTATGATTATTTCATTTATTCACTATACTATTTATTACTAATATCTCATTTCAGTTTGGCACTAGTTTTTTATTTATTCGAGTTTATATGAAAAGGTTCATGTAGCGTGGATTAAAATTCATATACAGAGTAAATCCTTCACTGAACGTTAAAAATAAGTTTGAAAAAGTTGTCGGGAGCGGTGGTGGTGACGCTGAAGACGAGCGACCGTGGTGCTGTTCGTTCATAGCCTAATGCTGCGTCCCAATTCGCCTACTTATACTATGCCCTAAAAGTACTCTTTTTCTGAAGAAAAAGTACATACTTTTGAGTATGTAGCAGAATAGTAGGCAGGCTTTGGGACATACTACTTCGTCATAGCTGCTTCTTTAACGGACGCTCTGTTGCTTAGTTACGTGAATCCCTGTCACTGTTTAAACTGCCCTGTTAATCATCTTATCACAGTTAACATCATCCACATTTCCTTTAATTTGATTTCCTACCCTACTGGAGAGAAATAAAGAAGCACATCGCGGGTCTTTCACGCCGAGAACTCTGCTCATGTGTTTGCATAATGATGCATTTAAAATTTAATGACCAAACGTATCATTATAAAAGTTCACAGTGTTGCTGCAGATGAAATATAACGTGGATAACATTAAATTAATATTTTTTAATCAGGTTAGACATTGATTATTTATTACTCAAATCACTTTTTTATTTTATTTATTTTTTTATTGCATTTCAAACCATTACAATATTTGAAACTTAACAAGGGGCATACGGACATCATCACATGTAGATATAAGGGCTACACAAAGCAGCATAATAAAAAAATAGAAAAACTTTTACAAATACCTTACAACATTTTCAAGGATGTTAAACGTTTTAGAAGCCTTTGAATTCAAAGGTTTGGACACATTCTTAAAAGAAGTGAAAAAATAATTTACATCAGAAGAAAACATTCTAAAGTTAGGTTTACAATGAATAGTTCTGGCTTTATGAAGGTGAAATTTACCCAGAAGACAAAGCAGTAATACAGTATGTTCAAGATTGCTGTCTTTAGAATGAAAATCTGACAGGGAAAATTATAGATTCTGTCATTTCTAGCATTTTGTTACAACAGAGAGAAATTAACACGGTAACTTCTGACCAAAAAGACTTGGAGAATGGGCAATGATAAAACAGATGTAGAATAGATTCTTCATCAGTATTACAAAATGAACACAATGAAGATATATTCTCAAAAAATCTGCTTAAGAATAAATTAGAAGGGTAGTATCTGTGAACAATTTTGAAATGTAGTTCTTTAATGTTACATGGAATAAAAAATCTGCGAGGAAGGGTCCATAAGTTATTCAAATCAGAGTCCGGATAACAGATCCTCAATTTAGATTGTGCTTTAGAGGGGCACCCTGGAGTTGAAGAAAGGGCATTTCTGATAAAGACGTTATTGCATTTTTTATCTAATACATAAACTCCGTTAAATGCAAGTGTAGGAAAATGGTTGATTACAGAGCCATGACATAAATGTGCTTTAAACAAGATTTTTAAACTGGTAGGGATACTTTTAATCACTTTATTATAATCTCTCAGTGAGATTGTTGCACCTTTTAAAGACACAAAATCAGGAAAAGAAAGAAGGTCTCCCTGAGCACTGAGTAAATCAGAAACAATTACTCAAATCACTTTCTCTAGCTGTCCGTTGGTCTCGCATATCCGCCATGTTTGTAGTTTTTTAACACGTTTTATGCGTGTTTGTAGTTCTGATCGATTCCTTGTCCACCGCGCAATGTGTTGTGGGCAATATTAGCCGTTAGAGTGTGCATCGATCTGCACTTCGAATTCTAGCCGGAAGTAGTAGACCACCCGGGAATCTTTGGCATACATTTTTAATGATTTGGGACATACTAATTCTATTTTCGAATACTATTTAGGACGGATAGTATGCGAATTGGGACGCAGCACATTGTTTAGCTTTTAAGTTCTGGCGCTTGTATTTATGCTTCAAAATTCATAAAAGTTATATATAGTTTCATGAACTATGGTTGAACACAGATCTTATTTTTTGCGATAATCCAAAAGCCTATGGAAAAATCCCACTGGCTTTTTGTCTAGGAACTAGTTTCATGCTAACAGCCGATCCGCATACAAAGTGACGTCATAGTTCCCCCACTCGCCCTTTTTGGGGTTCCGGCAGTGTATACGCTACTGTGCGTATTACTGCCCTCCAGCGGTCAAATTTTGAACTAAATTCTTATATACAGTCCTGAAGAACTGCCTCAGAGATCAGTTTATGCTTGTCACTATGTCCAAACAAAGAAGTAACAGAAAACACTTCAACTCCAAAGTTCTGCCAATTTATCAAAAAGTGTCTTTCTTTCTACTTCCTACATTCCAAGAAAACATGCCCTACTGTTTCCCTTTTTGGGTTGCCATGTCCGCATAAATGCATCGGAAGAAAAAATTATGAATATGAAATATGTTTTTCATAAATTCGCTTTTAAATATGGGTAGTCTCAGATTTCCATTGCAGTCACGTATTTGAGATTGTTAGTACTTGTTAGTACTCTGCTTTCCAAATATTTCGATCAATAGCCTATTAGAGATGTTGATTCCTTGTTTTGTCGGACCTGGGCGTTTCTTTAGCAAAGATCTGGCAATATTAGTTAGTGTCAGAAAAAATCGCCGCCCCAAATTATGCCTACATTAAACTACATGGTTACTCCGATTATAATAAAATATACCATATTCGTTTCAAACTGTAAATTACATTTTTGTTTATTAAGTGATTTACTTTGGATCAAATTTAACTCTACAATAATTTAAAAAATATTATTATTTATTTTTTTAAGTACATAATTTTTCAATCCGGCATCTACAGCGGGCAGCTGGGGTCTTTCCCTGGGGTCCTCAGTCAACGTGTTGCCGAACGTTTGTATGTGCAATGAGCTTATGGGCTTGTTTTGGTTGCGCGTTTTTGATATTTGGAGGTACGTGTAAGATTCCGCTGATATTTCTGAACTAATACCATGATGCCGGGGGAGAACCAGTCCAAAGCCGTAGGAATCGCCTCTGAAGCTACTTCTGGCACTTGTCAAAACTGCGCTGTTTTAAATCAGGTGAGAACTTTATTCCTAACAACAAGACAGTGTCCACTATTTGAAATCTGGCTTAACGTTAATTGGTTACCCAAGTAATAATGGGTGTTTCATGAGAATTAGAGCAGATTAGTAATACAATTTGTTAATATAATACTTTTTTGGTTTTAATTAAATACATGGAAATTGAGTATATCAATACGATGTTGTTTATATTACGTCTTTCCTAGTCACTGTTGATTGTAATTATACAGTCACATCTTATAAATGTGATTTCCATTTAGTGGTATTCAACTGAATATTGGTTGATGTTATTTTAATAATTTGGTGTTTAATGCAGGTATTAACTGTCATCTCTCTATTTTGACGAATTTCCTTAACGTTATTCATTGTCTGTTGATTACAAGTAAAGCTGATTTTGTATGTCCGTGATTGTACGTTTTCCAGAGCTTAGATGAATATGTGGCTGCTTTGTTAACTCTGAAGCAGAAGATCGTTGACACAGAGTGAGTGTTTTTATTTTATTTTATTATTATTATTATTATTATTTGGTATAATTTCAGGATGTTTACCTCACAGCTACCTGGCTTGCAGGGCAGCAGCACAGTTCTTGCATGGTAGCAAAAGAATAGTATTAAGATATTACGTAGGCTTAGGTCTGACTTAGTTTTTTTTTTTTGTATGAACTGCAGTATTAGAGTCGCTTGTTGTCATGACACTAAGCATTTGTGTATTTTTGTGGCTATAAGGAATTGGGAATTCATAATGAAATGTATGCAATTCCTTTGTAAGTATGCAAATAAGCATTAAAAGCAATTGATGACACCACAACTTTCAGTTACATTTGAAAGTTGATTGTGGACTAGGTCAATCAGAGATTTTCAAATTCCAATCATATATTACATATACATTTTACAGTAAATAAATATAAATAAATAAAAAAAAATTGCAAATCTAAGCCTTTATTATGTACACATCAAAATTTGGATAGAGCATGTTCGTTAAATGGTTCAGGTTTTAGTAATTGCAATTGAATAGCAAAAGTTTAATATTTAGGGTTAAGGGTTCTAACTAGAATATTTAAAGAAACATCTTTACAGTTTTTTTTTTTTAAATACTGTAACTATAATAATTATGTTTGATTGAAAGGATGTTTTATTAACTTGTTACTTGCTGAATTTTTATTTTTATCTGCAGTGTCAAAAACTATGAAGGTATTTATTATATCTAGTAACGTTTTTACTTTTTTTCAGCCGTCTCTTGGGTGAATACAAAGAGAAGTGTGACGATATCCTTTTATAAAGCTATGTAGATGATAACTTTGTACTTGTTTTTGTCATTCTCTCTGTTGATTTACTGATTGATTTTATTGTAGACTATAAGCGTATTATCCAAGTTTGCTAATGAGAGACTGTTGGGTCCTGAATTAAGCAATATCATATGGGCATGCATGAGTGCTGTTGTATTGAATATCAGCCCAGCCACATTAAGCTGCAGGTAATCACAGCCATACTGATATTCACTGCAACAGCATTATTGTGAAAATATTACTTTTATAAATCAGTTCAAGAAACAAAATTTGTATTAAACAGGAATTAGAAACTTTTTTTTTTTTTTTTTGGCTTTGATTAATTCTAAGTAGGGATGCACCGATGCCACTTTTTCCAGGACTCGCCCGGTACCGATACTTTTATTTTTGGTACTTGCTGATACCGAGTACAGATACCAGTATTTTCATTGCATTTGTAAATTTGTAAAATATTGGGTACAGAAACCAAGAGAGTATGTATAATGTTAGTTCGTTAACTTCATTTATCGAATAGATAAAGTCAAACCAAAATTTATTCAGACACCTTCAACATTTCTCACATTATCACAGTTTATTTGGTATAGTTTAGAAAAAGGTGATAAAATATGACAATAACTCGGAGTTAAACTGTGTCAGAACAAATTCAGCTTGATAATGTCAGAGAACTTTGATAGAAAGGTATGTAATGGTGGGCCGTCAGGGGCAGCAGGGCCTTCTCTGCTGGCCCTATAAAAAATAAAATTGTGTGAAAAAATGTTTTTAATGTTTTTTCGTTGAGGTTGAACTGGAATATCCTACATAAAAAAAAGTGTGCGGCCAGCACTACAGATAGTGCTACCCTTTTGTTGAAAGACGTCACATCTGATTTGTTACGAGCATTACTGACAGAATCATCAGCCAATCAAATTTTGACGTTCAGTGACAGCCCGCCCTCTGGGTCTAGCGACGTGCGCAGTGCTACCCCCAGCGTTAGACCGCCCCTTTAGGAGGGATTTCCAAGCAAGGTACGAAAGTGAAAGTCAACGAAAAGAAAATGACAGGCGCAGTCGTCGGCGCCTACACCAGATCTTGTTGCCAATCTACTAAAAACGTCTTTTGCAGACAAAAGAGAACAAAAGGGAAAGGAAGACCTACACCCAAACTGAATTCGCTAACAAAGGTCAGCAAAGGTTTTATGCGCCATTTTAATGATTAAAGAATGGCTATGAATGGCTAACACCGAGCACAAGTTATTTTGTTGGCCGTGTTTACTTTTTAATACGAGTAAAGGGACCTGGCATGACAGACCCTTGGACTTTATTTACAAGTGACAGGTGAGTGCGTTATTATTTAATGAGAATTGTATCATGCACATTGTGGAGGTGTACATGGTGCGTTGATAATACTGTGGTGCGGTGTGTGGATGTCCAGCATTTGTACAGTTTTGCTGCTTTGGGCGCGTCGTCATTTTAGAGTGACGTGAATGTGCACAGTGACCCGTGTATTGGCGGATTACTTTTACTGACCATGTAGGGAAATTTACTCTGCATTTAACCCACCCTCATCTAGCGAACTGTTGATCAGCCATCATTATTGTTGAGAGCCTGTGTGCGGCATTATATGCATATGGCTGCATTAGCTCTAACAGAGATGTGTGCATGTAGTTTACAGTTGCTTACTGAAGGCCCTGACTGAAGCCCCACTGTACGCCACTGGTAATGGATTACAATCAACCAAAATTATTCAGACAGCTGTAAGTATGACAATATTTACACAACTATCAATACTTTGTCGGGCCACCCTTAGCCTTAATGACAGCCTGTAGTCTCCTGGGCATGCTGTCAACCAGGTTCATGCAAACCTGAACTTCAGTTTTTTTCCCAGACTCAGTCTGAATAATTTTTGGTCCCAAATTTGTATCAGTTTTACAGGTAGTCCACTGTATGAAGAATTTTTGGGTATAATATGTCACAGTTTACTTTATTTTGCTATCCTCACTTGCATAAATGAACTATAGTGTCCTGCACCCACTAGTAAAAAAAAAAAAATCAAAAATGATATCTGGTCTCTGAATAATTTTTGGTTTGACTGTATATCATTTGGTTATTTTCACACTTAATTATGCCCATTAAAATGTATTTTACAAGTTTTTGTTACTTTCACTGTTGTTTTTTTTTTTTTTGGCTCTATGGTACATAATCTTTAATTTAATAGCATTAGAGCTGCTCCATTGCAGTGGATTTAGAGTTTATTCTCATGAATAATACTGAGAAAAGCTCAGAAAACTGATGATGTACTCCATCCACGGCAGTTAATCACTACTCCGAATTAGGGCTGCCACTAACGATTATTTTTATTTCGATTAATCTATCGACTAATTAATCAATTAATCTAAATGATTAATTTCATCAATTTTACATCAATTTTTCTTAAGAATATTTTATTAAACCAAGTGTAATCACGTGGTAACACTTTAAGGTAAGGGTACATGAATTGCCATGAATTCATGCATACATTAATGTGTGAATTATGCATTACTTCATGCATTAATATCTCATGAATTATAAGGAACTAACATGAGTTCAAAGTCTTTCATTCATGACTATAATGATGTAGTTAAAAAAAGAAACTGATAACTTAATAACTGCATTTTTTTTTTTTTTTTTTTATAATAACGATGATGAAGACTAAGCATCAATGTTTCTTGTTAATGTGCTGTAAAGAAAACGAAATGCTGCCGGTGCAGTTTCGTCATGTTCATTCATAGCTCAAAGCTGTTCATGAAGATGTCTAAAAGATGTCTCTTTTTGCACTCTTGACATGGCCTAATTTGTAAATAAAGTTTATCACCCTGCAGTTCGATTTTGATGTGGGCTTCGTTTTAGAGTGTGTTTTTAAAACATTTCCAATGAGGAGGAGAAGCCTAATCCTCATTTGCGCGTGTGTGTGAAGTGCAGCGCTGAGGTGAAATAGCAGGGCAATTTGATAGCCCAATAATAATAGGCTGCCTAATAATAATAATAGTTTTATACTTTAATAGGAGAATAAGCCTAATATCGTCTTGACTATCGACAAAGACATCTGCTATCGTCGATACACGATACTATCGTCACAACCCTAAAAGTGTAATAAATCATAAATCATAATGATATACTCACCTTAGTTAATGTCTTAATTAAGGTGTTGTTCATCATGAAGTCATGAATATATATATACATATATACATATATATGTATGTGTTGAAACGGCTAATAATAAAATGTGACATTCTGTAGTTTTGTCTCATGTTCATCTTTTCATCATATTTGCAAATGTCTTGACTTCACAGCCAACAGAACAATTTTGTCTTCACTGTTCCAATGCTTATGGAGGGCACTGTAAGTTGCGTTTTTTTTTTTCATCTGAAACGTGCTGCGATTTATATTCCAAAGCCACTCATATAATGCCAGAAACACTCAAAGCAAGCAAAACGCGTGCACGCATTTTTACTGGTGCAGAATGAGAGGGACAAATACAGCCTAGCGCATTTTACACAGGCTGCTAGTTTCACTTTCGCCAGAAAGTCGTATATGCTTAAGGTTGAAAATAAATGATGTTTATAGTGAATGCCCCTATAAATTGTCTTATATTTATGATTTAGTTTTAATCCAAATGATGCGTGCTAAGTGAGCGAACATCAAGATCACGCAACAGAAGTGCGCGTGCTCTCTATTTTTTTTTGTAATGAACTAGAAGCAGGTGCCACATGAACCCCAGCACATTTAAGTTACAAATGTCTGTGGATACTGTTCTCTAACACAGCAGAAAAGCTAAAGGTCACGTGGCAAAGAGGTGGTATGTGTGAAACACCTTGTCCTCAGGCAATAAAAAAAAAAGTGAAAAAAATGAACAATAACAATGCCTTTAACCAATTATCAGCATAAGAAATAAAATTTTCACTTTGGAACAATTGGAAAGTTTTTTTAGGGGTTCGAGCACTGAAAGTGCTGAAACCCTATTGTAATTGTTAGGATTTTTATTATTATTATTATTCCGCCGTAAAACGAATCGTGCAGCCCAAACCGTAAGGCCTAGAGACTTGAAATTCAGCCAGATCGTAGAGCTCAATTTGGGGAGAAGGTATCAAAGTTTCAGCCCAATCGACCAAACGGGGGCGCTACAGCGCAAAAACCCAAAATTTCAGACATTTTTGGCCGTAGCTCGTACACCGTTTGCCGTAGTCTCAAAATTTTAACTTCGTTGCGATCCTTGGCTTTGCCCGAAAATTCCAACGGATTTTCTCTACGACGCACCGTTTTTTCGCAAAATTGAATGAAATCCCAAACCTACTTTTGCGAACTAGTCCTAGGTTTTTCACCCGATCGGAACCAAACCACTGCAGAAATATTCTAGGGACACTGAATATGAAAAGTTATCAAAAAAAAGTTGAAATTTTGATTTTCGCGCAAAACAGTACGCCAATTAGCGTCTATGCTAATGTTAGCCAAATGTTATTTGAAGCATAACTCTGGAACGGAGTTAGATATCTTCACCAAACTCAGTACACATGTTTATGAGCTCAATCTTTGGTCAAATAAAAAAAATTGCGAAGCTCTGCAACTTGGTGGCGCTGTAAGACTGAAAAAACATAAAAACAGTTATAACTACGCGACCGTTAGTCCGATCGACTTGAAAATTGGTATGCAGCCTCTTGGTCCGAAGGGGCACCAGTGTATATGAGGTAATTCGCGTATCTCAAAAAAACATGGCCGCCATCGGCCAACAAAGTTTGAGCACTTATTAGACAAGGTTAACGGAGGTCAATCGGAACGAAACTCGGTGGGCATGTTCGACTCACGGCCCTAAAGGTCTGTAAGAATTTTGAAAGAGATCGGGCACTAGTTGGCGCTAACGAGTTTTTTGGCTCTGTAATCACGTGGCGTTTAACATATCCACACAATATGCATATCATTTGATAGATCTCCTCATGTTGAGCAACTTTGCCTCAAGAACCATTGGTGTCAATCAAATCGTTCATTAATTATTCAGAAATATGTTAAAAACCTACTTTTGCGAACTAGTCTGTTTTTTTTGCCCGATCGGAACCAAACCACTGCAGTAATAATCTATGGACTCTCCAGATCAATAATTATCGAAAAAATGTTGAATTTTGTCTTTTGGTTAGCTATAATTGGCTCATTTAAAAAAGGGGGCGTGGTCACACATACCCAAAAGCCTATAAAACGTAAATAAAAACTTAAAATTTTACGAAAGTTGGTGAAAACATGTGTCAGATGACTCTTAACAAGCATGAAAAGTTTCATGGAGTTCGGAGCATAGGTGGCGCTATAACAGTAAAAAAAAGCCATCGAAAACACAATATTTCAATTATACACGAACCTAAATCTTAACAAATCGTTCATATATTCACACATCCGCTAGTTATTCATATCTTATGATAGATCTCCTCATTTTGAACAACTTTGCCTCTAGGAGCACTGCTATCTATCGAAGTGTTAATTAAATAATCTCAATTATGTTCAAAACCTACTTTTGCGAACTAGTTCTAGGTTTTTCGCCCAATCGGAACCAAACCACTGCAGAAATGTTATCTGGTCAGTGAACATCAATAATTATCAAAAAAATATTTAAAATTCAACTCGCTTTCGCAATGAGGCCCCAAAATGTATAAAAGTCGCGGGCGAATTTTACGAAACAGACTATAACTAGTGAAGGAAATGGCATATCTTCACCAAACTTGGTACACATATGTATGAGCACAAACTTCGGTCAAATAATAAAAATTAAGATGATCCGCCACTTGGTGGCGCTATAATGTCGAAAAAACTATAACTGGGTAACCATTAGCCCGATCGACTCAAATATCTATGAGGACATTCGCGTATCTCAAAAAACATGGTCGCCAACTGCAAATGAAATTTAAGCACCTATTTGACAAGGTTAACTGAAGTCGATTGGAACGAAACTCGATGGACATGTTCGACTCAAGGCCCTAAAGGTCTGTAAGAATTTTGAAAGAAATCGGCCACTAGTTGGCGCTAACGAGATTTTTTGGCTCTGTAATCACGTGGTGTTTCTCAAATCCACACAATATATATATCATTCGATAGATCTCCTCATAATGAGCAACTTTACCCCCGGTACTATTGCTGTCAATCAAATAGTCCATTAAATAATCTCAATTATGTTAAAAACCTACTTTTGCGAACTAGTCCTAGGTTTTTCGCTCAATCTCAATCAAACCACTGCAGCGCAATTCTCTGGACACTCTAGATCAATAATTATCAAAAAATGTTGAATTTTGTCCTTTGGTTACCTATAACGGGGTCATTTAGAAAAGGGGCGTAGCCAAATATACCCCAAATCCTATAAAACCTAAACGAAAACTCTAAACTTTACCAAACTTGGTGATAACATGTGTCAGGTGGCACTTAACAATCATGCTAAGTTTCATAGAGCTCGGACCATAGGTGGCACTATAACAGTTTAAAAGACCTCAAAAACACACTATTTGTATAGAAAATGATCTCAAATTTTAGAAATTGTTTATATATACACATATACACTAGATCTTCATTTCATATGATAGATCTCGTCATAAATAACAACTTTGCCTCAAGAACCATTGCTGTCAATCAAATCGTTCATTAATTATTCAGAAATATGTTAAAAACCTACTTTTGTGAACTAGTCCCTGGTTTTTCGCCCGATCGGAACCAAACCACTGCAGTAATATTCTCTGGACTCTCTAGATCAATAATTATCGAAAAAATGTTGAATTTTGTTCTTCGGTTAGCTTTAACGAGGACATTTAGTAAAGGGGCCTGGCCAAGTATACCCCAAAGCCTATAAAACCTAAACGAAAACTTTACGAAACTTGTTGAAAACATGTGGCACATGACTCTTAACAACCATGCAAAGTTTCATGGAGATTGGATCATAGATGGCGCTATAACAGTTAAAAAGGCCTCAAAAACACAAGATTTTGATGTAAAATTACCTCAAACTGTAGAACATAATCATATATTCACACAAATACTAGATCTTCATATCATGTGGTAGATCTCCTCATTCTGAACAACTTTGCCTCTTGGACTAATGCTGTAAATCAAATTGTTCATTAATTATTCACAATTATGTTAAAAACCTACTTTTGTGAACTAGTCCCTGGTTTCTCTCTCGATCAAACCACTATAGTAATGTTCTCTGGAGTCTCTAGATCAATAATTATTAAAAAAATATTGAATGTTGTCACTTGGTTAGCTGTAACGGGGTCATTAATAAAAGGGTGTAGCCAAATATACCCAGAATACCCAGAAAACACAGTGTTGTATGAGAAATTGCTATATATAACCACTAGATGGCAGCGGAAGACCACTAATGGGTTTATTAAGCTCTCAAACAGAACTGTTTATAGATTTTCTCATGGAGTTATCATAAAATCACTGTTATAACATTTAAAATCACATTTAATTCAAGTTTACCATTTTGTCATGTCAGTTTTTACAATTTTGCCATATGATCACAGAGAAATATAGACTCTTAAAAAAAGAAGACTTGCAAAAACTATTGTCACCTATCATTTATTTCAAATATCTATATCTGCAACAATGTGTGTGCGTGTATGTCTTTGTATTTGTGTGTCTGTTTCTGTAAGCATGCTTATTGAGGATTAATGTAACAGTTTAACCTTTTCATGTTTGTGAGTATGTGTTATTTGGCAAAAAATGCCACTATAATAGTTATAAAGGTTCAAAACACAGTGTTGTATGAGAAATGGCTATTTATAAGCACTAGATGGCAGCGTAAGACTACAAATGGTCTCAAACAGAACTGTTCATGGCTTTTCTCATGGAGATATTATAAAATCACTGTTATAACATTTAAAATCACATTAAATCAAAGTTTACCATTTTGTTCATACAGACATATCAGTTTTTACAATTATGAAAGATTATGATTATAATGAAACCTGAAAATGACATAAACTCTTAAAAAGAGAAGACTTGCAATGAGTTTTGTCAGCTATCATTTATTGCAAATATCTATGTCTGCAACAAAATGTATTCATATGATAGTTTAACAGTTTCATTTCTGTGTGTGTGTGTGTGTGTGTGTGTGTGTCTGTGAGCCTATTGTCGATTTTCAATGTGTTTATCTGTCGACTATATATCCAGGTTGACCTAGACCCTGCAAATATACCGCCTTAAGGCTCGAACCCCGGTAATCGCTGCTTGCAGCTATATTTGATCCTGTTTTCTGTTACATTTAACAAAATAATTGTTTTTAATTTCATTGAGCCATTTCTAATTTCTGATTTCAAATAAATTACATTACAGACAAAATTTTGTCAGTTCATAGTTCCAAAAGAAAGTGTAAAACTTTGCATGCTAAAGCAAAACAAAGTCTGGAACAGTATCCTTTCCCATGTCATTTAAATTGTTATCTTTGTAATGAATTGTTCTGCTCATGCTCTACTCCATGGTTTCCATGTCTTGCTCAGTGCTTGCTGGTGAGAGAAATGTCCGATCCCGGAGTGAGAAAACATGCAGATACTGCAACTTTAATAAACAAACAAACAAAAAAAATTCCCTAGGCACAGTTTCACTCTGCAACCTGCTCCACACCACACTCATATACACTGGCTTCAAACACGGTGAACGCAAAGCTTGAAAATGTATTTTATTCTCTATGGATCCATCTTTGTTTTTCTTGACACAAATTCACAGCTTCAGAAATCCCAGAGGTACGATATTATTTTCGGTTTCACTGCAGTTATATTACGCACTGTGTAATATAAATATTTTTAAGCTGACATTTATATTTTGACCAGTTGCTGTTTACCAAAGTAATTTACATTACAAATTTGCCAGGCTGTTACCAGAACTGGTGACTGAGAATACACGATGCATGTGAATCTAGGCCTTAAATGACATACCCATAACAACTGCAAATACATTGTAGTACTTATCATTTTGTAACTAAAGTAATGCAAAGCCTGGATGCTGCTGTACAAGTACTTTACGCTCAGTGGCAGATAAGTTCCTTAATACATGCACAGGTCATTTGCTTTTCAGTATTTCTTTAGAAGTTTGATAATGTGCACAGTATCATAATTTTGGGCAAAAAACTGTTGATTGTGATTTGAGTATGTGACTAAATTAATGTCTTTAAAACATGATGATGTTTTTCAAAGAGAGAGCAGCAAACTGCACAAACAGCTGGATGAGGTGTTGCTGAAGCTTGAGCCCTTAGAGAAACAGACAGTGGAGTATGAACAGATGAAGACTGAGCTGGAGAAAACTAAGGTCTGTGTTCAAAAACCCTAATTTTTTACCATCTCTAGAATTCTAACTTTTAGCAGTTGCTACCAATACCAGTGAAATTCTCAGATTCTCTTTACTCTGGATGTTATTGTTAATTTCTCCTTTTTTTTTATTCAACAGGCTGATTTGAAGTCATATCAGCTGAGGTGTGAAGATGTCGACAGGCTAAATGCTGAAAAAGCTCAGACACTTACGCTGTAAGATCACTTTACTGTAGTATTATGGTGGTTTAGTTGCTCTTGTGATTGTCTCCTACTCACTATTTGTCTGTCTGTCTTCCCAGGAAAGAAAAAGTTGAAGAATCCTTAAGACAAGCAGAGGGTACATGCATCACAAATAATTTTAGGTTAAGATTAGAGCGGGGCCTATAGATCAAGACTGCTGATCATATTAAAGGGACGATTCACCAAAAAATGAAAATTTCCCTTCCCTCAAGTGTGCGCCAAACTGACTTCCACTTACTTCCATAGTTCTCTTGTTGAGCACAAAAGAAGGTATTTTGAAGAATGTTTGTACCAATCAGTTGATAGTAGCTGTTGGCGTGCATAGTATGGAAATAAAATAAAAAATTATATGGAAGTCAGAGGCTACCGTCAACTGTTTGGTTACTAACTTGCAAAAGTTTGTAGCAACTTGAGGGTTGGTAAATGACAACTTTCATTTTTGGGTGAACTGTCTCTTCAGTCTAAGTACAAATAATCAAAACTGAAACCAACTATGTAGTGTACACTCACTGAATTACTGGATTGTATTTGTGTTGCCCATAAACATATTGTTTTCACAGATACTGTGCAAAGGCAAAACCTGGATAATGAGAAACTCAAAACTGAAAAGAAATCACTGGAGGAAGATATACAGAAAACTCAGGTTAGGTTCTTTAAAATTACCTCTGTAATGAAAAAAAAAAAAAAGGCTGTTAAATGGAATACTGGCTTCTAAATGCAAGTTTTTGATTCAGTTTCACCTTAGATTGTCTCTAAAATAACAGGGTTAATACCATTTTTCATTTGCTTCTTTGATTTATATTTCATTGATTGTCATTTTTTCCCTGATCGATTATTTTATGTTTTATTTCAAGGATTCCCTCAGAAAATATCTTCAGACTGCAGAGGAACATGAGAATCTCAAGCTGGAGAATGCCAAGACACTCATTCTGTAAGTCCAACTGGGTCTGTTATAGTCATAATAAATTGTGCTGCTGTGTTAATTAAATGTTGCTTTGATGTGTTGGTTATGTTTTCTATAAACACTGTGCTAGGGCCCGTTCTTCGTACCTCACTTAATACATCTCAGATGATATGACAGATGCGAGATCATCTAATTGTAATAACTGGTCTCTGGCTAATTTGGTTCTTCAAATGAATTTGTGGATTTGATTAAAATATCTGGATTAAGTTATGTGAGATTACTGCATATTCTTGTGTGCATTGGAAAGGGCAGATATATTGATACTCAAGACCATGATCAGCAATGCAGTGATTGGCTGGCGTCAAGACAGCAACGTAATGACATCATATTAAAAAAGAACGTCACACATCTGATGAAAAACTTGATGAATTTCTAGATCTTTATAAGGAAACAGCCAAGCAACTAAAATGGCAGAAACATTATTATAGATAAATGAAATGTGTACTTTCTCTCTTATTTCCATTATTTCATGACTTCTAGTATTTGTACAGACTTTACATTTTTATTTCAGTGTTGTAATTTTTTCAAGATTTATGTTACCGCACTAATTAAAGTTTCCTAGGAATCAAAAACATTTTTCTAAGCATTTTTACCAGTGTATCTATATCAGTGTATCTCCTGCACTGTATCAAGCCACTCGCATAATAGCTGTCACCGATCCGATTAAAGGCCCGTTCACACCAAGGACGATAACTATAAAGATAACGATAAAGATATAGTTCTAAAAATCGTTCTCAGTATTAAAGAATAGGAGAGTCCGCACTACAGCTATAACGATAAAGGCACAGAGAAACGATATCGTTGGAATCACTTCCAGAACTATTTTTTTCCAGCTGATAAACGATACAAACATTGACAGCCAATCAGAATCCTTCCTGCTATAATGTGCTCGAGAATAGAGTGGGGGAACTGTGACGTCACTTTGTATGCGGATCGGCTGTTGGCGTGAAACTGGTTCCTCGACAAAAAGCCAATGGGATTTTTCCATAGGCTTTTGGATTATCACAAAAAATAAGATATGTGTTCAACCATAGTTCATGAAACTATATGTAACTATAATATAGCTTTTATGAATTTTGAAGCATAAATACAAGCGCCAGAACTTAAAAGCTAAACTTAGGCTTTGAACGAACTACAGCACCACGGTCACTCGTCTTCAGCGTCACCACTGCCGCTTCCGACAACTTTTTCAAACTTATTTTTAACATGTTCAGTGAAGGATTTACTCTATATACATTTTAATCCACGCTACATGAACCTTTTCATATAAACTTGAATAAATACAAAACTAGAGCCAAACTGAAATGAGATATTAGTAATAAATAGTATAGTGAATAAATGAAATAATCATAACTAAAGGACATTTGAAAGCATGTATTTCTGTACATTTCGAAATAAGCTGCATTAAAAGTCAATAAATCCTTGATTAATGTGAATATTTTAATTAAAAAGGTGTCTCCACGTGCTATTCGGTAAAATTCTAGTGCATTAATCTATTAAATAACAGCAGAGTGAGCGAGTTTTTTGGATATGGTAAGATTAAACTTATTTTAGTGAATAAAGTATAATTTCAGATATCATTTTGTTAGGGTGGGTACACAATGTTATTTTATCCTTGCTTCTAGGAGATCCTCAATCTATATGCTTACAGCTTCATACTGGGCGTATTTAATTTTAACGTAGCTTTAAGCAGTATGCATCATTAAATTTTCACTTTATAAATGAAAGTAAATGTGGTGTTTACATGGAATAATCATAATATGAGTTTACCTTATGGTACGAACAGAGTCTCTGTATCAGTAGGAAAGCGATAAAACATCTTCCATCCAAAGACATGTCACATTTCGGGGCAAAGCAAAAAAACATTGTCGAACAACAATATAAAACTATTAATTGGTTATTCTACAATTAATCGTATTACAAATTATACTACGATTTGATAATACTAGAAATTGATAAACTGTTCGGCGTGATGACGTTTAATGTCTCCAACAGCGCCTGTAGTCCCATTTAGCAACTTGTTAGCAACCGTCTTTTTTAAGAAACGTAACGGTTTAAAAAAATCACAAGTGGGGTGGAACTGGTGTGTTTTATGTCGTAGAATAAAACATGAAAGTATCTTGAGCCTGTGTGAACCACGGACCTTATTTTAGGGATTTAACCAAAATCCCATTCAAAAAACCCATTGACTCAGGGACGATGGAACCGGAAGCGCTAAAATGAACTCGCTTCCGGGTTTTTGCCAACAAAGTGACATCATAGTTCCACCACTCTGTTTAAAGCGGCAGACAAAAGTGCGCTTAGAATAAACAGACGATATTGTTTGCTGGTGTGGACGCTAATATCGTTATCTTTATAGTTATCGTTCTTGGTGTGAACGGGGCTTAAAGGGATAGTTCACCCAAAAATGAAAATTAGCCAACCCAATTACTCACCCTCAGGTCATCCTAGGCGTGTCTGACATTCATCTTTCAGATGAACACATTCGGAGTTATATTCAACATTGTCCTGTCTGTTCCAATCTGTATAATTGCGGTGAATGGTGCCCCTGTTTCTGAATCCCAAAAAAAAGTACCCGTCCATCGCAAAACTACTCCACACGGCTCCGGGGTGTTAATAAAGGACTTCTGAAGCGAAACGATGCGTTAGTTTAAGAAAAATGTTGATTCTTAAAACTTTATAAACCGTTTAGTCCAGCTTCCGGTCTCTCAAGCAGGCGCATTCCCGACAATGCGGTTGACCGTATGACGTAGGCCCTGCGAGAGGCGCAACGTAGGTCTCGTGAGACTACGCGCTTCTCCCCGGAGCTTATGTTGTGCCTTTCACGGCGCCTACGTCATACACTCAACCGCCTTGTCCGGAGCCATGTGGAGTAGTTTTGCGATGGATGGGTACTTTTTTTCGGATTCAGAAACAGAGGCACCATTCACCGCAATTATACAGATTGCAACAGACAGGACAATGTTGAATATAACTCCGAATGTGTTCATCTGAAAGAGGAATGTCAGGCACGCCTAGGATGACCTGAGGGTGAGTAAATCTTTGGCTAATTTTCATTTTTAGGTGAACTATCCATTTAATGCACGGCTCAGACTCCAATATAATTATAAGGTAATAATTATTCCCTCACAAATAAATCTCTCAGTGAATGAAACTGACTGTGTCTTTATTATTTTAGACTACATAATATTATAATATTATTTTCAAATTAACTTTTAAATTATTATTGTCCCTGGTTTGAAGGTGCAGTGTGTAATATTTAGGAGGATCTATTGACAGAAATGCATTATAATATACATAACTATGCTTTCAGAGGTGTATAAAGACCTTACATAATGAACCGTTATGTTTTTATTAACTTAGAATGAGCAATTCATATCTGCATACACCGCGGGTCCCCTTACAAGGAAGTCGCCACCATGATTGTACAGTAGCCCTTAAAGGACAAACAGAGTGCGTTTCGTCACTGTTATTCTTGCGAATAAAACCATTCGCAACCTCGACCGCTAGATGCCGCTAAAATCTACACACTGCACCTTTAATAGGGTACTCTTGTAAAAAAATTAGCAGTGGCTTGGACAGACTTTAAGAATCATCTCCGCTTAAGTTGCAGTCTATTTGAGCTTATGGACCTGTTTTGCTATGACAGCAACTCCAGGATGAGTTTCAAAGAATTTAACAATCCTGGATTATGTCTAGAGGTCAACCGATAGTGGATTTTACCGATACCGATAGCTAGGTTGGACCACACTGGCCGATACCGATTAATCAACTGATAGTTTTCAAAATGGATACTGAAAGAGAGCTAGTGCTTTACTATTTTTAAAAACAAAGCAGCAACAGTACTGAACCATACTTTGTAAATGAATAAAAATATTAATATTATTTACTATATTGATCATTAAAGTTATTTCATAGTTTGTTAATGTTAAAAGAAGAAACTTTCAAATTTAGAAATGTAGCCTATTAGTAGCTAATAGTGAATATTGAAATGAAAACACTCTAACAAGGAACAATACTTCTACAGTTTTCATTAATGCTGCGAATGGACTCTTATTGTTAAGTGTTACCATTTAATTTCAACAGTCATGCTTAAAGATGGCCATCTTTAAATATCTACACGAGGCCATAGCATTAAAATTACATACATATGGATATTGTATGTGTACTCGCACTTTATTTGCTTCTATTTTTTAACACTTGATAATTATCTAATCAATTATTATTATTTTTTTTTAAGTTAGTCACACACCGGGCAAAAGCGCAGCGCTGCCTCTAGGAGAACTCAGATGTATCACACACACACACACACACACACACACACACACACACCAGACGCTTTGTGTTCAAATCAAGTAGCGGTCTAAAACAATTTATTTAATCACCAAACGGACATAAGTTTGCTTCAAGAATGAACAATGTGGCATAAATGAGTTTGAAGTTCGGTGTTTAAAAAAACGGAGCAAGCGGAAATCTGTATTACAGCTCTCTATATGAAGCATACAGACTTTATTAGAGCCACAGAAAGACAAACGTTTTGCTGAAAAATGCACAATACATAATTTATAGCCTAGGGTGAAGTCATTATGTACATTCACAACGATTTGGGACAAATATAATGTAATTTAATAGAAAACTATGTGAATGGCGGTCTGATCCGCGGCAGGCTTTTCTGTCGGCTGTATTTAAATGCGAGTCTGGAGTTTCCCGCTCTGTGCAGTGCGCAGTGTCACGTGTCAAAATAAACAACGTGCTGTCAGTGATTTCCGCTTCTAGAGGCCGCTCTCGTACTGTATAATGCCAGCGGACCCTTCTCAGCCACTTCAGCAACGGTTGCAAACCGGAAAACTATCGGCATGGATTTTTGCCGATAACCGATAGTTGCGGCAATCAACTATCGGTGCCAATTAATCGGCAAAACCGATGAATCGGTCGACCTCTAGTAAAATCCATCTGAGTAATCCACGTACAAAGAATGGGGACCCCTGGTGTACTGTACCTATTTTTTTATTGTTTACCAATCAAAAAAATGACAGATGCTTCTCCTTTTTTGTTGTTGATGTATACTTACATTTTTGTTAGCGCTGAATCTGACATTGTAGAATTGAAATTCTTAAAAAAATAAATTGAGTGTATGTTGTATTTTTCTCTCAGGAAAGGAAACCTCGAGAATGAAATTTTGGTGCTGAAAGGTCTGTGTTAGTGATCTTATATTTTAATGAAATTACAGTGCATGAATGAAATATGGACTATTGCACATATTAAAACATATTGGACTATCATACATATTAAAATATGGAGCATATTGGATTATTTCCTAATCTCCATACCTATTCTCCAGCAGCTGGTTTTGTGCACCATACAAGTTGGAAATAAAATCTAAATTAAAATGTAATTGTCTATTTGTACACAGAGGCAAATTTTCAACAGGACAATGAAATCATTGTTCTAAAAAATGAGAAGAGAAGACTTGAAGAAATGCTGTCCACAACACAGGTTTAAATTTTGCTTAAACATCATATATCCTCTGGTAAAATGTAAAGTAAAAGGTTATGATTTTAATGTGATTACTGTTTTTACTGACTTTTTTTTATTAGCAAAGACTCAACAAACTTGAGGAGTTGTTCAACAAAGGTATGAGATGTGCCTTCTAATACCTAGTAACTTGTATATTATTTGATCCATTGTTTTCAGTCATTAAACAAAATTATTTTTATCTTAGAAAAAAGGAGTATGTCTTCTCAAACAGATGCTGAGCCACTAATTGACAAAGGTATGTATTGTCTAAAACTGTTTGACTTTCCATTGTATAAAGAAATGCTTAAATATTTAAAAGAAAACAGCTTGATAGTATGCCACTTGATAATGTTTTCTTTAATTGATAACGTTTACTTTAGGCAAAGTCAGAATGCTGCTTGAAGAGCTCTGGCATTGTGTGGAAAGTTCCCAATTGCAAGAAAATCTGTTTCTCGCTGGTAATCATTCTTGCATTGATTGAACTTTTATTTTTCTAAAATGTATTTATTATCAGGCGACCAAGGTTAATTCTGATAGAGGCAATACATATTTCTTTTGTAGGAGAAGAGGCAACACCCTTGAAAAACCAACTTCAAAAAATATCTTCTCAACCACTGCCTAACAGTCCTTTAAAAAGACAGATTTCTCATCCATCTCCAGGAAATCCCAGTCCAGAAACTCTATTGCAATCTTCAAAACACTCCACACCTAAAACATCTCCTGAGGTCAATAGGCCTAAATCATCTCAGAAACTGATAAAGCAGAATAATGAGCAACACTTCAGTGTATCAAGTAGAAAGAGGAAAGTAAGTTCAGATGTGCTTGAACATGTGAACACTTGGACTGAAGATGCTACTAAATCTTTACTGAAGGAAATAACAGTTGGAGTTGAAGATGACTTGTTATATGGAGATTACTCTGTGGATTTGCAGGACATTAAAGAGTGGTTCAAGCCTCTGCCTGCAGCTTTATCTCCCGTGCATAGCCCCTCAACAGAGCTGGTAAGATAGAATTTGTTTAAATTACATTGTAATGCTCAAGTGATTCAATTTCAATGACAGTCCTACTGAATCAATTTGAGTCACTATGATGAAAGACCTGCTGGTACTATGATTTTTGAAAATGAGGACATGAGACTTGGTGCTTCTCATTACTTTTTTGCATCCTTGTTTCCTTTCCTTGCCTCCTTTCCTCATGTGTCAGCTCCCCCCCCCCAGGATGCGAGGGAAGGATGAGTAATGAGGGAAAATGTTTGAGGAATCAAAGGAAAGCTTATTTGTACATTGGAATATTCTTGATCACTCAAGCGTCACTTTAAAGCGTCATCTGCTGTCCCTTATGTTAAAGTTTGGTTAAAGGGGTCATCGGATGCAAAATTCACTTTTACATGTTGTTTGAACTAAAATGTGTCTTGGCAGTGTGTGTACACAACCACCCTATAATGATAAAAAAACCCCAAAAAAAACACTTTTTTTTTTTTTTTTTTTTAAATCCCCATAAATAATAACCCCAGATCAAGGTCAGATCTCAGATCAGGCCATTCACAGATTCTTGGCAGAGTGACGTAGTTCTGCACAGGACCCTCCCACGACCAGGGCCGCATTAACCATTGGGCTAGGCGGGGCTGAAGCCCCGGGGCCCGAGCAAGGAGGGGGCCCGTGATTGGCTGTGGAGAAGATTGACTGGTCATTGGTAGGCACCGATCGCCAAAGCCCCACCACGCCCCCCACTTATTAGCGCTATTATTTAGTGGAGCTTTTCCATAAATTTCATTGCAGTAACATTAGAAATTGAAACGTCACGTTTGAATTTGTTTTACCAATCAAATGCATTTATTTTATATATTGCTTTTGAAAGACCCGTGTAGCCTATCTATCAGGTGACCGCTGCGTGCGCACTCATCTCTCTCTCTCTTCGCTTCGTTCTGGCGTAATCTCATGCAAAGAACAATCTTCAAAAAGTAAAAATGTCAACTATTCAAAAAATAAAATTAAAATAAGGAGAGAGGGGAAAACGCGAGTTAGTCAGTAAAATTCCCAGCTATCAGACTATTTTACTAAAGCTGATGATGGAGTGGAAGTTGTGGAACAGCAAGTGGACCGGACACATGGAGTAGATAAAAACATAGCGTCATCGTTGCCACAGATTTTAGGTTAGTTTGATTATTAACTTGATGGATGTTTATTGCTTGTTGTATTTGAACAACCTCTATGGGCCTATATTCGCTTTTGGGTTGAGAAATAATCCGGTAGAAATATAGCGCGTCATGATGTTAGCTTATCATTTAAACTCATTTTAAACATTGTGGTTTAAAAACAAATGTAACTGTTCAGGGACATTAAGAAGCGGGCAGAATTTATTTTGGCAAATGCAGCGTTACAGCCTAAAAGCAGCGGTAGCGTTAAGCACCTTCCTAAACTTAAGTTCTTTTCGCGCCTTGAGCGTTCAAATATGGTTAAGCATACGTGTCAATATGCGAGTATCCTCGTAAACAGTCATTTGTGTCTTTCATGAACATTATAGTTAAAGATAAAGCATGCATGTGAAGTGTAGTAGGCTATGTGAGTTCCTGGCATTGTATGATGAGATTTTAGGGGGATAGATCACCCAAAAATTCAAATACTGTCATCCTCGAGTTATTCTGAACCTGTATGAATTTCTTTGTTCACCTCAACATAAAAGAAGATATTTTGAAGAATGTTCATAACAAGAAGGTTTCTGGGCCCCATTGACTTTTTTTTTTTTTCATACTATGAAAGTCATGCAGCAGCTGTTTGGTTACCAGCATTGTTCCCAATATATTCTTTTGCCTTCAACAGCAGAAGGAAACTCATACAGGTTAAGAAAAACAACATAATTTTAATTTTTGGGTGAACTATTCCTCGAAAGCAGCCTGATATAGCTGCTGTTGCCATTTGTGTCAATAATGTGAATCAAACATCACTCCATGTCCTTGACTGAATCACTTTTGTAAAATAAGAATTAATCTATATTGAATTTATACAGTGAAGACCATTCAGTCTATTTGTACATTTACTTTACACAATATAATGTTTTTTATTTAGTGCTTTAAGTTTTTCAAGTAGGTCGATTTATGTATCTTTGTCATTCATGACTGTTTACTTGTCTTAAGTAAGCTTGGTTTTACTTAGGCTAGTATTATTTTTTGTGATATTGTAATTAGTAACAAAAATTATGAAATTTCAGTGCATCAAAAATGTTGATAGGATAAAAATCTTATTTTGAAGCTATATATAATTTTTGTGATTGGGGGGGCCCTGCAGTAAATCATAGCCCCAGGGCCCAGTGAGGTCTTAATGCGGCCCTGCCCACGACTGCTGATTTGATACTAGTGCTTTATCACAGACCTGCCCTAAGTGAGCTGTCAACAGTCCGCCATTGGAGCGGAGCAAAAATCTAATTTGCAGATTTGATTAAAATACCTGAATTAAGTTGTTTTAAGATTAGTGCGCGTTCTCGTGTTCCCCTAAAAGAGCAGATTTATCGATACTCGAAACCACGATCAGCAATGCAGCGATTGGCTGGCAGCAAGACGGCAACGTAATGACATTATATAATTAAAAAAGACATCTGACGAAAAACTTAACAAATTTCTGGAAACAGCCAAGCGAACAAAACTACATAAATGTAATAATAGATTAATGAAATGTGCACTGTTTTTATTTTATTTACATTTTTTACGTGATTCCCAATTATTTATATTCATGATTTATAGTATTTGTACAGGCTTTACATATTTATTTCAATATTGTAATTAGCAATTCATTTAATTTTATCTTTGAAGCAGATTTTTTACTTACGGCGTTAAAGTTTCTTAAGGGTCAAGATTATGTTATCTGCATCTCCTGTGCTCCATCAAGCCACTCCCATAATAGCTGTCACCACTCAAATTAATGCACGACTCAGATAAACTGTATAGCATGTGTGTAAGACTCCAATACAATTATGAAGTAATTATTTCATCACAAATACATTTTTCATCGATTAAACCTGGCTGTGTCTATAGTATTATACAGTCATGGCCAAAAATATCAGCACCCTTGGTAAATATGATCAAAGGCGGCTGTGAAAATTAATCTGCATTGTTAATCCTTTTGATCTTTTATTTAAAAAAATTCACAAAAATCTAACCTTTTATTGGATAACAAGAATTTAAAATGGAGGGGAAATATCATTATGAAATAAATGCTTTTCTCTAATACACATTGGACCCAATTAACGGCACCCTTTTATTCAATACTATTTGAAACCTCCATTTGCCAGTTTAACAGCTCTAAATTTTCTCCTATAATGCCTGATGAGGTTAGAGAACACCTGACAAGAGATCAGAGACCATTCCTTCATCCAGAATCACTCCAGTTCCTTTAGATTCCCAGCTCCATGTTGGTGCTGCTTCTCTTCAGTTCACCCCACTCATTTTCTATAGGGTTCCGGTCAGAGGACTGGAATGACCATAGCAGAAGCTTGGTTTTGTGCTCAGTGACCCATTTTTGTGTTGTTTTTGAGGTTTGTGTTTGGATTATTATACAGTTGGAAGATCCAAACATGGCCCATTATAAGATTTCTAACAGTCAGTCACTTGTTGATTTTTTTTTTTTATCTGTTGGTATTTGAGAGAATCCATGATGCCGTGTGTCTAAACAAGATGTCCAGGACCTCCAGCAGAAATATAGGCCCACAACATCAAAAATACAGCAGTATATTTCATTGTACACATGGGGTACTTTTTATCCCTGTGTTCACCAAATCCATCTTGAGTGTTTGCTGCTAAAAAGCTCATTTTTTAATTTCATCTGACCATAGAAGCCAGTCCCATTTGAAGTTCCAGTCGTGTCTGATAACTGAATATGCTGGAGTTTGTTTTTGGATGAGCGAGGAGAATTTTTCTTGAAACCCTCCCAAACAACATGTGGTGATGTAGGTGCTGTTTGACAATTTTTTTTAAAGGTTTTCTGGCCCCGAGACTCAACTATTTTCTGCAATTCTCCAGCTGTGGTCCTTGGAGAGTCTTTAGCCACTCAAACTCTCCTTCTCATCGTGCATTAGGACGATATAGACACACGTCCTCTTCCAGGCAGTTTCGTAACATTTAATGTTGATTGGAAATTCTTAATTATTGCCCTGATGGTGGGAATGGGAATTTTCACTGCTCTAGCTCTTTTCTTAAAGCCACTTCACTAATTTGTGAAGCTCAATTATCTTTTGCTGCACATCAGAAATATATTCTTTGGTTTTTCTCATTGTGATGGATAATTAAGGGAATTTGGGCTTTGTTTTCCCTCCTATTTATATTTCTGTGAAACAGGAAGCCATGGCTGGATAATTTCATGTTCATAATCACTCTGGAGTGCTCAAAATTGTGAATATGAATGGGAATATACTTCAGAGATATTTTACTCTTAAGAATTTCTAGGGGTGCTAATAATTGTGTCCAACGTGTATTTGAGAAAAACATTTATTTCATAATGATATTTCCCCCCATTTTAAATTCTTATTATCCAAAGAAAGGTTAGATTTTATTTTTTTTTTAAATAAAAGATCAAAAGGATTAACAATGCAGATTAATTTTCACAGCCGCCTTTGATCATATTTACCAAGGGTGCCGATATTTTTGGCCATGACTACACAACATTATTATATTTTTTTGTACTAATTTTTAAATTATCACTATTGTAAATTATTGTCCGTGGATCAGTAGGGTACTCTTGTAATAAAGTAGCGGTGGCTGGGACAGATTTTAAGTATCAATTCTGCTTTTAAAAAATGCGATCTAATCCTGTTTACATGAAATAAGCGTGCTCCTGAGCTGGTTTAAGCTTACGGACCTTTTGCTATGACAGCAACTCTGGGATGAGCTTTGAAGAACCAACCAATCCAAGATCAAGCAAAATCGTCAACAATCAAATCCAGCTGAGTTGGCGACGTACGAAGAACGGGCCCCAGGTGTAGACAAGAATGTCTCCTTAGCGATTGAGGTGTTTTGTTGTTGGATGTAAGAATGAACATAGCAGTCATCTTTTACTCCCAACATCTGAGCCGCTGAAGATGCAGAGGATTACTTTTGTTTTTGAAGGGAATGCTCCCCTCGATCTACCTAAATGTGTCTATGTTCGTGCGACTCATTCATGATCCAGCTTCACCTCCAGAATAAGTGAGTATAAGGTTTTTTTTTTTTTTTTTTAATCTTTGCAAATCGTCTTTCCTAATAATGTGCTAGTTATGCGGCAAAAGTTTACAATCTCATGAGAACAGCTCGTCACCCTACGGAAGAGAGCATTTAAAGGGACATGCACCGAAACGGCTCACTGTGAACAGAGCTGTTTTTGACAAGGTAAAAAGGGTGTTGTTTTACACTACCATTGAGAAATTTTAACAAAAGTATGTTATAGACTTTTCTTTAACACCCTAAAGAATCATATCAACTTGTGGAAAATGAGTATCTGATGACCCCTTTAAGACATTCATAATGAATATTAATAAAGCAAGATGTCCTGTTGAAAAAGGAGATATATGGTTTATTTAAACCACAAAAATAAGACATAAGTTAAAACTATTATGAGAGATGTGAAGGGGGAGGAGAATTTATGTATGTCAGGTTTTTCGTCAATTTCCTCACATGGATTTTCTGGAACCTTCCTCACTCCTCGTTCCTCGTCTCCTCGTGGTGCATTTAGAGACTTGAGAATTGAGACTCCTTCAAGATGGCAAACACTGATCAAGTTCCAGGTCACAGGCTGGAGGACAGAAGAGCGAGGAAATGAGGAAGCATCAGTTTGAGTATTGGGAAGCACAAGTGGTCTTTGACTTTGCTGGTATTTAAGTAGAGTGATTTATTATTGACTTTGCTTAGAATTTAGTTTATAATTTATAGCTTATAATCAATCATTCCTTCTGAACTTTTCTGTTGAGATCAGTATAGATATGTTAAAGTAAGAAATTAAATTTGCATTGTTTGGAAAAACATGTATGTGATGTTTCATGAGAACATCTTCAAAGCATTTATTTTCAGCCCTCAGAAATTGTTGTAGAAATTCATAATACAAGTCAATTGAAATTTGAATGAAATGATAGTTTTAGCTAGCAACTGTGAAACATTGCATGTCATCCCCAATATAATGTTATCCATGGATATTCAACAATTATAGTCAATGACAATTAATTCCTTTTAATGCTGGCTTGAAAATGTGACTATAATAATGTTCCTGAGTGGCTAGTAGTGGTAAAGAGAAAGAGATGTAGTATGACACTTTTCATTTGTTCTTTCAGGTCAGTGTGAATGACGACCAACTGATGTCCAGTACTAAAGAGGAATATCAATCACATAATGGAAAACAAGACGCACTATCAAGCTTACATAAAGCTATTCTTCAAAACAACACACAATTAGAACCTTCAGATATTGAGGACCAGAAGTCATTGCTGAAAGAAGAGGTGGAAAAATCTTCTGTACTCTTGTCCTCAGACACTCATGCGAAAGTAGTTGTATCTGCAGATAACATTGAAAAGACATTATCTGACAGCCATCACATGGAGGTAGAGGATGTGTTTGATGTAATGCATGGCTGTATGGGCAGTACTCAGAGTCGAACTGCAAAGTCAGGTATAGAAAATGGACACAGTGTGGAAAGTTCTTTAGAAACTGATAGCTCACAAACTTCAGTAGAGGTTCCACTGATGAATCGAAATGGTGACAGAACAGAGTTGGAGGATACAAAAACTACGAATAATCTTAAAAATCTGTTGGAAAACTCAGATCTGAAGCAGCATGTTGAATCTGAACTAGTGCACGCTAATTCTGTTCAGTCTGCAGAATGTGAAACTTCTGAGGTACAGCCCAATGTGCCATTGGCATCTAATGTCAAGAGAATTTCAACACTTTATGTGAACTATAATAAATCAGACATGGTTGAGAATAAGAAATCAAAGAGTTCTGTTCCACTAGAAATGAAGACTGTAACAGATATAGCAACACATGACATTCAGGGCAGACTGGCTGACAAGGCTGATCAATCTGAAGAGGATGACAATCCAAGGCCTACAGAATATCAGAAAAGTTTGGATGTAAGTAAAAATGGAGGTGCTTGCTCTTCAAGACCCTCAAAGGATAAGGAGTCATCATCAGAAGATGAAGGGTTCTTTGGTTTGATGAGAAAGGTTAGGGGTGTTCACTCAAGGTCTGAGGGAAGGATCCCATCAGAAGAGTTGGACCATGTTTCTAGGAATAAGCAGTGCTCCACTGCAAAGCAGATGTCCAAAGATGAGCCTCAGGAATTTATTTCTGAGAACAGAGCATTATCTCACTCTGGACTTTCCACAGTGATCATGGAGTCCGAGGATAAAAAAGATTCTGAATGCCCAGAAAATGACAAAACTGTACAAAAAGTGTGCAAGTTACTGAGTCACGAAATCAAGTTTAAGGATACTAAAAAAAATGAGTCAGAGAGCCCAAGAAAAACATTGGTGCAAATGAAAAATGACTCTTCTCAGCAGGTGGATGGGATGTCAGCTGATACCCATAGCCCCTGTGTTGAAAATGTTGTCAGTGATATTTACAACAACAAGGAAATATCAGGAGATTCTGCAGTGGATAATCTTGAGAATACCAGAACACCATGCCAAGATACTCTGGATCCAGAATATGCTACCTTTGAAAAAGGTGGCGATATTTCACTTGTTCCAGGTCTTAACACACAAACCCATATTACACCAACCTCGTGTTTATCTCTTGGAAGGGTTCGAACAGAGATGGGTCCACCCCTACCTCCAGTTGTTATGCCACTGACTGCTACTCCTCCGAGGTTTGGAAAACATCACACTCCTTTAAAACCTACTTCAGTATCATCAAGATTACCAATTGATGAACCAACGATGCCGTCTGTGCCTGTTTTTGATTCAGCTGTTCCAGATGGATCAAAAATGTCTCCGTGCTTGACCACTCCATCACCATCTTGTGGAGTTCCCTCCTCACCATTGCAGTTTGGATCAGCTACTCCAAAACATGCTGTTCCGGTCCCAGGAAGGCTCCCATCATCTGCCTTATCCTCTTCCCCTCCTGCTGCTTCTCAGGAAAATTCCATGCAGATGCTAGATACTATGTATCCTGAACTTTCTGCACGAGCCCGCACTTTAAACATACTCCGTGGGAATGTTAACCTGACCCGAGCTGGAAATGAGAATGGTACCTCCCCACCGCCTGTTAACCAGATATCAGGAAATAAAACGATCAGTTCTTCATCCACTGCCTTTACCAAAACAGAGCAGAAACCAAAAAGGACAGGTGTGAACATCCTATTGCCAAAGAGTGCTAAAAGACTCAGACTTGACAACTGTTCACCTGCTCCTCCTGGTGTTGCTCCTCCTGCTGAACAAGTAATGGATTATCAAACTGTTATTAAAAGGGAGTCCATCAAATCTAACCAAGAAATACTAGGCAAACAAGAACAGAGAATTGAGAAAGACAAGACAAATGACATCAATTGTCAGATCTCAGAAGTGCTGGCCAAAGTTGGATTGTCTTGTTTTGACGTATTGCCTGTTGTTAAGAGCCACGTGTTCCTTGGGAGAATATCTCAGGTGCCAATTTTGATTGATGAAGAAAAGGCTGTAATTGCTGATTTCTGTGTGAATCAGGTATGTGTTTATGCTTTGCACATTTCAGATGACTTTTCTAGTTAATGCAGCTCTGAGGATATTAACGCACACCTTTTTTTCTGTTTTTTTAAAATTTTTTAGTCTTCAGCAGAAAAACTCATATCTGCCATCTTGAGTAAATTAAAGACTGAGAAGAGCATTCTGAGTTATGATAATGTACAAGCTCTCTGTAGAGTCTACACAGGGATATGTCGCCAGATAGGAGACTATCAGAAAGCCCATGCCTTTGCATACAATATTCTCAAAGAGGGTGAGTTTACAGCAACTTCTTTTATTATATTTATACAATATGCTCATTCAGCATGTTTCTTTATAGTCCTTTACCCATTTTAAATGTTTATATTAACTTTAGACTTTCAGAGACGAAGCATGTGTTCTATACTGAGTTGTTGATTCTATACAGTTTCTTTACTCACAGATTTTCCTAATGCCTCCAAGCTAATTTTGTTCATGGTCACAACATGGCCAAGTGTGCTCTTCCATGAGACCTCTTTGTGCAAAGCCATTCATACAGTGGCCAAGCTTAAAGCAGAAGATGACATTTTGGAATACCTGACTAAATATCTACACTGGGATAAGGTATGCAGTGTTCAGGGCTTATTATTTTGCTTGCATTCTCTGATGGCTGGAGCTAACAACACTACCGTGATTTATTCCTTCACCAATAATTATTACAAACCTATAAATGCTGTAATTTCGATCCTGACCCTGTTAACTTTCCTCTGGGCATCATATGTATAAAGAGTGGCCACATATCAGTGTGAATGTATTTTTTTATTATTATTATTTTTTTATATACCTTTAAATCAGTGCATGAAACTAATGTTTTTTTTTTTTGTATTTGCATTAAGTTTAAGCATTTTATCAGTTGTCCCTTAATATTTTCTAGAGTCCACCTGATGACATTCATAAATTGATCAGCAGCACACTGAAAGCACTTCAAGAAGACAAAGATTTGATATTCCAGAAGCATGACCGTCATGGTCATGACCTTTGCCCAACTGCATGGGAGTACATATATACCTTGGATCTCTTGTGTGCACATATGAAGTGGAAATGGACACATGATTATGTTATTGGGTATATTTATCTACTGTATATAGAATGTTAACTCACTTTGCATCAAGCATTCATAATATATATATATTTTTTAAATAACATAATATATTTGTCATGATTTTTTATTTTTTTAAAGCAAAGAGCTGTGGCCCATCATGAACACTTGGGTGACACAATCAAGGCTTCAGCAATCCCCAGTCCGTGATGTTTCTGTAGCAGCTGTTCTGCGATTGATTGGTACGTTGTTGAGTTGCAAGTGATTTAATACTGTATTTAGTTTTAAAGTAATTTTAAAGTTTTATATTCATTTTAATTTAAATCAATCAAACCAATAATTTAAATTAAAGACTTAGAAAGTAAAATGAAATGTATTAATTAGAAAAATGTATAAAACATTATTATAATTTAACTTCACAGCTTTTATTTTTTATAAAGTCTTTAATTTAAATTATTGGTTTGATTGATTCATTTTCTTTAGCTCAATGGTGCATTTCATAGCAGCACTATGAGTCAGAATGTCATGAAAAATAATGGTATAAAAATCCCACAAGTAATATAAAATAGCCTTTTAAGAGATTTGACATTTGTCTTTTTGTTTGTATTCTTCCAGGACGACTTGGTCAGTTAGGAATGAAGCAGATGCTATGTAAATCAGTCCAAAATGTTGCAAAAGCTGTAAACCTCTTTGGAAAACATGGTATTACAGAAGGTACTGAACCTCTACTAATGTAACATAACTGTAATAGCAAATTAAAAATATTTTAATACATTACTTTGCTTAGTTGTTTTTTTTTTTCTTTTCTATATGAACCCACCATGAATCACAATACAACCATTTGTTGTATGATTACAGGTGTGCCCAATGAGGTGCAGTTGTCTGCTGTCTATGCCATTTATGACCTGGCACCCTGCAACCCCAAAGATGCCCTGGAGGCTCTAGCATCATGGCGAAGTGAAACTACACAGCCAGTACCCTCTGCTGTGACCAGCTGCATCACTCAGATTGGCTCTCTTTGTCGTCAAATGAAATCCTGAACTTTTTATTTTTATTTTTTATCACTTCAGATGCTCTTTTTGTGATCATTGGTTACTAGAAATCAAGGAAATCATGCCGTTCTTGTACATTTATGTATGTTATGTAGATTAAAGAAAATAACTTTATACCATAAAGAAAATTTGTATTGAACTTAAAAATGTGTTTGTGTTTTTGCCTTTGTTGTTTTGCCAGCATCAACATTTAGAACTAGAAATGTGGAATTTGTTTCTATTTTCAGGCTAAAATTTTGAAAAATAAAAATAATTTTCTGCTTAGGATATACTTGATACATTATCTGCTTTTGTCTTGATTTGATTAGACAATTGAGACACTTTTCTTTATGTAACGTAGCCTTTTTAAATTTTAGTTCTGAGTATTTTCATGGCAGGTTTTGATTTGAAAACGATTAGAGAACCTTAACCTAAAATTCCAGTTAGGAAGTGCTGTTAATAACAGAGTGAAGGTAAATCATGATTGAGAAAGCAACTTGTGATGATCATGCTATGCTTCACAGACTTGACTTCTAAACTGTCCCGGCTGCAATTTATTGGGAGCAATAAGCTGTGACAAGAAATGTTAATTTGATCTAACAACAGAGTTGAAATGATTTATCTCTGTAAGAAATTTCTTTGTTTAATAACTGAATTTTCCAGCTGCAGACCCACTCAAATTGTGTTGCAGGCTGAACCACCATTTAGTGTTTGTTATAATTTTGGCATGCTAGGTTGCTTTAATTTTATTAATGTGGGTATGTTTTTATAACATTAAATTAAAAACTAAGGTGCCAAACTGTGACAAAATATGATGGGAAATTAACGTTTTCACACCATTTAAAGATAAAAAAATAAATAATAGATTTGGAAATAATTCACCAAATTGCAGAGGAAGAAAAAAAATCCTAGAAAGTCCGCTGTGAATTCTCGCATCACATTTTTATTGGATTGGATAAAATGGGTGTGGAAATTGGAGGGGGTGTGTTACTCTTCCAGAGAGTTTAAATTCTCAGAGACATGCGCACTTCAGTCGACATTCTCTGCACGCCATATTGGAATGCTCTGGATTCAACAATTCGCTGAAAATCAGCTCACGTAGAGGGTTCTTGGTTTATTTATTCTTCCCGGGATTTTTAAACTTATACTCAGCTTCTCGTAAATTCATGCGAGTCTTGTAACTATTGAGGACGCCTGTCTAGCCTTAGACGAGAGAGTGCTTGCGAGCTTTGTAACGGTAAAGTTGGATGGATCCTCGGGTGGCTTGGATTCAGCCCGAGCAGAAAGGACCTGCCAACGCTTTATGGATGCGCGTATGGGAAACCTCGCAAAGGCGAAACCACTGTCACTCGCTGCGGGTGAGTACACCTGCATTGGCGGCCAGTTTTATGAAGCAGTTTTCGCTGGTTCCCAACAACACAGCTGGAAAGCCTTTTAACAGCTACTCCAATCAGTCTTATAATGATAGTGGTGCCATGAAGTCTCCAAACGCATGTTCTGATCCTGCGCCTCCGTATGTCACCCCTATCGGAGTCAACGGTTGTGATTCTTCATCACATTTATCTTCAGGAGATTCCGAGAGTGACAGTCTGACATCAGATTCCTCATCCGCCACTGGTGACAGTGTTAGCGCAAATCCAGCCAAACTTCACTTTAACTTTACTGAACATATGCACAATGTCAGTAACAGTTTACAACAACATTATCAGCAGCTGCAGACACAAATAATGATGGATAACCAACTTAAACATCCAGTAAGAAAGCGAAGTGACAATAAAGCGAGCACATATGGAATGAACTACTTTTTGCACCACTCTAATGGCAGTCATTTATGTGGGACCCCTTGGGCAACTAGAAGATACAGTCCAGGTGTCAACGGGTAAGAGCATTTTCCCTGTATTGGTAGATACTTTTCTCTTTTATTTATTTATTTATAAACTTAAGTTGGTTAACTGAGCAGGTCTAGATATGTGACAAACTGTTGAGCCAGACAAACATAAGCAAGCTTAAAGTCTTACAGTTCAGAAATAAATGCTATTAGAAGCATAATTATTGCCAGTTATTACCAGGAAAACTATCAACTGAGGAAAGTTGTTTCTGGTAATCAAGTCAGCTATATTTCTATAGCGTTTGATGCAATACAGATTGTGTCAAGACAATTAATGAAGCCTAACATAATTTGAATGAAAGAAATCTGATAGTGTGTTATGTCCAAAGCTTTTAATCTTTGCCCCAAAGGTGTAATAGATTGACTAATGCAGGTGTATTTAGTCTGTATAACTGTACTTCAGTTACTAAGGGTTTCAGAGCATTTGAAGACCAATCAGCTTGGCTTGTAGAGCAGAAGTACAATTATCTGTGCTGCTTTGGATAATTTTTTTTATTTTTTTTTAAACCACAGTTAAGGTTTAAAGATTAAAATTAATTCCCTTTCTTTCAAAACCTACAAAAAGTGATAAACATTCATTTGTTTTGAAAATTAATGGTTTGTCATTTAAAGAGAAAGTTCATTTAAAAATGAAAATTGTCATTTATTCCAAGTGTCACGTGAGTACAGTCAGTGTTGGGTTGCATCAAGAAGGGAATCCGGCATAAAACCTGTGCCAAATGGCTGTGTGGATAATTCCATTGTGGCAACACCTAACATGAGCAGCCGAAGGAGTGAAATGGGGAGACATTCATGCTAATTCCAAACCCATTTCTCTTTTTTTTTTTTTTTTTGGTACACAAAAAAGGCCACACTTTCGAATTCTTGACATCCACCCTAAGTCTGTTGGATTCATAAACGAATTACTCTTTTTGAGTAATGACACATTCAGTAATGGCACATTTCTAAGTGGAAAAGAATACTGATTGTGTAAAAAGCTTTTTTACATTAACACTTCCTCATTATCTCCTGTGTATTTAAAGAATGTTCTGCTCAAGCCGCCAAAGTGACTTTATCATAGAAGGAAAGGTTTCATATTTTGATTAAAGATTTCATCTGACTAGACCAGTACATTGCACATACAGAAAGTCAGTGTGAAGTGACGTTAACATTTACATACACTTTATTAGTATTGAACTCTTAACCAACTCATTTATTCAGCCTGATGAGTAAGCAGCTTTCCCCACACCTTTCCATTACTCCAGTTATCTGGTCTTCAGAAAGTTTAAGTGGGTGTGAAGACCAGAATGTATGTGTATTTAAAACTGTTGGTTACCCGATTGCACACACTTGCAACCTAATGCTCTGTAAAAACTTGTATTTTTACAACACTACTTGCACATTTTGATTTAATTCTTAGCATTTTAAAATGAACTTCGGAATGTGTGTTCAGAAGTCACTATGTAACAGAAGACAAAAATGTCTATCCTCCCCAGCCTCCATGAGGAGATAGTGGATTTTTATCATTTCATGTCACCACGCCCAGAAGAGGAAGACATGAGGAGAGATGTTATCAGTCGTATTGAGGCTGTAATCAAAGATCTGTGGCCTATGGCAAAGGTGAGTCCAGCACACAGATATTTGCTGTTGCTGTTTAACAATGGAGGACCAAAAAAGCCATATTTATTGTGATCTAGCAAGAAGATATTTGTATTTTTATTGACAAAATAATTATCAAGTTGTTGTTGGTGGTGTGTCTGGTGAATGGGCGGGGAGGACTTACAAGCTCATCTTAAGGAGAGGACACATTTAATCTTTGCCTTTCAAAAAGTTATTTTTTCTTTTGCGTTTCTGTCACTACATGGTAAATTGCAGTTTGACATGTTTGTGGCATTGATGTCAACAAGGTCAGCAAAAGATTGCAATGTGAAGTGCATGTAATAGTCAATAACCAGGTCTTTTTAAAGTGCTATTTTCTGTTTTCAGGTTGAAATATTTGGCAGCTTCAGTACAGGACTTTATCTTCCTACCAGGTATTGTATGTGATTGTCCATATTTTTGCAGTGATAAATATATATATTTTTTTATTATTATTGTGTGGTTTTGTTTTTAATTGCATTATGTAGTGATATTGACCTGGTGGTGTATGGAAAATGGGAACAACCACCTCTGCAGCAACTAGACCAGGCACTCAGGCAGAATGAAGTGGCTGAGCCGTTCTCCATTAAACTACTTGACAAGGCTACGGTTAGTCATTATTTGTCCTTCATTGAGCACCTATTGGTTGTAATCCCTGCCTCTTTATAGAAGTGCCTTTAGAAGTGTGTTGTGTTTCCCCCCCCCCCCCGATAAAAAGTAAAAAGGTTAAATCCAGACTGAAATGATCAGGGGATCTATGAAATGATTGATTTGTATGCAGCCAGGAACACAGGGTTACCAGGTCTCTGTAATAAAACCAGTCCAATAGGTTCTAAAAACTAACCCAGTCACATTCCTGGGGGAAATTGGCAATTTGTTTGTTTTTCAAAATCGCATGCCGGGAGGGTCAAAACCTTCCAGGGGGTTCCACCTTGGTTGACATTGTGTCTTGGGGGGGTGTGTTTCATTTCAACCCGCAGACTACAGTGAGAACAGTATGAAAGTAGGCCAATTCCGTTGGAAAACTGCAGACTTGGCAACACTGCAGAAAAGGTTTGGTGTACAGCTTAGTTTTATTTAAACTTCTTGGACTAGGGATAAATATCGAGCTCTGAAAGTTGACCTATTTCAGTTTGTCATGTTCTAAAATTCCTCGTATGAACCCTTCTAAAATCTGTTATGAAGAGGAGAAAAATGAAAGTGCAAGTGATATGGGAGATCGTGAATGACAGGAATTCAATTGTTGATTTTGTACAGGGTTCAATATAAGATTACAAGATTGCATTTAGACAGAATTTCTACGTTTGCAGGGCTGCTATTGAGGTGAAAGTCCAAAAGAAATACTTCATAAATTGCACTGTTCTTTAGTGGTTCACTGGTGTTTGGAGAAAAAAACAAAACAACCGTAATAATTCCGAAACTTCCTTCCTTCAACCCGACCCGAGAACTAAGAGGAATCAGTTTAGTTATCAGAGCCTTTTTTTTCCCTTTACAGGTACCAATAATTAAACTGACTGACAGAGAGACAGATGTGAGGGTAGACATCAGTTTTAATGTTGAAACTGGTGTCAAAGCAGCTCGGTTTATTAAGGATCATCTTAAGGTGAGAGATTCACTGGTAATTCATACTGTAATTCATTTGAATGATCCCAGGTTAAGTGCTTGATGTGGTGTGTTAGAACTGAAAACATGTAGCCACTGGATTTTGTAGACGTTAAAACTGATTTGCACTGATATTGAATGATTAAAGGGATATTCACCCAAAAATGAAAATTCTGTCATTAATTACTCGCCCTCATGTTGTTCTAAAGCCGTAAGACTTTTGTTCATCTTCGGAACACAAATTAAGATATTTTTGAGGAAATCCGAGAGCTCTCTGACTCTGCATACACAGCAATGCAACTGAAATGTTCCCAGACCCAGAAATGTAGTAAGGACAGTCCATGTGACATCAGCTGTTCAACCGCTTTTACGAAGCTACGAGAATACTTTTTGTGTGCAAAAAAAAAAAAAGACTTTATTCAACAATTCTTCTCCAAATCACGTATTCCACCATTATTGAGAATACCATGACGACAAGGTAAACAAGGAGCAGCACATGCGTGTTCTACGTCAACAGCACCACACACATGCGTTGTTTATGTGCAGAGGTACTCTCGATAATGGTGGAAGATGTGATTTGGAGGAGAATAATAGTCGTTATTTTCATTTTCTTTGAGCACAAAGTATTCTCATAGCTTCTGAAAGATTTGGTTGAACGACTGATATCACATGGACCGTTTTACTGATGTCCTCACTACGTTTCTGGGTCTGGGAACATTTCAGTTGCATTGCTGTGTATGCAGGGTCAGAAAGCTCTCGGATTTCCTCAAAAATTTTAAATTGTGTTCCGAAGATGAACAAAGGCCTTACAGGTTTGTAACGACATGAGGGCGAGTAATTAATGACAGAATTTTCATTTTTGGGTGAACTGTCCCTTTAATGTATTCATAACCTGACATTTTATGAATATTTCTGATATATGTGTACTGCAATTCTTTTTTCTTTTTTAATTAATTTTGTTTTATGTAGAAATATTCCGTGTTGCCATACTTGATCTTTGTGCTGAAGCAGTTTCTGCTCCAGAGAGATTTGAACGAGGTGTTTACGGGCGGTATCAGTTCCTACAGCCTCATTTTAATGGTCATCAGCTTCCTGCAGGTGAGGCATCAAGAAAAGGTATTTTCATATGCTTTTGTGCATAGCGATTTCCAGCCAGTGTTTCCATACTGCTAATTGATGCCATTTTGTTTTCATTTTGTCTTTTGACCGTAATCTATATAACAGTACTTAGCATCTCTTGGCAGTCTTGATGGGTGACTTCATGGGTGATCAAATGTACACAATTTATTAGTTTGATAATGTAATTGTTAAAATAAACTATGTCTTTTTGGTGTTTATTTCAGCTCCATCCCAGAATAGACTGCAGAGCTTCAAATATTAATTTGGGCATCCTGCTTATCGAATTCTTTGAATTGTATGGGCGGCATTTTAATTATCTGAAAACAGGCATCCGTGTGAAAGATGGAGGAGCTTATCTTGCTAAAGAGGAGATCATGAAGGTCATGGAGAATAGATATAGACCCTCAATGCTCTGTATTGAGGACCCAAACTTGCCAGGTATGGGATCAACCAGTTGTATTCCCTTGCGTTGGTTTAAAGTTAAATTGAGGGTTTTAGTTGTTGAATTTCTTGAATTTGTACTAATGGCAAGTTTTTATTACTGACACATAATCAAAAATGCAGATCTGTGCTTGAAATGGCACTGTGTGAAGTTGCAGAATGGCCCAAAAAAAACTCTTTTGAACTTTGAAAAGCTGTATTAATGGCTACATTGTTGATTATCCTTACAAAAGTGAAATTAAAGTCATTTGAGTTTTAAAACTTCTCTGTTAGGAAATGATGTTGGCCGGAGCTCTTACGGTGCCATGCAGGTGAAGGAGGTATTTAACTATGCATACCTCGTCTTGAGTCATGCTGTATCTCCACTATCCCGCTCCTACCCCAACAGAAATATGGAAAGGTTAGTCCCATACAAGTCCACAACCATTGATCATAAAAGAAAGTGGCAGCCACAAAAATCTGTGCTGCTTGAATGTTTATCGGCAATGACGTGCCGGTGAAATCTTAAAGGGTTAGTTAAACCAAAAAAAGTATTGTTGTTATTTACTCACTCACGTTGTTCTAAACCCATCAGACTTTTATCTTCAAAATAGAAATGAAGATATTTTTAATGAAACCAGAGGTACGTCCCTCCATTGTCCATTTCACTTATGAATTCAAAAAGTTCATTTATTCACATAAACATTGAATTAATGCACGCAGAGCCCATTAAATACATACAAGACGGAAACTTTTGTTTACCATATTTGGTGTGCTTTGTGTGTATAAATTTGGCTTTGGAACTACACAAAAGTTAGTATTTGATGACCAGCACTGTGCAGCACAATGGCTGTTTGCCAGAGGACACGAGAATTGGCAGGTCTACCACTGGTGCCCTGTTCTCTTCATGGATAAGAGCAGGTTAAAACTTGTGGCTGTGGAGAATGTTATGCTGCCGGCAACAACATCCAATGTGTGATGATGATGATGATGATGATGATGATGATGATTATTTTATTTTATTTTTTGTGTTCTCTTAATTTTTTTTTTGAGCTGTGTGTGTATATGTATGTGTGTTTGTGGAACTACCACTCTACTACATAATAGGAACAATTCTTTTCTGCGTTAATGAGAATAAAACTATTAATATTGAAGTGATCAATTATGAATAAAGAATTGTTTTTTTTTCCCTTTACAAATTAGTTTTGGTTCTTTAATGGTGACTCTTTTCAGTGCATTGAAGTCTGTCAGATTCAATTTCTTGGTGTAGTCTATTTTATTTTTTTATATAGTTATTAATGTAATTCTCTAATCTTAAGCACGTTGGGACGCATCATTAAAGTGACCCAGGAAGTGATTGACTGCAGAGAGTGGATCATTCAGCAGTGGGGAAAGAGACACAATGCCAGGATGATTGACAGTAAAAGTGAGTTATTCTTATGGTTTTAATTTTAATAAAAAAAAATGTAATGGCTCAATTTTTATGCTTTGTGAATGAGGCTACGGGCTGTGGATTTTAACTGTTTCTGGTCATTTTAAGTCCAGAATGCTGAAGGAGACCCAGAGGAGCAGACCTCAAGTGAGGACCAGCAGAGAGATTGCTCATCACCACACAGTGCAGGCTCACCTGTATCTCTGTCCAGCCTTCAGCAGCACTCTTTGTCTTCCTCATCTTCATCTTCATCTTCCTCTGTGTCTTCGCTGTCTGGGAGTGACATAGTAAGCTCCTGGTGTAGTTTCTTGGAAGAGAAGTCATTAAAGGCACATGTCAGCACACTACTGCATTTTTGTTTTTCACTCTCTCTAAGGATTCAGACACACCATGCAAAGCTTCAGTTTTTCACGAGTTCTTTCCAGTGTCCCGCATGACTGATAACAGTAAGAAACCACAGAGAAAAGTGAATGCATCTGGAACTTTCCTCCACTCCAGAAGTCAGGTAATCCCTCCAATTGTTAGTTAATTTGCACATTCATTAAAGAATGAGAGGGAGTTGATGCATTTCTCAGCTACTCAACTCTGTGTTAATTGCCATGTTGACCTTCTGGCGGCATCCGCCCTGTTTGAAATGTTTTTTCTGGTGAGTCATCTACACTAAGTGGTGGCAGAACTGGTTGTTTGTTCTCCATTGATGGCCATTCAAAGGTGTCAGTGTATTCTTAGAAAATAATTTTTTACTTCCAGTTGTGGTTGTAATTACTCAAGTACTATTTTATATTTTCTCCTGTTTCAGTCACGTCCTTTACCCAGCAAACAGTGTATGGATGGTTTGACTCATGTGAATGGATTAGTCCACGTGTCTCCTGTTTACTCCAGCTCAACACCCAGCCCCATTCACTACACTAATGTAAGAGACTGGTGTGATCATCTGGTATTAAACTTGTTTATCATATCAGTGATTGGTTATTTGCTTGTTTTAAGGCTTTAACCCCCTTTTGAAATGCTTGTGCCATTGTTCTGTCAAGGGGAAGACTAACCCATTTAATATTTATCTAAGCATCAGTCTTTATATCTGTTTATTTGTTTGTTTGTTTCAGAATGGCCAGAGATTCAAGGGGCCTTCACAAACCAATTGTTTAGAGCGTAACACTGTGCCTGTCCCCAGAGGACATCAACCTCAGTATGGCCGTAACAGCTTGCGGTGGTGGCGAAGGGACACTGCTCCCATGAGTCTCAGCAGATAGTGCCAACCATTTCTCCTGCCCAAGACAAAGAATGTGGGCGACAGTCCTTTGGTTCCATAGATCAAAGGTAACTCTTCTGCTCAAGATGGACAATGTCTGAAATTGCACTTTGATTTTTGTTTTGCTCAGTGCTTTATCTGTGACTACACTTTGGATGTGCCTGTTTTCATTTGTGCCTTTTTATTTAAAAAAAAAAAAAATTTTTTACCACCCCTGTTTTATGTTGTCTCTTTAATTTTTGTTTGTCTGACAATGTCTGATAACTTTTGTTCACCAATTCTTTATTTACTAGTATGTTTAGTTAGTTGTTCATCTCTAATTGTTTTCAGAATATTTTTGATAACAGAAGTCTTGTCACAGCATCGCTAGGCTGTGATTGCGTTTGTACTGAATCTTTATGTAAAATACCATCTGTGCAATATGACTTATTTTAGTTTTTTTTTTTTTTTTCTTAAATTGAGAGTTGACATTATGCAATACAATATGGATTACTTTGTATGTGCGTAGTATTTTATCATGTTCAAATCCATATCACAACCAGTTTTACTGTTGGGATTGTGGTTTTTGTGCATGTTAATCTTGTGTGTACTACATACTACTAACCATCTACGGGTAGTTCAGACAAGCATTTAATTTTGTGCTGACAAATGGGTTAGTGCTTAATTGTTTGCTCTATCAAAATTATTTCCCCTTTCTCAGAAGTGTATTTTCCATCCATGTTACGTCTATTTTATTTAACATTTTAAAAGTATCCGGTGGATGACTTTAATAGGCACTGTTAACCAGTTAGTATTATTTGTTGTCTGTTTGCACAAGTGATCTCCTGATTAAGGATATACTATTTTTACTAGTTGCAGGAATGCTCTCCTTAATCCCTTACATATTATTTTGCTTTTGATGCATTTTCTCCACCCACCCTCAGATGCATGTAATGGTCTAAATGTTGTTGTCTTGGACTTCCTATTTTGCCACCATATTGTGACCTTGCATCTACCTTTTTAAATTTAATTTAATATACATTTTTATAGAGTTCACCATGCTTGAACAAAATATTTTACACTACATATTTATGTTCCAAAACACCATTTGGCACTTCATACCTTCTTGCACGAAAACCTGATTGTAGTTTCTAGGGCCTCTCTGATTCATACAGACTCCATTTTGACTATTTTCAGTATGATGACACAGCCTGTTTTCATCTGACTTTTAACTCTGCCAGATGCGCAGGGAACGCTGCTGGTTTGATCACCAGAGAGGTTTGTTTCATGTGTCTTGAACGCGGATGTTTTTTGCCAATGCAGTGATTTAGTTCCAGAAATCAATCACTGAGTGCTCCGCAAATAGTCTTTTCACCTGCATGTAGGTACCATTTGAATGTAATGTATGATGTCTTAAGTTTAAGACTTTTCTGATATACATTTTTATGTTTTGTACTCAAATTATTTTTTAAAATAAACATCTTAAACTGCTGCTATTACTTTTGTCTTTACTATTTCTTTTAACTTATGTGCTGTGTTTTGTCGTCTTTCTCATGGCAAGCATGAGCAGCATATATTTTTACACTATTGTAGCAGAGCGCTGTATAATTAGTTATGCTCAAACTTAACCTTGGTAAATATGATCAAAGAAGGCTCTGCAAAATAAATCTGCTTTGTTTATCCATCTGATCTCTCGTTTACAATTTCAAAGAAAAAACTAAACTTTTTCTTGAAGCCAAAAAATTTTTTTTTTTTTTCTTTTTTCCCTCTAATACACAGTACACTGGAAAAGATGATGCACTGTTAACTTAGTAAAATTGCGTTCATCTTACTTATTTGTTTCTGCTCTGTTGACATTACTCAGTTTGATCGAGTTTTTATTACTTTGTTACTTGAAGCATTGCAATTATGTACAATAAACTTAATTTCTTTGTGTTCAATGAAAAGGTTGAACATGTGGCTCCTTTGTGCATGTGTTATAGACAGAGGACAGACATTAGTTTTTCAGCCTGGTTCTCAAAAGAGAACCTGGAGATTTGGTTTGGTCCTCACACTGCACATATTGTGACCCCATTAAATAAATAAGTGCTGTCAAACGATTAATCACATTTAAAATAAGTTTTTGTTTACATAGTGTGTATACTGTGTGTATTCATTTTGTATATAGAAATACAAACACATGCATGTGTGTGTGTATATATTTAAGAAAAAATGTTTATATAATATAAATGATAAGAATATAAATGTGTATATACATGTAAATATTTTCAAAATATATGCTGTATGTGTACATAATAAAAATACACAGTACACATACATTATGTAAACAAAAACTTTTACTCTGGATCAGTGTTAATTTTGGCAGGCATTTTTGATTTAGTCTTAGTCTTTATCTTGAGACGAAAATGCTTAATAGTCTTAGTCACATTTTAGTCATTTGAGTCTTTCATAGTTTTAGTCTAGTTTTAGTCGACGAAAAGTCATTGTATTTTTGTCAACTTTTAGTCATTACTTTTAGTCAAAGTCCCGTTAATAACATTTATTTTGGTAGCTATTTTATATGTAGTATTCAAACAAAAATAGGCATCAATTCTTCTCTCTTTAGACCAAATCAATTAAGCTTGAGAAATTTGAATCAAGGATTGAATTTGGAAAAACTGGAATACATTTTCATTTTTTGGTAGAGATACAAATTAAACTCATTTTTTCAGATACAGTAGCTTTACTTAATTATACATTTATTTAATATCTTTTGTTGGTTAACATTTATGACACGGATAGGAATGCTGTCCCTTTAAGACGGAAGGCATGCATGTAATACTGACACACATTCAGTTTTCACCCACCTGTTTACGCTTACTTAAGCCATAACTGACTGTATTTACGTGAGATACTTTACACAATAGACATTTGAACTGCTGTGTGTGTATTTGAGCACCGAGAACTGATCGCGCGCTGCATGAGAACTGAAGAAGTGGAGCGTGCGCGAGAGAGAACACTTCTATCAGCGCGATTCCGCCTATCCCGCCGTCACTAACTTTAAGTTAATCGACAACGAACTGTGACTCCCGGGAGAAACGGGACGTCTGGTCACTCTATCCCTAGAAAAAAAAACTTCAGGTGCTGAGGCCATTGTTTCAGATCGCTAGTTGGCGTTTTGGTAGCCTATCCGTCCGCTGCAACTGCCATACTGACTGAGATAAACGCCCCTCATCTGATTGCAATCCAATGATAGAGACGCACATTTTGAAAGACAATACAGTTAACGTAGCCTATAGGATGTATTTTGAATGTCCGGTAGTCCTCAAATAACATTTTAGTCCCGTCTCGTCTTGTTAATGAAGACGCGGCATAAATTTCGTCATAGTTTTTATCATCAGATATTAATTTTAGCTCGTCAACTTCTAGTCTTAGTCACAGAAAAAAGGTTCGTTGACTAATATTTTCCGTCTTAGTCGACGAAATTAACACTGCTCTGGATGCGATTAATCATTTGACAGCACTAATTAATATATATTAGGGGTGTCAACGTTAACACATGCGATTAATCAAAATTTTTAACACGTTAATATTTTTTTAACGCAGATTAATCGTTTGATAAGGTTTGACCCCAACTTCTTCCTGTCATCGCAGCACAGAAGGTTATCTAATAGGGACTTCAAAGGTCCCATGACATGCTGCTTTTTGGATGCTTTTATATAGGCCTAGGTGGTCCCTATACTGTATCTGAAGTCTCTTTCCCGAAATTCAGCCATGGTGCAGAATTTCAGCCACTACGAGCCGGTCCCACAATGAGCTTTCCTTAGGACATGCCATTTCTGTGCCTGTACCTTTAAATGCTAATGAGGAGGAGAGAGGCGGGGCAAGGTGGAGGGTGGGTGTGTGGCCTTAAGCCTGTGTTAGCGGAAGTTTGCTTTGGGTGAGCACGACCTCATTTCGTGTGGCGGTGTGCACAACATTTTTTGTGACTGAGCGAACAGTTCGCGCGGCGCCGCAGTCAGCATGAACAACTTTGAAGAGATTTTGGCTGAACAGGCAGGACAAGCAGCAAACCAAGACTGCTTGAAGTGACACGTTTAACAATGTTAATTCATGAATCTAAATAATTATAAAAGCTTGTTACAACAACATCGATATGTAATATTGTTTGTATAGTTGTAACAGACTGTTCCGAAATACCTCACGTTTAAAAAGTTCCATTAGCATTTTTCCAAATTGTCATGTAATTTAATTTGCTCTTTAAGTTGACCCATTATTCTTATTTTTGTGGACTTATATTTTCTTTGTAATTTTTAGTTTTAAAATAATTATTCACATATATGCCTGTAGCACTGTAACTATAGCAAAGTATTCTATGCATCACAAAACAATGTGTCTGTATTATATTGTATTCAGAATAAAACAATATTTATCAACATTGCTCTTTTGAACTGTTTTTATATCTTCTCATTTTATATAACATAACAAAGACATCACATGGGTTAATCTATGGCAAAGTACATTTTGCAGTCCCTAACCTTTATAGAAGTGTTACATTTGCAAAACACTGTAGAGTTTCAATTTATATACATTATAACATTAATCTTGTATTTGAACAGTTACACCTACTTGAGCCTCAGCGTGGCAATATTTTTGTCTAACTTGTACTCTAATAATGTGGTCTAATTTGAAATGTTAGAATAAGAAATAAGACATCCTGTAAATTCCAACACTGTGGAATAACCCACATACCGTTAGCTATACTGCAATATGTAGAAATGTGTCTGCATTATGCACAGAAATTAAAGAGAACAAAATGTTTGATGTAAAATCGTATTAAATCAACAAACAAATAGTCCAGCAACTATCAAAGCTGCAACATATAAAAATACAAATATAAAGGACAATAAACAAATTTGTAGTCTCTGTAAAATTAGTGTGGGACTGTAGTTCGTATTTGTCAACACAAACATCTTTCGCATTATTCTTTACTGTAAGCACTCTCTCCTGATGACAGTCCTGACATAATTCCGGTAAAATTCCTGCTTCTCTTCTAGTTCCTGCGGATTTAATGGACGATTTCGTTTGTGCGCCCCCTGTAGTTTCAAAGAATATCTCAACGGCGAACGCGTCAAGTATAAACGCCTAGTCCGTTTGGAGAGGTGCGCTCGCAGTCAGCGGAGGCTCGCGAAGCTGAGCCAGGCGCGAGTATAAATGAGGCTTTAACCAGCTTGCGCTACCATGCGCTAATGTTGACAGTGGATGTATCGCAATGGCTCGTAGACACCAGTCATTCAAGCTTTTCAGTTTGACCCAGAATCTGATCCGGATGGAGAAGCACGGATGAAGAAGTTGCAACTCAGCGGCTACAGCAGGACGTCTCCGAATGGTTAGTTTAAAATATTGTGTCTGGATATGGTACTTTAGTTGGTTTGTTTATTTGTGCTGTTACAGTTATTATAATGTAGCTAATGCTAGCCATAGGCTGGGATGAAGGAACTAAAAAAATACTTCGGTGTTCATTTGTACATCCAAACACTGAGCAACTGTTTGCAAGCCATAAAAAAAAATAATAATAATATTGCGCTCGCCTCGCACTGTAGTAGCTCATTTTCTCAGGGGCGGGCAAAGCAGAGAAAGGGGAGGTAGCCTTTCCCAGTATGACGACATAAACGGAAGATTCCAGATCGGGCCATCTGAGCTTTCAAAGCCTTTTCTACAGCTACAGCCTACAAAGCAGCTGTTCTCCGCTAGTAGACCGTTACAGTAGAACGCCACGAAGTAGCAGCTGAAGTCGTGAACGCGCAATATGACGTTGGAATGCCGTTGCCGTTCCAGCGGTGGAGGCTGCTTAAAGTCCCTGTGATGAGGGTACAGCAAACCAGTGTTGCCAGGTTACGATAGCAGCACAAGTGGTTTAGTTTGAAAATACAGTCGCGGAAAAATTACAGGCTGCGGTTTGTTGGGCTACTTTTATAATGTACCGCGGCCGCCCAAAGTGTATGACAAATAAAAATTAAAATAGATCCTTTTACTAATGTGTATACTTGAAATGTATACCTTGCAACTTAAGAATGGAGAGGCGGCTGTAACATCAAACAACGTGAGTTTCAGCAGAGCAGCAGAAATAAACATGACAACAGCCACTATAGATTATATTTATATAAGATAATAAACACTCGATTAGGATAGATATGGTCTGTATGTGATTTTCTTGAGAATGTGTACATCCGAAATGCTAATTTGTGCAGCAATATAAAAGGCTATAAATAGCATATTTTAACAACAGTAAACGACCAAATTCTACATGTGATAGCAAAAGGAAGTTATTACAAACACTCGATGGTGGTTTGAAGTGAGTTCTGAGTAAAAGTGTATTATTAATCTCATAAATTGTCTTATATAGCATGATGCTAATGTTAGCTCTAATGCACCTGCAGAACAGGTCCAATTCTTCTTCATAATGCATTTTGTCATAATAATTCACTTACGGTCGCAAGAAATGTTTTGTTGTATTTATTTAGAAATACTTTTGATAATAGTTGGGTAAATGTATACTGGGATTGAAGCGATGTGGCTTGGTAAATGTTTTATTGCCAGTATAAAGGTTGATTTGTGGCTGAATAAAAACAAAAGAATAATGATTATGTCTATACCTGTTTCCTTAAACTAGTTTGTCATGCATTTCTTTTTCAACACATTTACAGGTAAATCCTAGTATTTTAAATCTGCGATTAATCCTGATTAATCACAATCCATGACTGTGATCAACGCGATTAAATTTTTTAACCGATTGACAGCACTAATATATACAGTATATATATGGAGTTTATTTGCAAAAACGGATAACTATTCATATTTTTCAAAAATCATGTTTTTTTTATGTTATGATGTTTTTATTGTTTTAGTTAGCTGTATTTTTTTGTTTTGTTATTTTTTAACCTAATCAAAATAACCCAACTGCAGTTTGATTGAGATGAATTGGAATGCACAATGAAAAAACACGATTTTTGAAAATTGATAAATGGAGTTATCTGTTTTTACAAATGAACTCTTCATATAATTTATAAATATAACTATAAAATAAATAAATAATAGAGATATTATTGCACTTTATTTACTTAGTTTTTAAAATAAAATAATAAACAACATAAAGTGTGATAATACTACTATACATAACTTTAAATATTTTAAAATAAAAAGTGAGCATTAAATACATATACAATAATTATATAGTAAACTTAAAAATAAAATGCTAATATTTACTTTAATTTTTTAAATATGAATTTTCATCATTTTCAAACTTAAAATCAGCAGGCTTTTATTTTGGCGGGTTTGCCGGTGCTTCCGACAGTCAGACGCCTGCGAGCGCGAGTACTTGTGCCACCGCGGGCATTTTCAGAAGACTTTTGCGTGCTCTTTTTTTTATATTGTCAAACTGCAGTAAGTTATTTACTTCCACAGTCTATAAATATGTAAGCAAAACACTGTACTGGTAATGCTTAAAGTGTTGTCAGGTGGCAATTGAAGCAAAATAAACCCTTTTAAATTAGCCGCGAATTTAACTTCTCTCATTCTGAAGGCCCGTAAGTTAAACATGATGGCGCAAGCAACCGCGAAGACTGAAGATATTAATTCTGTATATTACTAAAGACTGAAGATAATACCGCCGCGATGCATTCTGTATGTAATTGGTTTTATTCTACGTAGAGGACACTTTATAAATCTTCAGAGGATGGGAGAGGCATTCACAACCTGACGCAGTTTGACGGACGGATGGGAGCTGTAGAAAAGGCCAGCTATGTATAGAGACATTAATGCCACCTTGTGACTTTAAGAGGTATTGCGCTGATGAATCAGCATTTCCCTTTAACAATCCCTTTAACAGTATTAACAGGATGCAGTTCAGAGCACGGACATTCTTCGCTATAGTTCAAGCTGTTGTTGTTTTCTGCTGAGTGCGTTCATATACAAGTGAGTGATTGTTCACATTATTCATTATCTTTAAGTTGCTGTATTTTGAAGGCATAAGTTAGTGTTATCGATAGTTGCTAATTATAATCGTGTATGTGCGCCACACGCGCTGTGTATTACATCATCCATATACGGCGCTAGTAAATGCATAAGAGAGACGGTTAAATAGCGATATTGGTGTATAATGTTGTAAACTTTGAGTAGGTGTATATTATTATTTACTGAATAAGTGAGGTTGTTTGTGCTACTTAAGCCATATTTATCGGTTCTTCTGAACTCACGTGTCAGAGAACGTGATGCCATTTTCACAAGTGCTAAACTAACCTGTACATACCTGAATCGATCGTTATATCGCTAATTTGCTACTATGCTATATGGCTATTATGTTTAAGTATATATATATTATGTATAAGTAACAGAGTAAGTTCATATTTCATTACTAATTGGGTATTGTTATTTCTGTTTGTTTAGAACCACTCATACTAAGCTACACTCCAAACTGGGTTGTACTACTCTGTCATACTCACTGCTATCTGTACTACGATCATTCACTCAACCAAATTCAAAGACTGTAACCCTCTACAAGCTTCAAACCATTAAAGTGTACTTCGTCTCTGACCGGACGACTTGTGTCTGCTAAATTTCCACCAGCACCCACACTAGTCTACCTCACAAATGGTCCTTCGAGCCGGAATTGAAGAGCTGTCATAAGAATGATGCATCAGAGTGATCCAGATCCTATACCTGACCTTCCTGAGCCCGCAGTCAGACCCAAACGAGTGGTGCGGCTCCCTAGTTACTTGTCAGATTTCGAGCTCACTGATCATCAACAGAGGTTACAGTCTAGACAGAGAGTAGATACTTCCTCAGGGACGAGTGATGATTCAGAATTGCAAGGAGCGACTGCACCCAAGCTCACCGACACCTTCCCTGAGTGTGAAACAAGTATGCAGCCAAGACAGCCGCTGATAGAGTGGAGTCCCAGTAGAAAGTATGAACAACAGCGAGCACATACGTCACCCTTTCCTGAGCTGTCGTCAGAAGTTCTAGCAGAGTTCCAGCAGTTGCGGAAAGAGACTGAGGAACTGCAACGTCATTCCTATGAGCAGATAATGAGACTGAAGGAGAAGAATGAGGCCCTGGAAACTCAGTTGAGCCTACTTGCAGTGAGTGATCGGTCTAGTCATCATCCACAGATTACATCTTCCCCTGTTCCTCAGCCTCGGGTCACTACTTCTCCTACCACTACAGATGCCAGGCCCATCTCTCTGCCTAGATCCAAGCTACCCCAGAGACCGACTGAAAGTGTAGCAGAGTCATTGAGACAAGATCGCCTGCATGATTTAGAACAGAGGCTAGGCAGCTGGAGATGATATCACCGCCAACTCCTGCCCGACCCTCACAGCATCAGTCCTTCCCCCATAGATCTTATGACAGAGTTGATGATCGTAGAAGTGGCTACAGCTCGACCCAGTTACGTGTTCCTCTTTGTGAAGCCAGATCCAAGAGAGTTCTCCCGTCTGCGCATCGCTTTGGAGAACATTCTGCCAGCAGACGCTACAGAGAGATTTAAATACCAGATTCTCGTCGATCACCTGAAGTTGGAGGAAGCCCTGTTGATTGCAGACTCCTATTGTAACTCATTATGCCCTTTCTCAGATACTATGGAGGCGCTTAACCAACAGTACGGACAGCCTCACCAGTTGGCCCTTCAGAGAATAGCTGAACTTATGGATGGTCTGAACATCAGACAAAGGGGATGTGAGAGCTTTCCGGATGTTTGCACTGAAAGTTCGCTCTCTAGTTAGTATGCTTCAGCGACTGGGGAATAAAGGTTACATGGAGTTAGAGTGCGGTTCCCATGTATCAAGACTGTTGTGTAAGCTTCCACATGATCTGCAGACTAGTTTTAGACGGTCTGTCCATCCCCAACGAGTTCCCATCCCTACCTTGCTGGATCTCTCAGCGTGGTTAGAATTTGAGTTGCAAGTTCAAGAAGACAGTACCAGGTTCTATCCTCCAATGAGTAAGCCAATGCCCATAGACAAGAGGGGACATCAGAGAGACACGAGACAGCCAACGAAGGCCACAAGTATCTTCCTTGGTACAGAGAAACACAGCAGTGACATACCAGGTAAAGCACCCGACCCTAAACCCAGAGACAGGAAGATATTCTGCCCATATTGTGATGCTCAAGACCACTACTTGAATGGGTGTGCCAGTTTCCAGAGTCTTAACAGAGATCAGAAAGTGTATTGGATACAATCACACAAGAGATGTTGGCGTTGTGGAAGAGCCCATCAAGCTGCACAGTGTAACCTCAAGACACCCTGCAAGAGTTGTAATCGCTGCCACTTGTACATCCTCCATGACGTTAACTATCGATCCGTTGTGAAGACGCCTGAGACACCTAAGGTCGGACCTTCAGAGAGTTGCTTGGTGAACACGACTACAGAGACACTGTACCTAGATCGGCCCACTGATAGTCGGCGTGTCTTACTAAAGATCTGCAAGGTACTCCTGAGAAATGGCAGTCAGTGCTTTGGACGACGGATCAGAACGCACCATCCTCCTTCATTCAGCGGCCCAGCAGCTCGGATTGACTGGTCGACCCGAAGAGCTTGTTCTACGTACAGTTAGACAAGACCTTCACATCCTGCATGGTGCTTCAGTAACCTTCACAGTGTCACCAGCATCCCAACCCAAGACTTCATTCAGGATTCGTCAAGCCTTTACAGCAGAGACACTGGGATTAGCTGAGCATACGTATCCAGTAGATGAGTTACAACGCAAGTATAGCCATCTGCAAGGTCTACAGTTGCCATCTGTTGAATCCGTCCAACCACTCCTCCTTATAGGATCAGATTACCCTCACCTCATTACCTCAGTAAAGCCAGTTCGTCTAGGCCCGCCTAACGGTCCTGCTGCCATCAAGACCAGACTCGGTTGGACCCTGCAAGGTCCCACTCAAGAGATCAAGCATCGCTTTCCCAGCCAGCAGTGTCTCTTTACAGCTACTTCAAGCTCGTATACCGACCTGTACAGACAAGTTGAGAAATTTTGGCAACTAGACGTGCTCCCGTACCGCAGTGAGAAGCTCATTACACGCTCAAAGCAAGATCAAGAAGCCTTTTCACTGCTCGAATCCAAGACTACTAGAGTTACAGTAGACGGAGTAGCCAGATATGCCACACCCTTATTATGAGTAAAAGATATGCCTCTCCTGCGAGCTTCCCCAGATACCACTTTGCCTTTTCTGTGTGGAATTGAGAGGCGATTAGCCAGAGATCCAGCACAAGCAGCAGCCTACCAGGTGGAGATGAACAAGTTGAAGGAGGCAGGATACGCACAAGTAATACCTCCCGAACAAGTGGATCAAACTGAGGAGTTGTGGTACATTCCCCACCATATGACGCAACATAACGGCAAGAACAGAGTTGTCTTCAACTGTTCATTCCAACATGGAGGGAAAAATCTCAACAAGTTGCTTCTCCCTGGTCCCACGCTGAGTCCTTCTCTGATGTCTGTCCTCCTGAGATTCCGTGAACACACTGTTGCGTTGAGTAGTGATATTTGAGGCATGTTCCATCAGGTGCGACTGCTACCAGAGGACCGCCCACTACTAAGATTCCTCTGGCGGGACCTCAACATAGATCAGTCTCCCCAAGTTTACGAGTGGCAAGTTCTCCCGTTTGGGACAACATGCAGCCCTTGCTGCGCAACTTTTGCCCTCCAAAAGCATGTCATCGACCATAGTCAGCCAGGCGAAGATGTCCGAGAAAGTATAGAGAAGTACTTCTATGTGGACAACTTCCTCCAGAGTTTCTGTTCCCAAGAAGAAGCCAGGGCACCAGCATGCATCTTCGTCAGAACAAGAGTAGCAGAGATACAGGAGTTAACAGACCCCCAGGATTGGCGTTATGTTGATTCCAAGTCTAATCCTGCTGATAACATCACTAGGGGCAAGACGTTGGCCGAGTTATCCAATGCAAGCAGATGGCGTCTTGGCCCATCATTCTTTCACCTACCCACAGATCAGTGGTCCTACAGCTACCAACTGAAGATTCAGAGCTGAAACAGGTCACATTCTGTGGACTTACAGTTCCTGTCAACAACCCAGCCTTGCCTGATTGCAATCAGTTTGGGTCTTATAAGGAACTACTAGCAGCTACAGCTAGAGCCTTGCACGGGGTGGCTACCCCTACGGAAGTGCTAACAGCTGAGGATTATAGAGAAGCTGAACTAGCCCTCCTTCATCAAGCACAAATCCAAAGTTTCCCAGTCGAGATGGCTCATCTTAAGTCCGGTAAACCTCTACCAATGAGTAGTCGTCTCTTGTGCCTTGCCCCAGAGTATGACATCATTACCCACCTCATCAGAGTTGGTGGTCGTCTCAGACGAACAGAGCAGCTAGACGAATCCGCCATTCACCCTATAGTTCTTGACCCTAAGCATCCCCTAAGCAGACTCATGATCCAGGACGTAGATTAAATTCTACACCATCCAGGAGCAGAGAGGGTGTTTGCTGAAGTACGACGTAAGTACTGGATATTGAGAGGCCGACAAGCTATTCGGCAGCACCAAAGAACCTGCTTAGGCTGTAAACAGTGGAGAGGCCAGCCCAGTATTCCCAGGATGGCCGACTTACCTCCTTCAAGACTGCGCTTACTTCAACCAGCCTTCTACTCCACTGGAGTGGACTGCTTCGGCCCTTACCTCATCAAGATTGGGCGCAGACATGAGAAAAGATGGGGTATCATATTTAAGTGTCTGACAACGAGAGCTGTATACCTGGACCTGCTCTATCAGATGGACACAGATTCATTCTAAATGGCCCTCCGAAGATTCATCTCCCGCAGAGGCAAGCCATTCGAGATCATCTCTGACCAAGGTACAAACTTCAGAGGTGGTGAGAGAACACTACAAGAAGATTTCGCTGTGCTCCATCCTTCCCTCCAGAAGCAATTAGCCAGTCACCAGATTAGCTTTAAGTTCAACCCCCCAGGCGCTTCGCACTTTGGAGGCTGTTGGGAAAGAGAGATAAGATCCCTGAAATTAGTTCTCTGTTCTACTATAGGGGATCAAATTGTGACAGAGGAAGTGCTGCGTACTGTGCTTGTTGAGATTGAAGGCATTCTCAATTCAAAGCCATTCGGCTATACGTCCTCAGACGTAGCGGACCCTGACCCAGTCACTCCCAACATGCTGCTCATGGGGCGGCCTGACTCATCCTTGCCGCAAGTAATATACCCTGAATCAGAGATGCTGAGCAAACGGAGATGGAGACACAGTCAGCTTCTAGCAGACCAGTTCTGGAGACGTTTCCTCCGTAACTATCTCCCAGAACTGCAAGTCCGGCAGAAGTGGCACAGAGAGGCAGAGAACATACAGCCAGGCACAGTTGTCATGATTGTCGATCATCAATTACCCCGAGCTCTATGGCCAGTTGGACAAGTAACAAAAGTTCTTCCTGGAGAAGATGGGAGAGCCCGGACTGCTGAAGTGGAAGTCAAGAAGAAGACCTATCTTCGTCCCGTCACCCGGCTCATCAGCCTCCCTGCTTTACCAGATTGAGTACCCTTTAGTGCTACCCCCTTACTTGATCCCTTACCGTAGTGCCTTTTCTGAATTACACATTTACACAGCAAATGAGGGGGTGGCTGTAGAAAAGGCCAGCTATGTATAGAGACATTAATGCCACCTTGTGACTTTAAGAGGTATTGCGCTGATGAATCAGCATTTCCCTTTAACAATCCCTTTAACAGTATTAACAGGACGCAGTTCAGAGCACGGACATTCTTCGCTATAGTTCAAGTTGTTGTTGTTTTCTGCTGAGTGCGTTCATATACAAGTGAGTGATTGTTCACGTTATTCATTATCTTTAAGTTGCTGTATTTTGAAGGCATAAGTTAGTGTTATCGATAGTTGCTAATTATAATCGTGTATGTGCGCCACACGCGCTGTGTATTGCATCATCCATATACGGCGCTAGTAAATGCATAAGAGAGACGGTTAAATAGCGATATTGGTGTATAATGTTGTAAACTTTGAGTAGGTGTGTATATTATTATTTACTGAATAATTGTTTGTGTTGTGTTGTTTGTGCTACTTAAGCCATATTTATCGGTTCTTCTGAACTCACGTGTCAGAGAACGTGATGCCATTTTCACAAGGGCTAAACTAACCTGTACATATCTGAATCGATCGTTATATCGCTAATTTGCTACTATGCTATATGGCTATTATGTTTAAGTATATATATTATGTATAAGTAACAGAGTAAGTTCATATTTCATTACTAATTGGGTATTGTTATTTCTGTTTGTTTAGAACCACTCATACTAAGCTACACTCCAAACTGGGTTGTACTACTCTGTCATACTCACTGCTATCTATACTACGATCATTCACTCAACCAAATTCAAAGACCGTAACCCTCTACAAGCTTCAAACCATTAAAGTGTACTTCGTCTTGTGTCTGCTAAATTTCCACCAGCACCCACACTAGTCTACCTCACAGGAGCTAAGCCAGAGGTAAGCATTATAAATGTACATTTATTCGTCGTTTTGTCCATGTAATGTTACATTTCCCACTATATTTATATTGGTCTGTGTTAAAAAGTTTTCAAATTCCCCTCTATTATTTTACATGGGCTATCCCTGTTGGTGTATTTGCGCGTGAGGTGGTTCAAGATGCTGTCTGAGGTAAATTTATGTTTATCCCTTTTAGTTGTTTAAATTGGTCACTAAAACACGCAACTTTACAAAAATATATTTAATATTTTCAAAACTTTATCTGTGTGAAGTATTTGTTCTTGTAGTAAAATAGGCTTTGTCGTGGATCCCGGATGCTCATGCTAGCCTGTGAAAGGCGTTTGCAATTTAAAAAGGCACACTGAAACGTATGGAATGATTTTCCGGACTATTTTCAAAAGCAATTGCAAATTGTATTTTCAATTGCGTTTTCCACATGTGAGCGCATACATTGGGACATAATCCAAATGCAAAATCTTGCATTACCGTTTGCATTTTCGCTTTCGCGAACGCACAGTGACTGCCACATTTCAAATGAAAAGGCAAAGTCCTTTTGCAATTGTATTTCCCATGTCTTACGAGTTATGAGCCTGTCATATTTAAATTGCAACATTAATTACCACATTTGCCTTTTCACTTTCTCTGCGTCGCGCATGTAACCTGCCAAAACTCAAATGAAATCGCAATTCCTTTTGCATTTGAATTTCCGACGTCTACACGGAAAGCTGTCAATCATTGTGAGGGGTGGGACTATACTAGGGGGCGTGTTTGTATTGGGAAGTGATGTCGCTCATAGACGACTGTGCTGAATGCTTTGATTAATGGAGGTAATCGGTGAAGGCTCCGCTAAAAGCAGCTGTCAATCAGTTCATGCCTGTGTGAACGAACAGACAACCTTCTTGGCACAATACATAATTCTGTCTTTTTTACCCCAAATGCAGCGATTATCCCCTGCTAACAGCAGGAGCCACAACGGTCCACACAATAGGTCAATATTCACTATTAACGAAAAGCTTTACACCTGTCTCAACATCTCTCACTGCTTCTCTCACTCTGATTGACGCAAATGAGTATACAGACAGTGCAATTCTACACTTATGGTTTCTTACAAATGTAGAAAATACAAAGGATTAGGCTACAACATCACTGAACTAAATTATACCCATATGCAAATCACATTTCTTATTAATATATATTTATTAACAATAAAGATTAAAAATAAGAAAGATGCACATTACAAATACTTATTACAGTACATTTTATTCCTTTCTACACCTGGCTCAATATTTTGAAAAGAAAAAAAAAAAACGTGCCAATCTATATTTATTTACCCATTTTCCACCTATATAGCCTATATATTATTTCATATTTTAACAGTTATAATCCATTATGGAGCACATGTCCCGTGGCACCAAAGCGTTATGCAAGTCTCAAGATCTCTCACTGTGTACAGCCACTCGACACTTCGATTGATGCACATGATTTTTAATATTAATTCACTTTGGCTGTGGCATGTTCTGTGACAGCTGCGCCTAGATCGTTGGTGTGAAGATTCATCTAGGGCAGGCAGAGCAGGAGTAGCAGCATTTTCTGTTTTGTTACATGCATCAATTGGAGTGTAAACAGACTGAGAGATCTTGAGGCAGGTGCTCTATTATAAGATAGGAATAAGATATAGGTGGCAAATAGGTAAATACTTGCAGATTTGCACTGTCTGTTTGTTTATGTGCATCGGAGTGCAAACAGTAAAAGATCTTGAGGTGATGCGCTCTCTATTACTATGGAAGTTCTAAGCGGCCATGCATTTTTTTCCCCCTTGTTTTCTCGTGATCTCGACATGACATAAAAGTTATTTTCTAGTTATCACGACTGCGCCAGCAGGTGGCAGTATAGAACTACTGATGGGGAGTTGATACTGTATCAACTACAGGTGCATCTCAATAAATTAGAATGTCGTGGAAAAGTTCATTTATTTCAGTAATTCAACTCAAATTGTGAAACTTGTGTATTAAATAAATTCAATGCACACAGACTGAAGTAGTTTAAGTCTTTGGTTCGTTTAATTGTGATGATTTAGGCTCACATTTAACAAAAACCCACCAATTCACTATCTCAACAAATTAGAATACTTCATAAGACCAATGAAAAAAACATTTTTAGTGAATTGTTGGCCTTCTGGAAAGTATGTTAATTTACTGTATATGTACTCAATACTTGGTAGGGGCTCCTTTTGCTTTAATTACTGCCTCAATTCGTGGCATGGAGGTGATCAGTTTGTGGCACTGCTGAGGTGGTATGGAAGCCCAGGTTTCTTTGACAGTGGCCTTCAGCTCATCTGCATTGTTGGGTCTGGTGTCTCTCATCTTCCTCTTGACAATACCCCATAGATTGTCTATGGGGTTCAGGTCAGGCGAGTTTGCTGGCCAATCAAGCACAGTAACACCATGGTCATTGAACCAGCTTGTGGTACCTTTGGCAGTGTGGGCAGGTGCCAAGTCCTGCTGGAAAATGAAATCAGCATCTCCATAAAGCTTGTCAGCAGAAGGAAGCATGAAGTGCTCTAAAATTTCCTGGTTGTTGGCTGCGTTGACTCTGGACTTAAGAAAATACAGTGGACCAACACCAGCAGATGACATGGCAGCCCACTCTTCCTCCAGACTCTGGGACCTTGATTTCCAAATGAAATGCAAAAATTACTTTCATCTGAAAAGTGGACTTTGGACAGGGTTGCTGCAGGATTTTTAAGCTCAAATTTAAGACTTTTTAAGACCTTTTTTAAGACCTGCACAAATAAAATTAATACCATATGAGCAGGGTAGGGCAATGTCTATGGTAAACTGTAAAATTAATGTAAAAAGCATGATTTACAGTTCAGATAGAAGTTTTCACGAAACAAAAAGTTTTATAAAATTATACACTTCACATTTCAGCCTTTAAACCATTTTTTTAAGAAAATGGATGAGTCAAAAGTATTAATTATATTAATTTAAACAATTATCAATAAATTATTATATGTGACCCTGGACCACAAAACCAGTCTTAAGTCGCTGGGGTATATTTGTAGCAATAGCCAACAATGCATTGTATGGGTCAAAATGATTGATTTTTCTTTTATGTCAAAAATCTATTTTTTTATTTATTATATTAAGTAAAGATCATGTTCCATGAAGATATTTTGTAAATTTCCTACTGTAAATATATAAAAAGTAAATTTTTGATTAGTAATATGCATTGCTAAGAACTTCATTTGGACAACTTCAAAGGCGATTTTCTCAATATTTCGATTTTTTTGAACCCTCAGTTTCCAGATTTTCAAATAGTTGTATCTCGGCCAAATGTTGTCCGATCCTAACAAACCATACATCAATGGAAAGCTCATCATTTTTTTCAGATTTTGAACAATTGACACTTAAGACTGGTTTTGTGGTCCAGGGTCACATATTAATTAAATAACAAATTTTTATAATGAATTATCTCCTTATCGCTCCACCAGTTCACATTCACATTTACCACCAGTTACACATTTACATTTTGTCTGAACAAAAACAACCCAATGTTCCTGCAATACTGGAGGCTGCAGTTCTAGGACTGCATAGGACCCTATTTTTTTGGGACAGCACCATCTATTCCAACAGAGGAGACCTGATTCAAACATCAAACAAACAGATGCAAACAAACAGCACATCAGACGTGAAGTGCTGCAGCTAATTAACTGAAGTCTCGCACAGACACAAGTCTTCTTTCCAAGAAAACTGAATTTTAAACCAGAATATATTGAATATTGAAATGAATTCGGTTAAATATTTCAAGTGTATACAATTAAATAACTACATAATTTCTTAAAAATAATAATTACAGAATTGAATACCAAGTGCTATAAAATAGTATGAGCCACTAATATTCAGTCATTTAGCAGATGCTTTTATCCAAAGCGACTTATAAATGAGGACAATGGAAGCAATCAAAATCAACAAAAGAGCAATGATATGCAAGTGCTATAACAAGTCTCATTTAGCCTAACACAGTACATGTAGCAAGAGATTTTTTAAAAATTATATAATAAATAAAACGAAAGCATAGAATAGAAAAAGAATAGAGCAAGCTAGTGTTAGAGGCCTTTTTTGCTTTTGTTAATTGTATAATAAATAAAAAGAAAACCGAATACAAAAAGATTAGAAAAGCTAGTGTTAGTTTTTATTTTTTATTTTTATTTTTTTTAAAGAATAGAATTAGAATAGAGAGAGGTGTGACATTCTTCATTCTCTCTTACATTCTTTTTGGCTCATTAAAAATTAATCTTGCTGCCACGTGCTGGATTAATTGAAAAGGTTTGATAGAACTGGCTGGAAGACCTGACACAATACATACATGCAAAAAATAAATAAATAAAATAATTAAAAAACAAACAAAAAAACTATAGGGTCCTAGAAATCCAGTTCTGAAACTACAGCCTCCGGCTACTCACAACAACAGCCCTATTGAACATGCAGATTCATTCTCTGCCAGCAGGAGGCGCTTTCGAACGGTTTCCTCGGTAACGCCAGAACACAAAGCAGCGCAGCACCGGACTTTGAAACGTGCAGCGCTCATATTTTATTTATAGAGCTTGGGAACCTACGTCACGCCGCGTCGGATTCCGCCATGTTTTAGGTCACGCTCAGGAGCACACAAAGTAAACAAATGCAAATCACCACAGAAAAAGCCGACCGTTTTACATTCATATTTTTTGAAAAACATCTTACATACACTTAGAATAGAACGGACTAATATGTAAATCTCTTTAAATAAAAAAAAATCGCTCTGTTGTTTGTCTGAGAGGCTGCAAATATTCATTACTATTCAGCAGAGGTGGGGGCAAGTCACACATGTTCAAGTCTCAGGCAAGTCCCAAGTCCCTACCATCAAGTCTCAAGCAAGTCTCAAGTCACAGTACAAACAAATCAAGCAAGTCAAGTTAAGTCAGTGGCTCACCTCAAGCAAGTCAAGTCGAGTCCTGATAAGGGTCAAGTCAAGTCACAGTATCAAACAGGAACAAATATATTTTTGCCACATGACCTTATTCATTTTTCCTCAGAAATTTACTTTTTTAATTATACATTTTAAATAATAATGTTTTAAATATAACATTTTTAAAATAGGCAAAATACTACTTTGTATACCGATAAGTCTGTAATTGAGAAAAAATTTATAAAAGTACAAGATACAAATATGTATCTCATATTTATGTTATATTGAGTTTGACCATCCTAGGAGACAAAGATAATAGATGTTTGAAAATTATTTCGCACTAAATATCTCCAGTGAAAACTGGGATTCAGTCTGGGAGCACGCTAAATAATTTCAGTGTGTAACAAAACATGCTATTCAATTTTAAATAATATGTTGACTACAAATCACCCCTTATATCAGAAATAAAATGGACCCAAAATTTTCATCGGATATAGACACCCTATTTGGACTGTTTCTTTCACTTTGCATGATTGCCTACATTGTTCTTGAAAACTATTGTAATCATGGCTCAAAACAAGAAGCCTATTGCTGTTAATGTTTATGTATCTTCTCCTGTAGCTTATCCATTTCTTTGATTTTATCTTAATAAGAACTAAATTGACAGCTGTGCATTTAAGGTCTGCCTAAGCTTTTTTTTTGTTTTTGTTTCGTTTTTGTTTTCTGTTTGTTCTGTTGGAAAAATAATTAATTTAAAAAAATTTAATATAGAAATATGAAATTAACTGTTAGACCAACTCTATGACATTAATGTCACCAGTAAGTGGTGGCAAATCACAGCTTTATCACAGAAGTGTTCACTGAACCGATTCATTCAAAACAGTTGATTCGTTCATGAACAAGCAAGAATGGGCCACTGAATCACTCAACCGATTCGTTCAAATCCCTGGATTCGTTCAGTATTCAGTGTGTTGCTTAGAGACGCGCGTGACTCTAACTTAGCTGTGGACTCAACGGAACTGTTGGCAGCCGCGCTGAAAATATTACTAAATATCGTAAGTTATAAATATAAAAACTCATACTAGGGCCATTTTGACAACGTCTTGGATTTTGGGTTCAAGAGAAATATCACTAATCGATAAAACACTGTAGTTTTCAACTAACGAACACGTTTACATACCTTTCCTTTATGAAGTGGTAACGTCCTGGCTTTGCAAATGCATACAGTTTCGAAGTGTTAATCCAAACATCTCGGGAGATTCTCTTGCTCTGTGTATTTGGCGCGCTGTGTTCCTGTGCTCGTGCAGTGTCATGAACTGCGCAGACTCGGATCACTTCTGCCGCTGGTTCAGTGGCTTGCGTTTTGTTGACCAAATTATGTCTCAATGATTCATAATAACAATTAGAGTTGTTATAAAGTCAAATCCTGCCGAGTCATGAAGGTCAAGTCAAGTCAAGTCTCAAGTCACTGGATCTCAAGTCCAAGTCAAGTCGAGTCATTTTCTTAATTTAGTCAAGCAAGTCAAGTCCTTAAATTTGCGACTTAAGTCAGACTCGAGTCAAGTCATGTGACTCGAGTCCCCCACCTCTGCTATTCAGTCTCCTTCACTACAGTGGTAATGATATATGCTAACTGCTAAAACACTTACTACAATTGACCATGGTTTTACTATAGTAAATGTGTAGCGACCGTATTTTTGGTGTATGTATTACCATTCCTATAACCACAATCTTATTAAATACCACGGATAAACTATGGTTAGAGTAGCAAAACCATGGCTAATTTTGTAAGGGTTTTGTAACAGCTAGATCTCAAACAGTGGATCATTGTTATATCGTCATATTGCCCGGTAAAACTGCTCAGTGTTAAGAGTTAAGTCATTATAGAGGCAACAGAACTTGAAGCTGCTTTGAAACGATGTGTATTGTGGATGCTATGCAAATAAATACATTGACTTGACCGAACCAAGTTGAAGACACCTACTAGGATGCCGAACAACGATGCGAGCGATCAAATAAATGAAGGAAACTTAATCCGTACAAAAAGTGGCCTGGTATTAACGAGCTGCCGCAAATAACATTTCCATATATGATTTCCTTCTATTAGTGGTGTGAGGGCTTACAGTTTAATGCAAATCACTGTATCTATAATATATTAAATCTACAGAGATGAATTAGTACTTAGTACTACACGGTATCAGTCAAAGTTGTGGAGACACTGGTATTGTTGTATTCTGTAACTCTTTATGTTTGTGGTAGATGCTATGGGTTGTATATGTTGTCTACTGTCTTTTTTAAATCTGGACCTTGAGTCTGTAATAAAAGTTTGATTGATTGATTGATTGAATTATAAAGCCACATTTTATTTTAGATGTTTACCATACGAGTTTCGGTTTAATTTTCATCTGAGTTCCGTAGTGAATGTAGACATATTTAATGTTTATGATTCAACTTAGATCGCGTTGGAATGATCAATTGCCATAGCCCTTATCATCAATGTCTGCAGGTAAAACCTCTGCTTTTTCGGCATTATAACGCGGAGAAAGCACGTTTTTCACACCGGCCGTGCAAAGGGATATGACAATTGATGATACAGTAAGCCTTAACCACTGCAACGCGATCTTAAGTAGAATAATATAAACATTAAATAATATAAAAAGTCTACATTCACTACCACTCAGTCTCCGCTGTAGCTCCCGTGACCTAAATTCCCAGAATGCATTGCTGCTGTGACGACACATTCCCAGACTCTATAGCCTTTTGAAGTTTAATCGTCACATTAAGCTGTATCGCGATTCTGGTCTGTACCCAAATTTAAGACCTCTTGAAATCATAATTAAGACAATTTAAGACTTTTTATGACCTTAAATTTGATAAAGTAAATTTAAGACCTTTTAAGACTTTAAGGACCCGCGGGAACCCTGTTTGGACCACTGAGCAACAGTCCAGTTCTTTTTCTCCACAGCCCAGGTAAGACGCTTTTGACATTTTTGGTTCAGAAGTGGCTTGGTAGCCCTTTTCCTGAAGACGTCTGAGCGTGGTGACTTTTGATGCACTGACTCCAGCTTCAGTTCACTCCTTGTGAAGCTCTCACAAGTGTTTGAATCAGCTTTGCTTGACAGTATTCTCAAGCTTGCAGTCATCCCTGTTGCTTGTGCACCTTTTCCTACCCAAATTCTTTTGAGTCTTTTGAGTTATCAAAAAAATAGGCACATGTATTTTACTATGGCACAGTAATATAGTAATAATTAATTACTTTCTCCTGTTTTACTGTTGATTTCCTCTTTTCCTGATCATTTGGAATGAGGATAAAAAGACAAAAACAAAACAAAAACATGCAAATAAGTTCAAAGATCCATTCAATATCTATTACCGTATTGACCCGAATATAAGACGATGTTTTTTCCTTGGAAATACATCTGAAAAAACGCATTCGTCTTATATTCAGGGTCTAGACTTTGACATGTCAATAATACACCCACAACAATAGGTGGCGCCAAAAACGCATAAAACGAGTGTGCCATGAAATATGTAATGTAATGTGTGTTGTAAAGATCGCGAATGAAAACAAATGAAAAAGAAAAGCTTACAGCAGCATGATCGTGACTGTCATGTTAGCCTGATGGGACCAAACTTCCTCTGTAAGTGATTTTAAAACATAAGACAGTACCCAGATTTGAAGACTACAATAAGATTTCACGTCTACTGATAATAACATTTTGGTAGGCTACTATGAGTTGGATAGCCTAATTGTTATATAATTCAGAAGGGCTACCTGTTATTTCAATGGTATATCAAAATTTTCCAATGTCATTGTTGGTACATTTTACCAGTATTTACCATATTTTCAAAACAAAAATTAGAATTGGAAAAATGTGCAATATGAAAATAATTTAAGAATAAATGTGTTTTACAGAGAGAGAGAAAAAAAAACAAACGGAAAAAGGGGGATCGTCTTATAATCAGGTTCGTCTTATATTCGGGACAATACGGTAAGTAGACAGAACTCAGATTAACGTGTTCGTAAGTAGATTCACACTTTTAAGTAATCACAATTTAATGAATTTGTTAGTCTAACTTAAAATAAAAAGTGACCACAACACATTTTCTTTAGTTTATTTGTTAATGTAACTCAGAATTGTCAGGTTCACTTAACTTTTTTCTTTTAATTATGCATGAATTTCCTTTACTTAATAATTTCAAGGCAACGGGTTTCCTCAGTTTTTTTAAGTAAGGTCAACTGATCGCTTTTTACAGTGTAGCCACAATTATTGTTACCCCTAGAAGCATGTTCTTATCCAGCCAAGACTTCCTCTCTTTTTGCAGGAATACACAAAGGCCAAATTCCTTTAACATGAATTAGAAATTAGAAAGTGGCTGTAAAAAGAGCAAAAACATTGAAAATTTTCATTTCTGCCATTTAGGGGCAATAATGGAGAATTTCTAATTGACAGAAAATATTTCAGATCTGCCCGGAAGAGGGTGTGTGTCAATTTTGTCTTAAAGCAAAAGGAGGAGAATAATTTGAGTGGCCAAAGACTCTCCAAGTATCACAGCTGGAGAAAATATTTAAGTCTTGGGGTCAGAAAGCCAAAAAAAAAAAAAAAAAGTAGTCTATGGTCAGATTAGCTTTTTAGCAGCAAACACTCAATATAGGTTTGGTGCACTCGGGGATGAAAAGTCCCCCATGTGTACAATTAAATATACTGCTGTATCTTTAATGTTGTGGGCCTATTTTTCTGCTGGAGATCCTGCATCCTGTTCAGATAGATGGCATCATGGATTTGATCAAATACCAAAAGATAAAAAATAAAATCAAAATCTGACTGGTCTAAAAAATCTAATCTAATAATGGGGCCACGGTTGGATCTTCCAACAGGAAAATGATCCAAAAACAAACATCAACATCGAACCAAAAAACGACTCGCTAAGCACAAAACCAAGCTTCTGCCATGGCCATCCCATTTCCTTGACCTGAATCCTATAGAAAATGAGTGGGGCGAACTGAAAAGGAGAAGCATCGACATGGAGCTGTGAATCTGAACAATCTGGAGAGATTCTGTGTGAAGGAATGGTCTCTGATCTCTTGTTAGGTGTTCTCTAAATTCATTCGACATTACAGGCTCATAGCTGTTATCTTGGCAAAAAGAAGTAGCAAAAAGTATATGATTAATTGTGGCCAATGTGTATTAGATAAAAAAAATAAAAAAATTCATAATGCGATTCCCCATTTTAAATTCTCACTCTCCAGTGAAAGGTTAGATATTTGTAAATTTTAAAAATAAAGTATCAAAAGCAGTAACGATGCAGATTTATTTTCACAGACTTCTATGACCATATTTACCAAGAGTATGAATCATTTCAGTTGAACAGCTGTACATACACATTTAAAACATTTGAAAGATTTTACACACAATTTAGTTGGTTTAACTCAAATTACTGTATTCTAGTATGTTTAACTTATCATTTGTCAAAATACATTTTCTAATGTAGAACCAAATTATTTTATTAATTACTTTTATGGAAGTTCTATTATTTGTTTAAATTATATTTATATGAAATTATACTATTTTAATTTTTAAATGCCCACAGCCTAGGCAAAACTCTTCTGCATAATGGTAATCACACAATTCAAAAACATCACAGAAACTCCTCTGTTCAGCTTTGTCATAACATAAATTACATTTTAAATACATCCATATAGATTACTATAAATTTATAGTTATGCTCACCTTGCACATTGTCTGAGAACCACACAGAGGCGCTCTTGCTATGCAGTTTGTAGCACTGCTTATTCCATGCAGCTGACATCAGTTAAAACTTGAAATGCTCTCCTTCATCAATGTGGCTATAAGTCCTTAAATGAAAGCTACAGTATCAACTGGGTTGATTTTATTTACATTACTCTTAATCTGTCATTGTGAAATTACCTAAATAATGGTTGAAGCATTGTCCTTCCTCTTTTACATTGCTCATTACAATTTGAGTCTTGTACTGCAATGGCCTTTATTCTATAGTATACTATATAGCCTATACTAAAAGCCATACTGAGACTCTTAATTGAGACGCTGATGTTGCCTTCAAAATTTCAGTCCATATCACAGAACTTTACAAAGTAATCTAACTGAACATCAGTCGGACCAAAACACACAGGCAGGCCTTAGTGTCATAGTGCTGTCTGATCTACATTGTAAAAAAAAATTCCGTAAAATTTACGGTAAAAAAATAGCAGCTGTGGTTGCCGGAATTCTACTGTAAAAAATACGGTAGCATCATTTTAGGTTTTAACTTAAATTTACAGTTAAATACCGTAATTTCATTAACTGATATAATGTTAATATACCAACCTATTCAAAAACTGAAATCTGTTTTGTACCTTTGTAATGCAATGATAACCACCAAATGCAGGTGGTGATGAGAAAGTCACATGATGAACCAAAGCCCATCACAAGCAGCTTTTAAATAATAACATGTATAGAAGGTGCACAGTGTCATTCACACAAGCACTAAACACCATCATGGTGAGACTCATTAAACTGAAATATGCAATAAACATTAATTTAACAACATTAGATGTAACATACAACCCTAATAAACATAACTGATAAGAAAAAAACTAAAAAGAAACAGTTATTTCAAAGAAATTCTGGGAACGTCAATTTATGGTTTCTCCCTGTAAATTTTACATTCTTTTTCACTTCCAAAAATGGTATTTCACAGTAAAATTGTCTGAAATGTCTATTACAGTTTTTCACTGTATATATTAGGGGAACTTACCATTAACCATTTAACAGGTTTTTACAGTAGCATTTTCACAGTTTTTCGTCATTTTTTACAGTGTACCAGGAAGCATTGATCTCAAGTCTATCATTAGCTCTCTTTACACTGAATAATTAAGCACATTAAAAAGCATGTGTAAGATGCTACTTTCCAGTAAAGGATTTTCTAGGAAAGTGCTTTCTGTGAATAAGGGAAATAATACACTGTCAGGGTACCAATGATCTGTAAGCTTTTGAACAGAATAATTTCATGTAATTTCACAAGCTTGGCCCACCCTGGCAAACACCCCCACCCCCCAAAACCAAACCAAAAAGTGTGGTCAAACTGATCTCAGTTGCATGGAATAAGTGGTGCTTCAAACTGCAATAGCAAGAGTGCCTCTGTGTGGTTCTCAGACAATGTACAAGGTTACCATAACTATAAATCTATATAATAATCTGCATTAATTTATTTAAAATGTAATTTATTCCTGTAAAGCCAATCCTGAGAATCCTATATAGCCCACCTTTCATTTTAGAGCTGAAGCCATGCCTGTTATTTTGTCTCGTGCAATATAGTTAAATATATGTTATGCGGATAAAAAACCCCCCACTATGTTCAATATCAATTAAATAATAATAGGATCTATTATGCAAATAGGATCTAAATGCAAAGTTTACAGAAGCATTAGGCTTAAATAGCCAAATGTACCTGAAATACCAAGAAAAAGAAAATTAATTGGTTGAAATTTACGTCTTTCAAGAACTGTTTATTTTTATATTCTGAATGCAGATTCCTTTGTATTCTTTTCTCGAATTTAACTGGGCATTACATTTTAGTACCATACATGATAAATCCATTCATTCTTGTGTTAGTCTTTTGCTGAATGGATTATGAATCAAAGCTGGTCCTCTTTTAAAAAAAAACCTAATTTGTAAAGCTGCTGTATAGTATAAGGCTACATGATGGAGTAATGGAGTAAACCCACTTTAAAATGACAGGCATTAACTCAAATGTGCATTTACAACAGTGAAACAGTGTATGTTACATCATTTGAGCACTAATGTATTTTCATTGTGGGTTGATGAAAGGCTGTCTACATATATGGCGGGGTTCTTTAACATTTATGCATGTAATAATGAATGCTGACTTATTTTTAAAATGCAAAAAGCTGTCACCATTTACCTGCATTAGCAACATGGCAGAGCCAAACCAGCTATCAGATGTCTGAAACAAAAGTCATATATTTTACTTTCAGTGAGTAAATGAGTCTTCTCTCATATTTAAGGAAATATCAACTGATCTGAGTAAGCTCTTGGCACACAGCTGGCCCATGGGAGTTTTGGAATAAATATTTGCCCTTTGCTTTTGTTTACAGTCACTTTGTAGCAGAGGTGTAAAGTACTTGAGTAAATGTAACTTACCGTACTTATCAAAGACATTAGCAATTTTTACTCTCTACTTCACTACATTTATGAATGAGTATCTGTATTCTTTACTCCACTACATTTGAAATGAGTGTTGCAGTTACACATTACATTTTGCATGGCACCTAGCTTTTCTGCAGCAGTTTTTTTATGCTACAAAAGATGTGATATCGCCAAATCTATTTATTATCCACATATTCAAATGTTCATGAAGAAGAGCGCTGAAGAGTGCTTGTGCGTTCGGCTGAGTCTATTATTTCACCTCGGCTCAGATTGATTTTATGACACAAGATTAATGTAAACACAGCCTACTGTGAACACCCTTGTAATTCGCTTCAACCTTTTCGAATTTTATGAATGATTATTTTATGTTCAAGTGTGTGTAAGGACAGGGGTCTGCAACCTTCAACGTCAAAAGAGCCATTTTGGCCCTTTTCCCACAAAATAAAATTCACGTGGAGCCACAAAATATTTCATGCCCAAATAAAGATAACACGGCATATAGCTAAAGTTTTATATTCAGTTATGTTACAGGGCAGGGGAGTAGCAATCATTTCAGAAGTGAGGGGGACAGAAATGTCAACTAAATATTATTATAATAATAATAATAATAATAATTATTATTATTACTACATTTATATATGTATAATGGACAAAAAAAATATTATCTCTTACTTTCAAATGGCGAAGAAATAAAATACACTGCTGGACAATAACCAATAATTTGTCTTCTATAATATTTTTGATAAATATTTTACTAATGACAATTTTATGGTTATGATTGTACAATCAGTATATATAGTACAAATACTTTGTCAATTTTTATCACAGAATAAGGCAGAACATATATTTTATAGCTTCTGTAATGTAATTAATGCTGTCAATTACCACTGTATAATTCATATTTATTACCTGGAAAAACACACATAAACCATATCGTCTTCACGTTTCATCCGTTAAGTTATATGCTTGTTATTCAGCTTAGCTACAGCGATAGCGGTATGCCCATAGACATAATATACGTAGACGCCTCATGACGTGCTGGAAGGTAATCCAGCGTCGCCGCCATATTGGCTGGGTCTCCTCAGTCTACGCTAGCACTCCGGTGAACGGAGAGCGAGCAACTATGCCCGTATTTTGTGCAGTTTACGGTTGCAATAACTGGCACAGTATTGATACCTGTTACGGATCTACCAGGCTCTGTCACCAGCCAGTCACAATGCACTCTCTCACCCGAGTTCTAATCAGCCACACCTGCACATCATCTAATCACGAATCAACACCGGCATATAAACACACACCTCACAACACCTCATTGTCTGGTCTCGTTCATACGAAGTAGACTCCTTATGCTATCACAGCGACTTACCTGCTACTTACCCCCTTGTGTACTTGCCTCCAGTGTTCTCTCCAGCCGTGCGTCTACAGTGTGCCCCAGTCTGTCTGCTCCAGTGATCAGCTCCTGAAGGCTGTTCCTCCACCTGTGTGAAGTGTGTGCTCTGGTCCGTATTCAGGTTGTCCTGTCAAGACAAAGATCTCCCGTCAACATATCAGCAGCAGTTACCTGGACAACTGAACATCACACTTACCACCTTCAAGCCATATTGCCTTGCTCAATCCAAAATAAACATTTGTGATCCATCTAACTCCCGGTTTCAGTCTGCTTCTGTAACAATACCAGATCGCGTGGGATTACCTGATTCATCAGTGAAGGTGGTCAGAGCAGCAGAGCATGTGATTCGACAAAACTCAAAAGAACAATGTGTCAGTGTGTCCTTCGTCAACTGTTTCGTTTGGGCGGATTGGTTCAGAGGATGAGTTCTTACTCGGGGAGCACTTTGCAGAAACCCAATTCAGAATTGAGAACCAAGGGTGTAAGATGCTGGAATGACCTGGAATTATAACGCTTACTTTTCCAGGCCTTTTAAAATTTTTTTACTGAGCTGGTACAGTATATATGGGAGCTTGTATGTATATGTGTTACAGAAGGGTCGTGTGTGTGTGAGTGAGAGAGAGAAATAAATTCAAATGAACAATCAAACTTTTCTTTATTAAAATATAAAATTAATTCATTTATACATTTATCAATATGCCATAGCCTACCATATGTCTTTGTTAAAGAGCATAATACAAAGTATTTTAGCATGAAAGCACATATTTTTCAATGTGTGACAGCGTCCTGTATCATAACTAAATCTCTGCTGTTTGTAACAAACCAAACCGTGTGAAAATCCGGTAAAAATTCAGTGAGTGTCGGCGCCAATAGCCTCGTGGTTAGTGCGCCGACATATAGCGCAACTATGCTCACGCCTACCCGAGTTCGATTCCCGTCTCGAGGTCCTTTGCCGATCCCGCCCCCTCTCTCCACCCAATGCTTTCCTGTCTGCTCTCTACTACTGTCCTATCTAATAAAGGCATAAAAAGCCCAAAAATATAACTTAAAAAAAATTCGGGGAGTTATGATTATTGTAGTTGGAAGGCTATATTAAATATCATTTTTAAAATTTTTTATTAAATTAATGACAGTAACAGGATTGACGTCATAGTCACAGGACTGATCAGAGTAACAAGAATGACAGGACACACATTCTTCGGCACACTGCACATTTGTTTACATTACTGTACAGTTTTACAATTTTAAATTGCATTATATTGTTTTGCACTTATTAGCATAGTTATATGACAATAGTAAAGTAAATTTTCAGTTTAAGTCAGTTCAATGTTGATTTAGCAGCACATTACATTTCTAGGAGATCTCATTTTTTTTAGGGTATTGTAATTAGATAATGCATCCATCTGTTTGTCTGTGTCCCCTCACAGAACTTCAAATATACTGATCTGGTTCAATTATTAGCCAAAATTACGTGGTGACAATCCGTGACTTGTTTCTTTCCACAGTAGCGGGAGGACGAGACGAGGGGATCCACAAGGACAAACTCACACTCAAACACCGTTGACAGAGGATCTGGAGGAGGAAGAAAACACAGGGAGATGGAGAACAGGAGGTATAAATCACAAGGTAAGTATATGGTAGGTAAGGATATCTCTTGCTTGTCATGAGGTCGGAGTCCACGTTGGAACTAACGAGATCTGACGGCATGGTGTGAGTGGTGCTGGTTTAAGTAGCGGCCTTGATGGCTGTGGTGATTGAGTGCAGGTGTGGGTGATTAGTATTCGGGTGACCTGGAACGCTGTGATTGGTGGAGTGAAGGGCCTGACTGATCCGTGACAATTCCAGGTTTTTCCATTGTAACTTCAACTATATTTTATTTTGGACAAACCCCTTTTTTAATTTCTTTCTTGTAAACATATATTTTTTTTGTATTTTTCTTAACTGACATGGTCACCCTCCAAAATTAGGATGTTCTTGGTCATCTGAATGACAAATATAAAAATATTTTTTAAAATTCAAAATTTGAAACAATCCCAGTGAAAAGAGGGACTAAAATGCTGTTCATACATGTGAAAACTATCACATAGATCTAATTAAACTATAGTGTCTAGTAACACTTGTGTTGGTAACAGGATTGACAAAAATACCAAAACATGTGGTAGAAAAATAGTCATAAAATAATAAATGACATAGCCTGAGATGGCACAATGCAGTTTCTTTTCATTTTAAGGTGTCTTCATTTCATGGATATTTAAAAAATGTATTTTTGTATTATTGTATTGTATTATTTTATTTTTTTTATTTTTCCAAGTGGAAAAGGCACCGATTTCATGGAATGACCCACTGCAGCTGACTTCAGTTGTTGTTTGTTTGTGGGTCTTTCTGCCTTTAGTTTTTTCTTCAGCAAATGAAATGCATGCTCAATCGGGTTGAGATCAGGAGATTGACTTGGCCATTGCAGATTATTCCACTTTTTGCCTTCAAAAACTCCTGGGTTGCTTTTGCTGTATGTTTTGGGTCATCGTCCATTTGTATTATGAAGCGCCGCCCACTTTGCTCCATTTGGCTGAATCTGGGCAGAGTGTATGTCCCAATACACTTCAGAATTCTTTCGGCTGATTCTGTCCTCTGTCACATCATCTCTAAACACCAGTAGCCCAGTGCCACTGGAAGCCATGCATGCTCTTGATGATGTTGTATGACCATGAGCTGTTCCAAGCCTTCTTCATACTTTTTTCTTCCTGTCATTCTGGTACAGGTTGATCTTAATTTCAGCCGTCCAAAGAATGCTTTTCCAGAAGTGGTCTGGCTTTTTTAGATGTTTTTTTTGGCAAAGTTTAATCTGGTATTGTTTGCATCTGAAACTGCATCGTGAAAGTCTTCTTTCAAGTCTTCTTCTTTCTTTCTTTCTTTCTTTCTTTCTTTCTTTCTTTCTTTCTTTCTTTCTTTCTTTCAAAAGGTTCAAACATTAACTGATGCTCCAGAAGGAAACACGATGCATTAAGAGCCGTGGGGTGAAAACCTTTTGAATTTGAAAATTTGAATTTAATTTGTCTTCCGGGAAACAGGCAAGTATCTTTTGTTGCTTCCGAAGGGCAGTACTAAATGGAAAAAATATATATTTCAACAAAATAAGAAAAATTTGGACATCTTTATCTTCAGTTTTCAGTGAAAGTGAAATTTTGTCTTTGGCTTATTCTTCACTATAATACTATTACTGTAACTGTTACTGTTTATAATTATAGTTAACAAGTCTTCTTATTTTACCTATACAGATTATACTCATTTATATTCATAAAATTCATATTCATATTTTTAGGCGTTTTTTTCTCCTTTCTCTTAGGTGTTACATTAGAATTCTGGAACCCAGAATATTTTGACAATATTTTTCGTGAGTTTATAATGTAATACATTTCTCATAATGTAATAATTGTTATTACATTATGAGCTCAAGATTTTATTACTTTTTGATAACATCATGGACATTTTATTACAATAATAATGTAATACTTATTATATTATGTGCAGTTATTACATTATGAGTTGCTACAAATGCTTTTATTTTCGAAATATCCTCGCTGGTGTTGATGGAACACTATGACTTTTAGAGAAAGCATGAGCAGAATTCAACATGGCACCTACATTCTTTGTTTTTCTTAATTAGTGGAGCTTGGAACACTATTACTCATTCTTAGCATTAGATGTTTATACATTGAATCCATTGTTTGTGCTGGACATGCATGGAACCTAAAATCATGTGACATTGATTATTAATATGTATGAGATACGTTAAGCTTTTATCATATGAAGATTAAATTGATAATTTCACAAAATACTGCAAGGCATAGCTGAATAAGCGAATGTTTTGTGTGCTCCAGTTTACTTCAAAGGTGTTTTTCAGCTGGTGTTGCTCTGTTCATAGTTCCTGCACAGACTTCCATTTTCCCAGAGGAGATCTAATGAGGGAAATTTACATTTGAACAAAATCAAGGAGAGGAGCAGAGTCAGCAAATCAGTAAGCTTGACAAGATGGTTCAGTAACTCGTCTGTGAGCATGGTCTGTGTTTAGTGAGAATTGTGATGTTTATATCTATAGCCTTGCTGCAATGATAGTATAATTTATTTAGCTTAGTCTGAGTTTACACGTAACAACAAAACCATACTGCAAAAAAAAAAAAAAAAAATTCAGACCAAAGATGCAATTACATAAACACTATTACATCTTTTAAATCATGTAAATTAACACTTGACTGAAGAGTTTATCCAATTTGTGAGGAATTTTTTTTTTTTGTGTGTGTAAAAACATTGTGCAGTTACATAAATCAATCCTTTGAGTACAATGTCAGCACTATAATAACAGTAAAAATATTAATTTGACTTGTAGACTGGAGTAGAAGTTGTCAACACCACGTACAATAGCAAAACAACCTAAATATATACCAGAAAAATAAAATAAATTAATAAATAAATAAACAGTAAAATTATCTATTAACCTTTTTCATTTAATCACTGAATAGAAAACAAGGATAGTGGACTCAACTTTTGATGTGTGGTAATTATAGTAGGGAAATATCTCGCGCATTGCTTCACAGAGATCGCCCTCCGGTGGTGACCCATTGAAATTTCTAAACATTTTTAAACAGTTATAATCACATGACTTTGGAAGCTTGATACATGCTCTGAAGCACTGGTTTAAAACAAATAGGACACACCAAGCTGGCTTCAAAGAACTAGCACTGATGAAAGCTGATGGTATATGTTCTCAGTTTAATGGGAGACTCACATAATGTTGGTGTCTGATCATCAGACCATAACTTCCCACAAGTCTCCTCACTGATGATTGATGCTGAAGCTCTTGTGTCTGTCTGCCAGACATGTTCACAAGTCTCTGAGGTCCAAGTCCAAGTCAAGTCTCAAGTCTTTAAAGCGGAGTCCAAGTCACGTCTTTGTTCTATTTATTAGCAACAGTTCTTTCAGCTAGTAATTGAGGCTAAATCCATTTTGAAATACTGATTTCACAATATGATTTTCTCAACAACAACAACAACAAAAAAAAACTTTAATAAATTTTAAGACAAATTAGTAATGAAAAGGTGTCCATTTATTAATTGTCAGATAAAATGCTGCACATTTCTTTGTAAAATTGAAATATGTCAAACAACAAAACTAAATTTTAAAACAAACCCCAAATTAATCAAATGAATTACACAAATGAAATAAATCTCATATAAACAAACTTTTTCTGTGCTCTTTTTCAATTTAAAATTAGAGGCAACCGCTGTATTTTAAACACAGCACAATCCAAACAAAGAGGCTGCATACATCCAGCATGAGCAGTTTTTAATCTAAATTGGATTGTATAATTTTGAAATTTGAAGCAAAAACAAATGGTCTGACTTTAGTTTTGTGAAACTATTCTACATAAAACATCTGTACGAAACAAAACAGCAGACAGGCTGAATTAATGCAGATTCACTCTCTGCCAGCAGGTGGTGCTTGAACATCAATTAAACATTGTTTCCTTGGTTGCCGCTGTAAACAAAGCAGCGCTGCGGTTATGAACACTACTTTAATATGCATTATACGGAGGCAAGATGAAAAGAAAATACCATCTGCGTTTTTTACGAGTCTCACGAGTCACGAGTCCAAGTCAAGTCTCGAGTCAGCTGTTCACAAGTTCAAGTCAAGTCTCAAGTCATTATTTATGCGACTTAAGTGCGACTCGAGTCCAAGTCGCAGACTCGAGTTTCCATCTCTGCTATCTTAAAGTGGTAAGTGGATGCCCATTTTCCAAGTTGATATAATTCTTTAGGGTCTTAATGAAAAGTCTATAACATACTTTGGTTAACATTTTTCAATAGTAGTGTAAAAAAAAAACCTTTTACCTTGTCAAAAACAGCTGTGTTCACAGCGACCCGTTTCGGTGCATGTCCCTTTAAATGCTAATGAGTTCTGCTCACAAGCGGTTCTTTAAGGCTGTAAACTTTAGCCGCATTCATCGTGGAACTTGCTAACTAGCACATTATTAGGAAAGACGATTTGCAAAGATTCATAATAAAAAACAACAACAACTTATACTCACTTCTTCTGTAGGTGAAGCTGGATCATGAATGATTCGCGCGAACATAGGGTAGATCAGGGGGCACATTCCCTTAATAAACAAAAGTAATCGGTTTAGATGTCAGGAGTAAATGATGTCTGCTATGTTCATTATTACATCCAACAACAGAACACCTCATTCGCTTAGGAGACATTCTTGCCTACACCTGCTTTGGCATCGACTATTGACAGCTCACTCAGGGCAGGTCTATGCTTAAACACCGGTGTCAGAAAAATAGTTTTTAAATTAATAAAAAATATTTAATGCATCATTATTTAATTGTACTTGCTATACTACTTCAGGACAGTACTAACATTTGTTTAGATAGTCATTTTATAATAAATTCAATATAAATATAATAAATCAAGAAGTGAAAACTAGGGAGTGGAAATGGCAACATTGGGGTGGCCACGGCCTTCCCTGGCCCCTCCTTGGAGGCACCTATGTAGAAGTGATGATTAGACATAGCTAGTGGTGTGTAATGATCCTTTAATGTTGGCAGTGGTATTTTTTGGCAAAGCTTGAAATTTTCCTATAAATGGGTGCTATGTTTCACAAAGTTTAATAGTAGGACAAGATTCACTGTCAGGCACTGAGGGGTCTGACCATTATTCACTGACCCTTTTTGTCATTAAGCTGAGGTCATACAAAGGAATGATGGCTGATGAAGCTATGCCACAATCACAGTGATTAACTGTCATGTACATGTCAGGGTTTCTAATCCATGACATTCCAGCATTAACATTCAAACAGTTCTTACCATGCTCCCTGGTTACACAAATTACTTGAGTGAACAAAACAATATCTGACCAAATTTACATTTTAATAATTTTGTAATCAATATCAGAGAACTGCATTAAAGGGACCCATATTGTCAAAACAGAAATTTCCTGGCTTTTGTCATGATAACTGAGGTCTAGGGGCTAACTACCATATAAGTTTCAAAACAGTCAATCCACAGTAAAATGCACACAGCTTGCATAAAGTAGCTGTGTTTTTTCATGAGGTGTTGTGACTTCCGTAAAAATGTGACGTCCGAACTACTCAGTCACCACCCCGAGCACCACCCACCGTCCCACCCTCCTTTTGCCAAACCCCCAGACAACATTGCTTCCATGCCATTGCTGAGCAACAACAACACGGAAACATGTCGAAAAGGTTGACTTTAACGGATGAAACCAGATCGGCCGACCTGATAATAGGCTTGTTTGAGATGCGCCTCGCCTCGCCTGAAATGTAGGTGAGAGTAGGCGGCTGCAGTGAGGGGAGGAGTGAAATATGCATAGTCAAGACAGACAGGTCAGACCTCTCGAAGTAGAACAAATACTACGAGATCAAAGGCAGATATCGCTTATTCTCACTCATGTGCTGTGCTGCTGATAAACATGATATAATTTCAGTTCTGTCGCTTTATATGAAAATAAATATGATGAACAAGACACTCAAAGTGCTTGCTATTTTATTCCATATGAAAGGTGTATTTATCATTCATTTTTTATTCTAATACAAATGTATTTTAGATTTTTATAGAAATATGACTACACTCACATATCTCGCACAGAGATCACACTTAATAGTGTTTGGGAATATTCATGCATAATTTAAATACATAATCACATGAAATCAGATTTAAAAAAAAAATTAAATCTGAACATTTACTTCCACTCTGGAATGGCATTCCTTTTTTTGATGACGTCAGTTTGACGGCTTGGGGAAAATATCCTTAAACAGCCCCTCCAACCGTTAGTTTGCTATGAGTGAGAGACAGAGAGGAGGAGCGCTAAAATAAAACACTGCCCTCTAACCTTACTCAATAGGCTTGTTTGAGATGAGCAAAATCTGCTTAGAAACGATCACCGGTGATCAGCGCGAGATGCATGCCGGTTAGAAAATTGTCCAAGTTATGCATGCATCTCGCGGTGATCACCGGTGATCGGTTCTGCGCAAATTTTGCTCATCTAAAACAAGCCTATTTTAAGCTCATGTAGTCGAATCTGCGCTGGTTTAAATGGGCCGCCTCCAGTTTTCCCTTTGTATTGCCTCCAGCTAGCGCTGTGACATAATTGTGACGTCGGCCCTACATGACCCTAGTTACCTGTGGTTGGCCTGGCCGTGCGTCATTCAGAAAACAACAGGCCAATCAGAAGAGAGACTCATGAATATTAATTAGACAGTCCAAAATCGACCTGTTCTTAGCAGAGTTCCTGAGAGAGGAGCTGTAAAAATATATTGAGATGGTTTTTGGTACTTATACTGCAAATATATATTCTTAAGGACATCAAAACCTAAAATAAAACTCCAGAAAGGTGTACAATATGTGACCTTTAAAGTCTTCCAGTATGAATATCCATCTTTTTCCTAACGAGCATACTGTGTTTTAACTTATAGGAGGCACTTCCAGTTGAAGAAGTTCCATTCAAAAAGAATAAAACAACATCAAATTATGAAGCTGTGCTACAAATAATTATTATCTCAGTTTGAGCTAATTTGAATGAGTAAATTTCCTTCATGTTCTATTTTCAGACATCAGGAGAATAATGTAACGCTCGGTATTTTATCGTGACATAGTATACAAGAATTATACCATGTCAACATGTCAACAGGCATATTACCCTGTAGCCCAAGACTGGTCACCCACTGAAGCTAATCAGGGTTGAGCCTGGTCAGTACCTGGATGGGAGACCTTCTGGGAAAACTAGGTTGCTCCTGGAAGAGGTGTTAGTGAGGCCAGCAGTGGGTGCTCACCCTGCACTGTTAGACATTTCAAAGGGTTTTTACAGTACACTGTTGCCAGTAAGTTACTGTTATTAAGATTTACAGTAGCAAACTGTATTTGATTTATCAGTATACTACTGTAATTCATTCATTTTAATATAGATTTCATTAGATTTTATATTTTTTATATAGAATTCATTTTATTTTTACTCTACATAGGTACTACTGTCATTCAATTAAAACAGACACAATAATTATAAAATATCAAATTCTTTATTTAAAACATTGCATGTATAACACTTAAAAATACAGACTTCCAATGCTGGAACAGTGCATCTTCACCATTTCTCCTGTCTTAGGATGTTTTACAGTGCATTATGTTGTGTCCTGTGGATTCATCCTCACAAAGAATCTTTAGGCAACAGAAATATAATGGGGGGAAAAAGACAAGCAGCCAAAGAAAATATAGCCATCTGCAAAACCCAGGTGCTGCTCCAAAACGTGGCCACCATCTTTGCTCACCATCCACTTTGACAGAAATGCCTTCTCTGAAAAACAAGAAGTATAAATAGCACACTTTTAAAAGGCAAACCTCATATAGAATACACAAACCTCTCAAAACCATAGCTGTTCTCTTACCTTGAATTATCAGTCTCAGGGTGGCTGGCCTGCTCATGTCTTTCTTGATGCTTCATTGCAGTTGCCTTTAAAACTCAAATACAAAAAATGCAGTAAATCTTAAATTCCATTAAAAACTATAACAAACTAATTCTAAAACTGTGCAAAAATCTGACACAAACACACAGACAAACGTACATATGTTTTTACCTTGCTTGCTGGTCTTATTCTCTCGTAAGGTGCATCGACACACAGTGTAGATGTTCTCCGGAGCTCTTCCACTCTCGCGGGTTCATCCCCGGGAAAAACCCGCCCCGCTGCTTCAGTGTCTTCCTCGGACGCGAGTGGCGCGGCGCTGCGCGACTCGACAACAGACAACAATATAGAAAACCCATTATATACATTATCTACAGTGAATGCGGACAGTAAACTGATGCCCCGGTACATTTCTGACCTGCAAGTACAAACGGATTTTCCAATCATTAGAATTGGAAATCATTGTAAATCCAATCATTGTAACACATCATGTAGTCAGTCCCAAGCTGCTGCGGCGTTGTAGACACGGTGTAGGGGACATTGCGTCAATCCAAATGTAAGAAATGAGGAAAATAAAACGACCTCAGTATAATGGCACCAAAGAGACCGTTACAGTAGTATACAGCAATTTAAAAAAATACAGTAAAAGTCTCTGTATGTGGGGTCTGACGTCACAGAAAATTCCCATGATGCAAAGGGTATTACAGTTATTTACTTTAAAGGGAATTTGCAGTATTACACTGGGTGATATACAGTAAATAACTGTGGAAATTACAGAAATGTCTAACAGTGTGTGATCTGTGTGGATCCTAGCACCCCAGTATAGTGACTAGGACACTGTACTGTCAAAAAAAAAAAATGCACTGTCCTTTGGATGAGGTCCTGACTCTCTGTGGTCATTAAAAATCCCAGGATGTATTTAGAAAAGAGTAGAGGTGTGACCTCGGCATCCCGGCCAAATTTGCCCATTGGCCTCTGACCATCATGGCCTCCTAACAATCCCCATATCTGCTGATTGGCTTCTTCACTCTGTCTCCTCTCCACCAATAAGCTTGTGTGTGGTGGGCATTCTGGTGCAATATGGCTGCCGTCGCATCATCCAGGTGGATGCTGCACACTGGTGGTGGATGAGGAGATCCCCCCCTCACAGTGTAAAGGATTTTAAGTGCTTAGACAAGTGCTATATAAATGTAAGAAATTATTATTATTATTAATTATTAATATGGCCAGAACACTTTTCAATCTGCTGCATTCTTTTCCTCTGGATTATTTTCATTTTTTTCTTTGGTTTCCACTGAAACAAAATGGAAAAAGATAGCATATAGCTGTGCACTTGTGGTCTGCTCTCTCGATTTAATTTAGAATATATTCCATGAATATATCACTGAAATGCAAGAATCTCTTGCTTTTCTCCCCAAACATCCTCACATCTCTTTCAGGTTTGTTTTCACATGGATGCGTTTTACTTCTAATCCCTATTAACAGTGTTTATGTTACTATGTTTCTAAGGCAGGTAAATACAATATTTGTTATCCATCAAAATTACAGATATCATGTTGAAATATTATCACTCAGTGTTAATGTTAATGAATAGTTTTGATTAAGTCATTGTACAGTATGTTACATAATATACTGTATACAGCCATATACTGTATTACTACAGTGATATTTAACATGTTTGTAATATTTTGGGGGTTGTTCTTAGTTTGTTGAAAGTAATATGTTAATACTTCTACTTTTACATTTAAATTTTATTTTAATGTTGAAGGCTGAGTAAAATAATGTCACCTCGTAGCCCAGAGTTTTTTTTTTTTTTTTTAAAAAGCTTATGATTGTGTTTATGGAGCAATCCTTTCGCTCTTGGTTAAGAGTTTAATAGAAGTTACTCCCATAATTCATGCAAATCATCACTGGGTGTAGAAAAAAGTGGACACATTAAAAAAGAATTCAGAAACATCCATCCAAAGAGACCTTTATAACTGTCTTCTCTTTGAAATCCTCTACTAGTGCTATCTAACCTTCAGGTGAGAAGAGATTGCTGCATTTTTTTTTTTTATTTGTTTTGTGAGTGAGTCAATAAGGGATGGTTTGCTGTCTTAAAGTGGGAATTAAAATGCAACTTCATGCAAGCCATTTATGTTATGGGTTTTATAAAGACTAGCTCAAAAAGTCTACAGGACCAGACAGCATTTGAACGATTTAGGAAATATCTATGTTGACAAATTTTTCTCCAAATAGAAATTTTTCTACAAAAAGCATATTTTCAGCTCATGAATAGAGAAGACATTATATTTACCAGCTCTTAAACTGACTATGGGCTTCAGTGCTTCAACAGTGGACATGGAAGCTGATAATTTGCAATGATTTTTCTGTCCCCAGCAGAGCCCATTTGGAAGGTCTCAGACTGAGATTGTATTTATAAATGGCAGGTTGTCTTGGAAGAAGAAAAAATGGTTACTAACTGCAAATTCTGTGTGGTATTCTTCTCTTGTACTTGTTGCAAAGCTCACCAGTATCTGACAGCCACCTTAACGGCTAAACAAAGAAGCTGGGCAAGGGAAGAAAGCTATCCTGACATTTGGAAGAAAATCTAGATGCTGTCTAGGAAGATGGGGGTGGAGGTAGTACAGATGAAGGAGAAGGGGAGGCACTACATGGAAAAGACAAGAGAGTTTAATCTAAGCCTGTAACGTAAAAGAGCTCATAGCTGTGGTAAGTGTTATTCTGACTACCAAAACCCCAATACACATATACAGTGGGTACGGAAAGTATTCAGACCCCCTTAAATTTTTCACTCTTTGTTATATTGCAGCCATTTGCTAAAATCATTTAAGTTCATTTTTTTTCCTCATTAATGTACACACAGCACCCCATATTGACAGAAAAAACACAGAATTGTTGACATTTTTGCAGATTTATTAAAAAAGAAAAACTGAAATATCACATGGTCCATTATAGACCCTTTGCTGTGACACTCATACATTTAACTCGGGTGCTGTCCATTTCAGAACCTTTAATAGAGCTGGCCCTCCGGCCAAACTGAGCTATCGGGGGAGAAGAGCCTTGGTGAGAGAGGTAAAGAAGAACCCAAAGATCACTGTGGCTGAGCTCCAGAGATGCAGTCGGGAGATGGGAGAAAGTTGTAGAAAGTCAACCATCACTGCAGCCCTCCACCAGTCGGGGCTTTATGGCAGAGTGGCCCGACGGAAGCCTCTCCTCAGTGCAAGACCAACCTGATCTCACAGAATTCCGTGTAATGTTCACGGACTTAATTAACCCCGAATCTGTGGTGGCATCACGGAATCGCCGAAAATTCCGTGCTGGGCTCACAGAAGGCATCAGCCGTGGTCCATGCATGGATTCACTGGTTCAACACCAGCGCTGCATCGGACCACGTAAAAAGAGTGACTCCGATGCAGTTATACTTTCGCTGGAGTACCTGACCCCACCCCTACCCTAAACCTACCCAGTTCTGAACAATAATGATGACGATAAATTCCCCAGTATCGCGTCGGCATATTGATGCTAAGGGTTTCCGTGCGTGGAGCACGGCTGATGCCTGTCACTGACTTACATTGGTATCACTTCTGTGAGCCCATCATGGAATTTTTTCTGTGAGCCCATCACGGAATTTTCGGCGATTCCGTGATGCCACCACAGATTCGGAGGTTAATTAAGTCCGTGAACATTACACGGAACTCTGTGAGATCATGTTGTGCAAGACACATGAAAGCCCGCATGGAGTTTGCTAAAAAACACCTGAATAAGATTCTCTGGTCTGATGAGACCAAGATAGAACTTTTTGGCCTTAATTCTAAGCGGTATGTGTGGAGAAAACCAGGCGCTGCTCATCACCTGTCCAATACAGTCCCAACAGTGAAGCATGGTGGTGGCAGCATCATGCTGTGGGGGTGTTTTTCAGCTGCAGGGACAGGACGACTGGTTGCAATCGAGGGAAAGATGAATGCGGCCAAGTACAGGGATATCCTCAACGAAAACCTTCTCCAGACTGCTCAGGACCTCAGACTGGGTCGAAGGTTTACCTTCCAACAAGACAATGACCCTAAGCACACAGCTAAAATAACGAAGGAGTGGCTTCACAACAACTCCGTGACTGTTCTTGAATGGCCCAGCCAGAGCCCTGACTTAAACCCAATTGAGCATCTCTGGAGAGACCTAAAAATGGCTGTCCACCAACGTTTACCATCCAACCTGACAGAACTGGAGAGGATCCCCAAATCCAGGTGTGAAAAACTTGTTGCATCTTTCCCAAAAAGACTCATGGCTGTATTAGATCAAAAGGGTGCTTCTACTAAATACTGAGCAAAGGGTCTGAATACTTAGGACCATGTGACATTTCAGTTTTTCTTTTTTAATAAATCTGCAAAAATGTCAACAATTCTGTGTTTTTCTGTCAATATGGGGTGCTGTGTGTACATTAATGAGGAAAAAAATGAACTTAAATGATTTTAGCAAATGGCTGCAATATAACAAAGAGTGAAAAATGTAAGGGGGTCTGAATACTTTCCGTACCCACTGTATATACATATTATATATAAATATTTTTTTCCAACATGGTTGGGACCTTACAGAGCCCCTTAAGGGACATGATGGTGGAAAACAATCGGGGTGGGATGAAAAAATATTTTTCAAATGTTTTGCGTTCTCTTGGAAAACTTTTGCATTCCCTTGAGAAACTTTTGCGTTCTCTCGCAAAGATATTTGCATTCTCTCGGAAAACCAGTTGAGTTCAGACAAACTCTTCCTGTTTACTTTACAGATTGCAGTGGTTCATACAGCTCCGTATGTTCACAGTGGAGCGGTTCATTGAGTTTTATTTTGAACTTGGACTCAAATACAGTCAGTGCTTAGTTCAAGGCACGGTTTTGGGACATTCTAAAATGCTTAATGTGGCTTAATGTTTTAAAACAGTGGACCAAATTCGAAAATAATAAATGCTGATAAAATTATTAGGCTAATATTAATAACCTTATTAATAATATTAGCGTACTAAAACAAAATAACCCAGATAATGAACACAACGCCCTGCATGTTAAGCTTTTTCTCCCCCATAGAAAACGCTTAAGGTAGGCTAATGAATGAAGACAGTGATTTAAAAATACCAAATTTGTTTACAGTTTATATTACACACAGCCCCGAACGGGACACACAGTGTTTTCTCCCCCACAGACAAAACATCTCAGCAAACTCTTAGCACGTTGCTTTTCTGTGCATAGTGTATGTTTTTAATAAAATATAAAACTTGGGCTTTTTAATCGCTGTTTTTTTTATATTAAGCCACTGTGTTGGATCTACCATAAGCATTAGAAAAATCACATCAACAACAACAACAACAAAAAGTCCATAGACACAAACAGGGGTCAGAGTGAAATTGTGATGGTCTTTAATGACTCTTGCTTACGCAAGGAAAAAGATGACTTCAGACATCCTCTTGATGACAAAAATATGGTGAAAATCTAAATGTATAACAAAATACAACTCCATTCACATGGACACAGCTGGAGTAGAAAGAGTCATATGACATTGTTCTAGCCTCTCAAGCTCACAGAGGACAAACTACAACACAACTTTACCAAGACAATAAGTATCACCAACTAACTCTCTAGACAAGACATGCACTGAATTTAAAGGAGGTGGCCAGCACCATTTAAGAAGAAAAAGGGGAGTAACAAAAATTACAAATACACACAGACATGAACCACAAAAATCCTGGAATTAACATAGTACATTCAACAAAAATTACAGCCATGGCTAACTTTAGTTAATGTAAATAGCATTGTGCTAGACAAAAATCACATTGATCAAGACATCACATTTTTCAATGTTCCCCCCAACTAAGCATAGTTGGTACATTCCAACTTCCTTCATAAATCTAATAAAACAGCTCAACTTCCTGTTTGGACCCCTTTGATAGCAGTCTGGCTTGGGTATACATGACATAGCAGGTACATTTTATTATCTAAATCCTATTTTTTTCTGGATCTTAATCAGAAGTTGTTTGTTCAGTTTTAGTCTTCTTTCAGTCAAGAGAATTTTAACTGGTTTTAACATTTTAGCTTTAAGCCAAATAACTAAGCCAAGACTCAGTCTGTAGAAGTTATGTGTGGTCCAGTACATGGCCATCACAGCCACGTTAAGTGCGCTTTTCTATGGGGAGAAAACGCTTATCATGCAATTCAGCTCATATTTTGGGCTTGCATGTACACAGTATTTTTAATACATATATAATATAGCATTTTTGGTCTTCTTTATCATCTTTATTAGGCCGCGTTAAGCGTTTTATGAACCACTGCAAGCTGTTCCGTTCTGAGCTTATCTGCTTTTCTGTGATATAATGTAATATAAACCGTAAACAGATTTGGTATTTTTAAATCACCGTATTTGTTCATATAGCCTACCTTAAGCATATTCTATGGGGGAGAAAAAGCTTAATGTGCAGCGCCTTGCATTCATATTCTGGGCTATTCTGCTTTATTAATATTATATAATAATATAAGGTTATTAATATTAGTCCAGTCATTTTATTAGTATTTATTATCGAAACTTGGTCCTCTAATGTCACTGTTTTAATACATTAAGCCACATTAAGCATTTTAGAATGTCCCAAAACCGTGCCTTGAACTAAGAACTGACTGTATTTCTTTATACGTGAGTCCAAGTTCAAAATAAAACTCTATGAACCACTCCATTGTGAAAATACGAAGCTGTAACCACTGCAAGCTGTAAAGTAAACAGGAAGAGTTTGTCCAAACTCAACTGGTTTTGCGAGAAAACGCAAATATCTTTTTGCGAGAAAATGCAAATGTTTTGCTAGGGAACACAAAGTTTCTCGAGGGTGTAGGAAACTTTTTCCTCGTCGAAGCAGAGACCAGGAGACGTTGGGATATCTTTCAAGCAGAAGTTACTCTTTATTGAGAACTCGCTGTGCATCGCTGTAGTCATCCAAGTCTAACTAAAGCAGTGATGCATTGTAGTATATATACATTTAGGGGGCAGTGCTTAGGAATGGAAACAAAGCACCTGGGTGATGACCTTAAACAAAGCATGCAAATGAAGTATTCAGGTATAGCAACCTGCCCCATTTAACCACTCCTAATCCAATCAGCATAACTGCCCAAAGATTGGGGCAGGAGCACCAAGAGCCATTACAAACAAAATGTGAGCGTCTCCAAGAGTGGCTCATTTGACTTACAATAAGAGAACAGGAACTGGCAGGAACCTCTTGCTACAAACTTTGTATAACAGAATCGTTCATCTGATGTCATCATCTTCACCATAAATGCTAAATACAATGTATGTAACTTCTTCAGTTTATATACTGTTACATTGGAACCTAGATTTAACATTTTATAAATTTGTAATCCAACAGTTCCCCCTTTGAGAGTTCTAATAACTCTCACAAACTACCAATTTAGACACTTAAGTTCATTCTGGTAACCTGTGATTGTTACATGCACATAGCACTTGCTCTGTGTTGATTGTCTGTAGTGACGAGCGGCATGCTGACACAGAAACAAACATGCAGCTAGGGTCCGTGAAGTTCTTAATAGTCTTTTCTGGTTGGAACTGTCATTTCCTCGTGATGGGCGTGGGTCATTTGTTGAATGAAACACTTGATACTAACAGGTTTCCGAACCATAAAGAATTATCTTCAGTCATCTAGTGTAATTTTGCTGAAAGATCAAGAATGTCTTGATCATGTTGATGGATGACTGAAGTTCTCGTATGTGATTCTCTGCATTGTGTATTTAAAAAAAAAAAATTTTTTCTTCTGTCTTCCGTGACAGTTGGCTCGGCAGTGAGTCTAGTTGTCTTTTAGAGGTTGTGGCTTCATACGCAGGTGAGGAGGTCAGCGCGTATGGGTCTTGGGACAGCCATCAAGTGGTATCTGCACAGAGTAAGAAAGAAACCAAGAGACGACAGAGCAGTATTTGTTGTAAAAGACTGCAAACACTAGGGTTGTATCCTTTGTTCGGTCCGAGTTTGCTATTGTTGATCCTTCTTTCCCTGTTTCTTAATTCCCGTGACACCTAAAAAACAGTGAGGTAAGGATGGACTAGTGGATGGGGAAGGCCTATGAGGGAATCTTCACCGCAGGGTTGGCCCCCGAAGCCTGTTGCATTCGGTTCTTCCCTGGGCTCCTCACTGGTCCATGTGTCCTATCCTATCCCTGTAGGTGGTGTGCAAACTTTAGTGTGCGACATCTCCATCCTCTAATGGAACATCAGTCATAACAAACATCATAACCCAGAGAGGATAGGTGAGTGACTGGAGTGTGCTGTAGTATAGCTTGAAGGCTGTGAGTGTACTTAACTAGCATTCTCTCAATGGAAGGAAGTGACAGTAACCTTCCTGTAGTTTTATTTACAAAGAATCTTTCAGCTTTGTTGAACATTACTGGGGAAATTAAGCACTCACAGCCCTAACAGTTAACACCTGAGCAAACTGCTCCAACAGTTCGGTGAAGTGGGGAGGGGCTGCTTCAGAGTACTAAGTAGACTGAGTAGGAGCGGAGTAAAGCTGTTAATTTCTCCTAATGTCTTTTTGCTTTTCCTACACTTTCATCCAGTGTCCAGGTTTACCACAGTAATGACAACTGCCCTCCTTCTTAGGACATTTACATTTCTGTCGGTTCTCTGTGTTCACCTTAAAGGACGCTGCTGCAATCTTTACTCTGGCTTTAACATCAGAGTCTCTTTCCCAAGTAGCTAACCTGTCTAAGCTGTTTTGCAAGCTTCCAGTAGACCATGTTAGATCTAAAAACAGCAAAGCCGATCTGTACTCTGATAAAAGGCCATCAAACCATGTTCGAACTAGTGGTCCTTTGTCATCAAGCACACTTTCAGGATCATCCACTATTCCACTGTAAGTTACAGCTGACTGACAAAACCTTTCAGTGTATTCACTCACAGTTTCTTTCCTTTGCACACAGTTAGTGATTCTGGACCAGTCTATTTTGGGTCCCATGATATTCTTCAGAATTTTCAAAACGCCTTCTCTCAAATCACCTTCACTGGCATGTTGTAGTTCAGAAGTAACAGCAGACTCAAAACTGTTGAATTCAGATTCAGTTAGAATTTGTGACATCAGCTGTGTGACTTCTGCTAACGACATGTCGTAGAGACACATTTTGCTGATCAGTGCTCTTCTAATTTCAGAAAAATCTGTGCGTGCCGAGGGTAAGCTCTGGGATAGTCTCTCTATATCTTTAGGTCCTAGCGCTTTGGCAACAGTTTGTACTTAGACAACAGAAGGGGTTGGAGGAACACTTTCAATTCCCTCAATTCCCTGAGATCTTCTCCTAGCGCCACATACCTTCACTGAATCTACAGGCACATCAGTTACTGATTGAATGGTTACATCTGTTTCAAAGAAAGCTTGTAAGTCAGGATAATTGTTATCCGGCTGACTAACTACTTCCACATCAGTTTTGCTGAAGCTTTGTTGCGGCTCAATTTCTTAGTCAAAGAGGATACTCTAGTACAGAGCTCTTTGTTCTGTTCCTCTAGCTCTGAGTTACACTGAGACTGTTGTGTAGCTAGCGCTAAACCAAATTCTCTGTGGCAGCAGATAATGCCTTTCACATTGTTCTTGCGAATACATGCTCCTAATATATTTTTACACTCATCTACAGACCAATTCTTGTCTGGATGGATCTCCTATTTCTCAGTTAGTTCTTGTCTAACTTTCTCAGTGACTTAGGTTCATTTGCACTCCTAACAGTGATTTGAATTCACTATCTGACCACAAAGGAGTCGCGAGACCACCTTTTTCAGTTGTGGGGATCAGTCTAGCATTATTTCTAAACATTTTGTGAGTTTCTTTGTTACCACACAATCAAAAACACTAAAACCTCTCTGATCAACAGAGGGTACGCTTGTTAACACCGATTAACTATTCGGTTAACCTTCCCTGGCAAAGCAGAGGATAACACAGATTACTAGCATTTTACGCTAAACTTCCCTGCTGCAACAGAGGATAACCAATATTAGCACGTGATGCTAATCTTCCCTGCCTGAACAGAGGATAACAAATATTAGTACGTGATGCTAATCTTCCCTGCCTGAACAGAGGATAATCAATTCTTCCCTGCCTGAACAGAGGATAACCTTCATCTCTAAAAATAAATTTTAGATAAAATAACTTAGTTAACCAAACCCTACAGCTGTCTGTTAACTCTTCTCTGACGGCGCAGAGGATAACAAATTCATACTGGTCTTAAAGGTTCTTTTGGATAGAGTGAGACTCACCACCCCTTGGTTGTACAGAAAGATTCAGTCTGGAACGAAGTCAGATCTTTGTTGAACTTGAAGTTTCAATCTGGATTCAGGTGAGGAGCTCTATCCGGGTCACGGCACCAAAACTGTAGGAAACTTTTTCCTCGTCGAAGCAGAGACCAGGAGACGTTGGGATATCTTTCAAGCAGAAGTTACTCTTTGTTGAGAATTCGCTGTGCGTCGCTGTAGTCATCCAAGTCTAACTAAAGCAGTGATACATTGTAGTATATATACATTTAGGGGGCAGTGCTTAGGAATGGAAACAAAGCACCTGGGTGATGACCTTAAAGCATGGAAATGAAGTATTCAGGTATAGCAACCTGCCCCATTTAACCACTCCTAATCCAATCAGCATAACTGCCCAAAGCTTGGGGCAGGAGCACCAAGAGCCATTACAAACAAAAGGTGAGAGTCTCCGAGAGTGGCTCATTTGACTTACAATAAGAGAACAGGAACTGGCAGGAACCTCTTTTGCTACAAACTTTGTATAACAGAATCGTTCATCTGATGTCATCATCTTCACCATAAATGCTAAATACAATGTATGTAACTTCTTCAGTTTATATACTGTTACATTGTAACCTAGATTTAACATTTTATAAATTTGTAATCCAACAAGGGAATGCAAATATCTTTGTGAGAGAATGCAAAAGTTTTGCGAGAGAATGCAAAAAATTAAAAAAAATAAATAAAAATTTTCATTCCTCCCCAAATTTTTTACACTCACCCCAAATTTTTCCCACCATGTCCCTTAAGGGGCTCCGTAGGACCTATCATCCAGATACAAGGATTTTCCTACCACTGTCAAGAAAATCAGACCTTTACTATCTGAACAGCTTTTGTTATCTCTAGACTAGATTACAATATGCTCCTACCTTATGCAGAAAGAAAGTCTCTGCAAATAATCCAGAATGGTGTTGGTAAATTCTTTAACTAACTCAAGAGTGCTTATTACACCTCTCATTGTCTTGCTTCACTGGCTGGAGGTGGCTCAGGTTCAAGTCACAGATGTTTGTGTACAGACCATTCACTGGCTCTGTACCCTCCTACCTCCTCTCACTTGCAAATCTACATTGCCTTCATAAATCTGCAGTCATTGAGTGAGTGGTACCTCATGGTATCAAAACAAATAGGCACAAAATCACACTCCCAAATTTTCATATTCAGCGTATTTATTATTATTATTTTTATTCCAGCTCCTACAAGACTATACATGGTCACACTTTGCTGTGTCATTGTCCTAATGAACCACTTTGTCTTATTTGATGGACATCTATTGTGTGCCCATTGCTGCATGCTTTATAATGCGTATACTGTCTGTGTGTTGTTTTTAAACATACATATTTCCTGCCTACAAAATTGAATAAATACTGCCCATTTCCATCTTCATCTCAAAATGAATCCTGCACCATAAGGAATTTAATTAGGTCCCATGAGAATGCAGAGATTATAAATCCCCCCACCCCCCACCCCCGATCACTAAAAGTATCTTTAGACATTATTGTGCCAGGTGTGACATTGCTGACGCCTTTTGTGTGCTACGTGACTATGATAAACACAACAGCAAAATAACTCCATTTAAATGAGATTTGAAAGTTCCAGCACAAGGGAAGGACAGATTATCTTTATGATACTATTATGGTGCTTTTTTGAGCTTGGTGGTATAAACTACAAACCGTTTCCTTGTACGGGAAATTAAAGCTTCTATTTTAGAACTCATTGTGTGTTTCACGGAGGACAGAAAATAATGCAGGGCTGAAACATCTTAAGGATCAGTATATGATAATTTTTTTGATGTGCCAACAAAACCTGATGCATCATCTTGACAGGAAACTCTTTCCACCCCTCCATCCATTTCTGTCTGGCCTTTCTCTCTGTCTTTCTCACATTTGCTTTCTCCCTTGCTCCTTGCCTCAATCCAGACCCTCCCTCTCGCCCTTTTCTCTCTCTCTTTCGCTCCCTCACACATACATACTCGCGCACACACACACTCTGCTTCCTTTCACTCTCACTCTGACAGTCTGCAGTTCAACATGTTGCCTGAGCGATGCTGCGCACCACAGTGGAAGCCATCCTGCCGATGTACCGGCCGCGCACCACAGCCCGAGCATCAGTGCTCCATTTGAAGGACCTGTGTGAAGAGGAGCGCGACCCTCACAAACCCCAGCCACCACCCAACAGAGAGGAACACAACGCTAGCTCCATGTGGAGGGAGGCCATGCGTAAGAGGAGCTACTTGCTGGAGAGGGGCTCCTGGACAGGAGGAGATGTAACAGGAGGAGGAGGTGTGCGTGGCCGGAAACAGAGGTCCCCAGACTGGCTGTATGATTCGTACTATCGTATGAGCCAGCAGCACCCACTTATTGTTTTTCTGCTCCTCATTGTGATGGGTGCCTGCCTGGCTCTGTTGGCTGTTTTCTTCGCCTCTGGGCTGGTGAGTGTTTGGAAACTGGGGGGAAGGTAACTGGGGAAAAAGCAGAAAGGGATGGGAAACAGTGTTTGGGTTGATTGAGGGAGAAAGCTCTGTTGCTACTGTACTGAGCAAGTGACACAGGAAAATTTAAATGTAACTTTTTTCTTAGTGTTTATTTCTTTAAGGGTTTCTAAAACAGTTAACATACCCTCTACAGGCCCACACCTGGATTTTTCTTGCACTGTGTATCAGAAAATAAATTTTCTGTGTCCAAAAACCTCACACTTTAGAGGAAGTTTCTGCCAGTTGACACTGTTTGTACTGATTGCAGCAACCATATGTCTTTGTTTACCTTATGCAGTATTTACACTGCAAAAAATGCTTTTCTTACTTAGATTACTTAGAATATCTAAAAATTCTTAAATCAAGAGGCATTTTCTAGACAGGCAAAAATTGTCTTGTTTTCAGAAAAAAGTCAAAGTCAAAATTAAGTGAGTTTTTCCTTAGAACAAGCAAAATAATCTGCCAGTGGGGTTAGCAAAATAATCTTATTTCAAACAGAAAACAAGATTATTTTGCTTACCCCATTGTCAGATTATTTTGCTTGTTTCAAGCAAAAACTCACTTAATTTTGACTTGCTTTTTCTGAAAACTAGACAATTTTTGCTTGTCTAGAAAATCCTTCTTGATTTAAGATTATTTTTTTTATATTTTGGCTGGAAACAAGGCAAAAAATCTAAGTAAGATAAGCATTTTTTTTTTTTGCAGTGTAATCACTCTCTTCAAAGCATCATTTCTGTGATCCATGTTAAAGTGATAAAGAAGCAGCAGGGAATAATCGATGTATGGAAGGAAAGGGAACACATTTGGAAAAACAACAGACATCGTCATGGGTAATTAAGCATAACAGATTAAGTAGAAACTTTTAACCTGCCAACAGTTACTTTCATTTTTTGACTCCTGTTCGATTTAGCCTAGCTGGAGCAAAATGAAAATCCTTGTGAACTCAAACTTATTGTTAAATAAGATTGTGTATTGCCCATTAGCTGTGGAATTTGTATTATATGCGAAAAAAACAAAACAAAAAAACAGAAATCTAATAAACTCTGTAAATTGAAGTATAGAGCATAGTTTATGTATGTATACATTTATTTATTTATTTGCAGACTCTAATTTCAAAATGAACATTCTGGTAATCAGATGTTTGGGTTTTGTGCTGCTACTTCATAATAGCACCACTGATTCAAGAGTTTGAAATTATACAAGATTCTATGTGCCATTTGTAGATGAAGCTTAAAGAGAAACAGAAGCTGTAGTGTTGTCACGGTGTCTGAATTAGAGTTTTGTACATATATTGCTGGCTCACATGCTGAGACAGTTCACACCGGTTTCCCAGAAGTTGAGGTACTTTCATCATCATTTGCGTAAAAAGCAGAAGTCACATTGACAGGATACTTGAGCAGGTTGCTGCCATGCTGTCTGCATGTTAAATTTAAAGCCAGTCATGTTAAAAATATCTGGAATATACAGGGAAATGTGAGTGGTATATATTTCACCTGATTAAATCAGCTTTAATGCATTAGGGAGATCAGGGAGTGAATAAGTAAGCGACATTTCACAGTATGACATCAACCCCTGTGTAGATACTCTCAATGCGTGCGCTACTTTCTTTCGTGTCTTGACTGCCTGACCTAAATCTCACATCACAGTGGCTGTTGAGCCAGCCTTGGGTTGCCGCAATGCTCTCTGTGACTCCCATGGTTGCACACATCACATTGATTGTGAAAAAAGCCTTGGAGCACGATTGCACTCTCAGGGCATTTTTTTATGATTGTACTCTGAATCCCTGACGATTTGCTCCCCCCATGACCTGTTTTCACTCAGCCTCAAACATCCGATAAGTGGCCGCAGGACTAACGTTCACCGTACATGCTTTGTGGAATTTAGTAGAAGATTGTGTGTGTGGGTTTTGCCAGTTGCAGGCTTGCTCTGTGTTCTCTATGACAAAATAGACAGAACAGTGCTACCATAACATATTGATGTTGTAATACATCCATCTTGGTAGAATTTCACTGCAATTTTTATCAGGGATTCCATTTCTAATGTGCTCCCTAAAGCTGCACAGCATCAATTATGAATGAGTTTTCAGTAGTTTTCCCATGCTATTAGTGGTTTTGTGTGTTCCAGCAATGAATTCTTCAATGTTGAATTTGGCAGCAACAGTGGGGATTACAGAAAAGAGAAGCAAATATTATGGCTGTGAAATGCCATCAAAATCAACACCATGACTTTTAACAACGCATTTTGTAGCACTTTCTAGAAGAGTGTGGATAGAGAGATGACAGCAGAGGTTTAGTGTTGCTCTTAAGTGAGAAAATGATTGCACAATATGTTGCTGATAAATCAGGCTGTGTCTTTGTGGTTGTAATTATAGTGCTATAGGGTGATAGGGCTTTTCACAGGCATCCTGGGCTCTTTAAACACTGAAACCATTAGAGGCACCTGATTAGAGCTTGAATCCATTTAGATGTCCCTGTTTGGAGTCTCATGTGTATCGTGGGCTCATTTTCAGAATGTTGAGTTACAGTTTGGTGCACTAGTCAATAGCTCTGTTCCGAAACCTGAGCTTTCTATAGAGAGAGCATTGTATGGCATCACACGCTCGATCTATATAAGTTTGTTACAAAAGATAGGCAACTCAATTATGCCGCCTAAGATACCTTGTTTGAGTTAAATAGCAAGATAGCATGACATGTATCGTTCACTAAGAAGATGATCCTAGAATGCAGTAAACTACTGAAAAAAAGAACTAACTAAAGGTAAAACAATAATTGTACACTGCATTTCATAACAAAAAATCACTAAAAGAAAATTATAATTGTAAAATAACTGTACAATCCTTCAAGCATTCTTTCAGATTATGGAAAATAAGTGAACAATGCAACCATCACTAATTTATATAAAAGTCAAAAAGTCAATGGAGTTGCATTGCTGGTCCTACTCTTTTGATTTCTGTATCATAATTCTATATCAGGGGTAGGCAAAGTCGGGCCTGGAGTGCCGCTGTCCTGTATAGTTTAGCTCCAACCCTAATCAAACACACCTGAACAAGCTAATCAAGGTCTTCAGAATTACTAGGGCTACAGGCAGGTGAGGTTTTTTCAGGGTTGGAGCTAAACTCTGCAGGACATCGGCACTCCAGGACGGACGTTGCCTATCCCTGTTCTATATCATAACTCAAAAAGATTGATGGACACCTGGCAAAGCAGTTACTGTAGAGGTAATGGGCTGGCAACTTACTGAACCAAATAAATGCTTTTAGCTGTAGTTCTGTTCTATGTGCTTTAGAGATAACTATCTAAAACTTTGGTCATCAAAGCCAGGGTTGTGAAGTCAATGAAGTCAACTCAATGAATAGAGTGTAAGGATGTTTATGTAATGTTGATTGCATTAATAACTTTCACCGTCCTGTATACGGGACGTCTAAGTTTACTTCACTATTTTACAATTAAATCCTAATCTAATCATGACAAACTATATATCGTTGGAAAGGTCTAAGACTCCTAAATAGGTACCACTTTTTCTGTTAAATTATGTAGGAAAAGTAATAGATTAATATATGACAAGAGTGCACCTGAAAAAATCTACATCATAACAGGAGTTCTGACCTTTGTCACAGAAAGTCTTCTTAGTTGCCTTTTTCTCTATCACGTATTAGAAGTCATAAGAAATTATATCAGTTGAAAATATAAAATCTCAAAATTCATCCTTTGAAACCCATTTCAAAATCAGACATTGCATTACCTGCATGGAAATGGTACATCAAAATCATGTTACAAAATGTTTTCATTCATGAATTATAAAAATTTAAGTTTGGATAGTGCACT